>NC_142482.1:58234209-58556709 GCF_049115385.1 Moschus berezovskii | reverse complement strand
AGTTCTGGACTTTTATATTTGGAAGCTGTCCACCAATATAAACAAGCAGTGGCAAAGCCAGTCATTATAGAACAAAACAGACCAATCAGAAGTGTGGTTACTGTGTTTTTTTCAGTGTAAATAAACATGTCAACATGTACCTCCAAACAACCATCTGACTTCTGAATTTAAACTCTAAAATATATAGCTGGGAAGGGCAAGGGCTTTGCAGTGAATTTGTCATCTGATGGAAATAAAACATCCCCACCCTTACTATATCATCTCTGTTTGTTTTAAAGAGAAGTTTTCTATACTTTTCTGTCCAGGGCTCTCCCTTGGGAATGCATGCTTGAATTACTCTTTTTGTTTGGCACCCCGGATGCTTCCTCCGTCGATGTGCTTTAAGATTCTGGAAGGGAGAAAAGGAAATGGAGGCAGCAGAAGAGAACCAGCTATAGCCTCGGTCCAATCAGGCTTAGGAAACAATTCATAAGGCGACTGCGGTTCTGGAAAGGTCATTACTTTTAAAATCCATCTGTACTCATGCCCTTCCAGGAAGTCTTTATCACCCCCCACACCCCAGGGATTTGTGGACCCTCGTTGGGAAATGACTGATTTAGAGCCCATGACTCTTGGCAGCCATCTACGTAGAAAGGTCAAGGAGAAGGGCCTCCAAAAATACTCTGAGAAGTAAAATTAACTGAAGAGTAGGTGGAAGTTTAGAAGTAGGTAGTGGAGTGCAGAGGAGAGTGAAACGTGGGAAACTGCAGCTCACACGGACCTCAACCAGAAACCGTGGGGATGATGTTAGGGGGAGATGGACGGACAGACAGACAGATGCTCCGAGGGCCATGGACATCAGTGACTTGCTCTTCAACACCCATTTCCAAAAGGTCTTGATAGGTTCCCTTCTGGAAGGAAGTTGTTTCCCAGTCATCGTTTCCCAGCTTGTAGGATTGCTTCTGAGACTCTCCCTGGCAGGCTTTTAAACAGTGACCCTCGTATCTTTTCAAGATGCAGGAGGTTCTTTAGGGTCTGTGCTGACCCTGGCCGGTGTGCAGTAGCTGCTGGATGTGGGGGTCGCTGCTGTTACCCCCTCCGACTGGCCCGGGGTGGGGGCTGCTGGCCGGACTGTGTCCCCTGCCTGCTTAGCATCGCCAGTGTTCAGTGTCCATCAGGTCTTTACTCGGGATCACCTGCTTTGTCCCATCCACTGGGCTATGTGCTGGGTTCCAGAGGGCACTTGTGTTTTTCCCTGTTGCCTCACTCAACCAGGTTTCTGAGCCTGGGCCACGAGCTGGGGCGCTGACTCAGGACTTCGTGTGCACAGCTGTTCTGACGTGTGTGTGCGTGTTTATCCGAGTTTGTTGTCAAGTGTTCTTGACACGCGGTCCCCTCCCTCCTGCCCCTTCAGTATATGGGGAAATTTCCTAGCCTCCAGTAGCAAGTATCAAGTGAATGGCGTTGGCAGAGTTTGTCAGTGTTCACCGTGGTCTTTCAGGCCTTTGTAGTCAAAACAGAGAAAAGCCCCCCAGTTCCCCTCTCAGCATCTGTAAGATGCTGCTGCATCTCCAGACTCTTGTTTCCACGGGTTTTCCGCCACCACCGCTGATCGTCCCCAGGCCTGCCACTCCTGTGTTCCCTGTCCAGTGAAGGACGTCTCCAGTCACTCAGTTTCCTCCACCAGCAAAGGGGGGCGTTATCTTAATTCTTTCCTTTCTCTTACCCGCCTCCTGCCCATTTCAGTTGCCAGATCCTATCAGTTTTACCTTCTTAGTCTGTTTCACGTCTGTCCACTTTTTATGCTTCCCGACCCTTCATCTCATTTTGAAAACTGTGTGTATCTTTTCAATGGCAACTTATTTTTCTTTTAAAAATATTTGTTTGGCTGCGCTGGGTTCTCAGTTGTGGGACCTTTAATTGCAGCATGCAAGCTCCTAGTTGCAGCTTCTGGGAAATAATTCCCTGATCAGGGACAGAGCCCAGGCCCCCTGCGTTGGGAGCACAGAGTCTTGGCCACTGGACAACCAGCAAAGTCCCCGCTTCTCATTTAAAAGTCAGTCCCCTGGCAGACTTCCTTGACAAACTGGCCAGGTTAGGTTCCTCTGTCGGTCAGAGAAGCAGGACTAAGAGGATGGACGGATGTTAATGATTTTCCCTGTGTGATGCCTCACCCACTGGTGGGAGCTGAAAGTTCCAAATCTGCAGAGTGGCCGACACGTTGCACTCTCAGTTGGGAGTTGCTGCAGTGGTCTTGAGGCAGAGTTTCTTATCACCTTGGAAACCTGTGTCTGCTCTCAAGGCCTTCAATTGATCAGATAAGCCTGAGGACAGAGTTGGGTCCTAAGGAAGGAGGAGCTGGCCCGGGAAGGCCGTCAGGAGGATGTGCTGGGTGGTGACGGGGTGGAGGAGTAAGACTGCAGGGTGTAAGATAACCTGCTCTCCGGGGTACGGGGAGGCAGGGTCCTATCCCCAGAGGGCCAGTTTGTCATGAAGCTGCCTCGATCCAGCCCTATAGGTGGTAATGAGCCATCGAAGGAGTTTAATCGGGACTGGCGTGACCAGGTGTGCTGCTGGGCAGCAGGGACAGAGGCTTCATGGGACAGAACGACCGTGGGGGCAGAGAGACGAGATGGAGGGCAGGGCGGGGAAGTGACGGTGCAGGCGGAGAGCAGGTGCCGAGTTCAGCGGACGCCAGGGAAGTCACACTGGTGGGACTTCGCACTGATTGGGAAGGGGAAAGGGCGGGGAGGGAGGGGGCTGCTGAAGATGATGCCAGACGCCTGCCTTGGGTGTGTGGGTGGAGGTGATGCCTGTAACATGAGGTAGAGGTTGAGCTTGTGATGGTCAGGGTTCTCCAGAGAAACAGAACTGGTAGGCTATATCCTGGGTCTGTATATTTATATAAGTTCACATGTTATATGTTTACATGTTAAAATTACACATCAGCATATTATGTGCGTGTCTGTTAGGTCACTTTAGTCATGTCCGACTCTTTGCGACTCTCTGGACTATAGGCTGCCAGACTCCTCTGTCCATGGGATTCTCCAGGCAAGAATACTGGAGTGGGTTGCCATGCCCTCCTGCAGGGAATCTTCTGCACCCAGGGGTCAGACCTGCGTCTCCTCTGTTGGCGGGCAGTTTCTTTGCCAGTGGCACCGCCTGGGAAGACTTCAATCTATTATACATTTATATGTAAAAAGCAGAGACATTACTCTGCCAACAAAGGTCCGTCTAGTCAAAGCTATGGTTTTTCCAGTGGTCATGTATGGATGTGAGAGTTGGACTGTGAAGAAAGCTGATCACCGAAGAATTGATGCTTTTGAACTGTGGTGCTGGAGAAGACTCTTGAGAGTCCCTTGGACTGCAAGGAGATCCAACCAGTCCATCCTAAAGGAAATCAGTCCTGAATATTCATTGGAAGGACTGATGCTGAAGCTGAAACTCCAATACTCTGGCCACCTGATGCAAAGAACTGACTCATTGGAAAAGACCCTGATGCTGGGAAAGATTGAAGGCGGAAGGAGAAGGGGACGACAGAGGATGAGATGGTTGAATAGCATCACTGACTCAATGGGCATGAGTTGGGTAAACTCCAGAAGTTGGTGATGGACACGGAGGCCTGGAGTGCTGCAGTCCATGGGATTGCAAAGAGTCGGACGTGACTGAGCAACTGAACTGAACGGACTGAGGTACTTGTTATGAGGAAAAGGCTCATGTGTGTGAGATGGAAAAGTCCTGGGGTCTATGAGCTGAAGACCCAGGAAGCTACTGGTGTGATTCAGTCTTGAATCCAAAGGCCTGGGAACCAGGAGTCAGTGGAACAAATCCCATTCACGGGCGGGCGAAGATGAGGTGCCTCAACAGAGGCAACGGTGCAGGAGAAGAGGAGCAGGACCCTCTGTCCTCCGCGTGCCCCTCTGTTCAGACCCCCAGCCGGTTAGACGGTGCCCACCCCCACTGGGAGGACCATCGCCTGGGCTCATTCTACCCATTCAAAAGTTCATCTGATCCAGAAATGCTTGCAGATACACCCAGGAGCAGCGTTTTATCTGGGCACTCTGTGACTGGTCAAGGTGGCCCATACCGTTAACCCTCACGAGGAGGAACAAGTGGGTTTGGGAGGAAAAAAGATGAGTTCGTTTGGACATGTGCTGAGTTGGAGGTCCCCATGGGGAATGTTAAGCAGGCAGTTGGAATCAGTCTGTAATTCATACAGGTCAAGACTTGACGTGCAGGGTTTGGAGTCTACCGCGTGGAGCTCTGGTTAACTGTGGGATGGACCCAGTTGTCCAGGGAGAGTCCCCAGGGTGCAGGTGAAATGGTTCCTGGGGAGGATGCAAGTAGGAGAGGACGGCCCTGGGAAGGAGGCGGAACGAAATCAGAAATGCGTGACGTCTGAGAGCATTCAGGGGATGAGAGTCTGCCTGCCAGTGCCGGGGACGTGGGTTCGATCCCTGCTCCAGGAAGAGCTCACATCCCTTGGAGCCACTAAGCCCGTGGGCTCCAACTGTTGAGCCTGTGCTCTGGAGCCCAGGAGCCACAACTACTGAAGCCTGTGTGCCCTAGAGCCTGAACTCCCCAGCAAGAGAAGCCCCCGCAATGAGAAGCCCACGCAACACTACTCGAGAGTAGCCCCTGCTTCCCGCCGCTCGAGAAAAGCCCGAGTGGCAGTGGAGACCCAGCGCAGCCAAGAATAAGAAAGCGTTCAGGGAGGAGGGCTGGAGGGGGTGGGGTCAGTCATGTCACCCCCTACAGAGAGGTCTTGAAAGAAGGCAGGGACGGGCCGTCTGGGTTGCTAGGGGCATCTCACCAGTGACCAGAGGAGGGATGGAGCCAGACCGCAGCCATCACAGCTGAGGAGGCCTGGCTTCTGCTGCCGGCAAGGAACTCCTGCCCCGGTGGAAAGACAGCACATTACTGTCACCTGGTTCCCACCTCGTTGCATGCAGGCGTGTTAGTGGACATCTCCCCCTGCCTCATGTGTAGCAATATGAGCTTTGTCTGGGCTCTGTCTTGACGCCAGAATATCTTAGCTAATCTCTCCTCAGTTCTTTTCCATTATATTAATATTATGGACAATCTGTTTAGAAAAAGATAAAGTTATTCGTATGTGTCAAATGTCTTTTATGGGGTCTGGAAATCATAGCAAGCAGTTTCTATTTTGCCAGAAAACGTCATACTTATAAAACAATGTCATTTTTTTCCCCTGCATTACTTTTAGTATACTCAATACATAATGGAATTTTAGTTCCATTTCACACAGTATTTACTCCGTAAAGAAATTAATAGCAGACTGTTTTTTTAACAAAAGTTGCTGGACTCACAGTTGAATCCAGCCTTTAAATTTTGTTAGTGAAATAATCTTCTGATTCTCAAGTCATAGCTATCCGAATCTTTCTGGATAATTGGATATTTGCACAGTCTGAGGTGCATACAGAGAACCCTGGGTTGTGTTTTTGGTCCTGTGGGTTGGTATTTATTTTTATTTATCGATTTAACTTATAGGAGTCTGGACTTAAGTGTCTTCTTAAAGTACTGCCTATTTGTAGTGTGTTTCATCATAGGCTAACAAATGCAATAATGAGGACAATTTGGTAAAGCAATAGGAAACTTTGCAGTAACTACAACAAATATACATCATCAGACTCTTTGTGGAGATGACACACTGGAAATTTCAGGTGGTGCTTATTTTTAAATGTATGCTCTATTTCATGTGCCCCTAAGTCCTCAGGCTCCAAAATAAATCTAGCAAGGCAGCCCCCCCACCCTTCCCATCCACCACACAGAACACGGGCTGTTACAAACCCCAAGCAATGAAGTGTACAGTTGCTTCAACTTTCTCTTGGCATCGAAAGCCAAAGAACTAATATTCTGAGAGGTGATGTATTTTAATCCTAATAAGCACCTACAAATTCATCGTGTGAAAAGTGAAGGTTAGCAATCGACCTTGGCAAATTGATGCTTATAAATTATTCCAATGTGAAATTGTGCTCTAGTGAGCACAAAAGTGGGTGCTGAGAGGGAGCAGTAAGCCATCAGACTTCAAATGGCACCATGTCATCACACCGCTGTTCCCGCTGGACATTATTCACAGGCGTGCCTTTGATTTCTTTTTCTCGCTGGGTCTGTAAATCTCTTGCTTGGAGAACAAACTGCATGGGTAGTAAGTTCCATGGGCCAGAAGGTCGCTTGGTTCATCTCTCAGAGTTCAGCTTTATCACTAACAGCAACAGAACAGCGGATTGACGCAAGCTTTCAAGGACCCCAAGGTGAAAGAGAAATGATTTTACACACTCGACTCTTTTTGTTTCACGTGTGTTTCTTTTTTACTAAGTGAACTTTTCTATGATAATCTCTTCCATTATGGCGTTTTGCGAGAAATGCAGAAACTAGCAGTTAAAGCGATCAGACGTGTCAGTTAGTCCGTCCTTCTCCTTGGATGGGGCGACTTTTGCCTGCCTTTGTGTAATGAGCCTCATGCTTCTGTCATCCTTTCCCCCGAGCTAAATATGCCTCTAGAATCTCTCTCGTTATGTAACCTTGGTCTCCTAATTAGTTGACTTGCTAGGTTGAGTGAAGTACTAAGGAGGCCAAGTCTTGGATATACTACGACAGTCACCCTGTATTTGATATATGGACATAAATGGACGGAGTCCCTTCATCTCTGTGGAGTCCATCAGCCTTCTTATATTTTAACACATTATTGACTCGGGGGTGGGGGGCGGTTTGCAGAAACAAATGCCTGTGGCCGGTGATTTGTTTTGTAAGTGAATATTGAAATGTCTCTAGTCCACAATGTTCAGGTAACAAAAGATGTGTTAATATGTCTCTGGTCAATAAGTTGCTAAGGGCCAAGGGCTACTTTTTGGCCAAATCAGCCACCTTCTTGCCATGAGTCATAAGTTTCAAACTGGATGCAAGACCGGAAGGCTGAGGATCCTGGGCTTAGCAGGAACCACAGAGACGGTCTTAGTTGTCAGGGTGGCTGGGATGGAATAGCACAGACTGGATGGCTTGTCAACAGCAGACATTTGTTCCCCAGAGTCCTGGAGGCTGGGAAGTCCCAGGTCGAGACAATGACAGATCTGGTATTTGTGAGCATCTGCTTCCTAACCAGGCTTGGGCAGCCAGCTTTCCCTGTGTCCTGGATCCTGTGATGGCTCAGATGGTAAAGAATCTACCTGCAATGTGGGAAACCCAGGTTCGATCCCTGGGTTGGGAAGATCCCCTGGAGAAGGGAATGGCAACCCACTCCTGTGTTCTTGCCTAGAGGATCCCATGGACAGAGGAGCCTGGTGGGCTACAGTCTATGGGGTCACAAAGAGTTGCATACGACTGAGTGACAAACGCACAACACACACGTGGTGCAGGGAGCACAGAAGCACTCTGGAGTCTTTGTTCAAAAGGCACTAATTCTATTCAAGAGGCTCCACCTCTGTGCCCTAAGCACCTCCTAAAGGCCCCCACTCCCAACACCATCACCTCAAATCAGGGTTAGGATTTCGACGTATGAATTTGGAGGCAGGGAAACAGAGCGCTCAGTCTGCAGCAGAGGTGATCTTGCTCATCGTCTCTGCCTTATGGGTGCAGACGTGAGATAGAAGGACAAGTGCCTGTTCTCGGTCACGCAGGCTCTTAGAGCTGGTGCCGGACGGCCGCCACCCACTCCAGTTCCCTCCTGGTGTTTCATCAGACGGCCCAGGTCACTGCTGGACGCAGCACCCATCCACAGTCGTGTGGTGTCTGTGGTCCCCGTGTTCCCAGGTCTGTGTTGTCCGGCTCCCAAGCAGCGGCATCTCATCAGGCCTGTTCATCTTGAGGGGGAGGCTCAGATGTCCCGTCTACACCTGTGCACAGACCTGTGCCACCCACAGGCCTCGGGGTCAGGGGCCGTGGGCAAACCAGACACCTGCTGATGTGAAATGTTTGTAAATCGTCCTCAATCCCTACGCTGCGTGTAGCCCAAGGAAGATGACCTGGAAAGTAATCCTCTTACATTCAGACTTAACAGTGACTAGCCTCGACTCGGGAACCAGAGAAACCCCGGCTCGGATTAGAGGGGGTTTTATTTCGCAGATTCCATGGCCAGACGCCAGAGTGATACAGGAAGAGCAGGAGCGTGGTCACCGCCGGGCCTCCCGGCAGCCTGGGGAGGTTGGATCATCTCATTACATCATCTTTAATTATTACCTCTTGACCTCACTCACGCGCTCTCACCACCTCACGGACTGATTTTCATTGGTCAGTAGCCTCAGAGTAACAAGCTTACTCGAACTTTCCAACATAGAGCATGAAATCTTTGGCTACTGCGAATTCCTGGGTTCAGATGGTAGAATCTGGCAGCGTCTCCAAAGGAGGCAGAAAGGAGAGAGCCACTTATTCAACAGGATAACCTCATCTGGGGGGCCCGAGTGCCAAGCTAATTTGTTAAAATTACTGCACTCGGTTTGCAATTATCCATTTCAAGGGTTATTTACGTTGTGGATTTTTCAGTGGTCACTGAGGCCCCGCCAGTCAAAGCAGGGGGTCAGGGCTGGATGCTAAATCAGTAATCATGTATAAAGTCGAATTCTGAACACTGCCAGTAAGTTGGGTTAACCTGGGGAAGGCCTACTGAAGTTACTGAAGAGAAATAAAATTAGTATATATGTATTTTTATTTCAGAGAAAGGCTATTTAATGCCAACCGAATGTCATTGTGCAAATTGCACAATGGGCCTCAGATTTTCACTATGAACAGGGAAGAGAGACCAAAATGAAAAGGTCTCTTACGGTGCCAACACCAGATAAGTGATGGGCTGTTACTTAAAATAGCTGAAGGAACGGACGATCGGCTAGTTAAGCATATCAGTCAGTCAGCTCAGCTTTATAAATACAGTCCTGATTTAGAGTTGACAGCTCCCCTGTGCTCTGTGTGTCCGACACTTTGCAACCCCATGGACTGCAGCCCACCAGGCTCTTCTGTCTGTGGGATTTCCCAGGCAAGGATACTGGAGTATTCTTCTCCAGGGGATCTTTGCCACCCAGGGATCGAATCTGCATCTCCTGCCTTAGCAGGCAGATTCTTTACCGCTATGCCACCTGGGAAGTCTTCCAGAGTTGACAGCCGCACCGGCCAAAACCTACATTCCCCAGTATTTTAGTTTATTTAAAAAAGAAATGTCTACAGGGCTTAAAAGCATATAATCTGAGAATCTTTAAACCTTGGAAGCTCTGATTTTAATCCCCGCCTTCACTAGCGGCTAAGCCTGTTCACTTGATAGGGAAACTTTTTCCACTTGTTTAGGGGGAACCCATTGCTTATGGATAAGTGCAGACGTCAGTAGGTCAGGGGCCATCAAGAAGCAGACGTGCCAAACAAGTGAAGTCCTGAGTTGAGGAGGTTCAGGGGCTCATGCCTTTTGTATCATCTTTATCAGTGTGTCTTCTCTTATCCCAAAGAGGCAAATGCTTTCATGATAAAGGAAGGTGTGTGTGTGTGTGTGTGTGTGTGTGTGTGTGTGTGTGCACGCGCGCACATGCATGCACATGGGTTTTATCTAAAAGCAGCTTCCTTACTCTTTGGCACCCTCCGTCCTCTCGTGAGCCTCTCCACACACGTCACATGGGCTCTAGACTTTATCTGCTCTCAAGGCTCCCGATCCTGCCTCACGGTAAGCAGCAGAGACAAGCGAGATGATAAATACGAACATTCTTTGGGCTCTTAAGGAGAGAGCTCTTACACGCAGACTTAAAATTGCCTCATGAGGTCCAGTAGTTCCACTGGAAAACTTTGCAGTTAATCATTAATGTCCATAAAATATCGGAGTGCACACATTCCCCATGTGTTGGCTTTTGCCTGTGAGCCGTTTTGTCTCACAAAATCTGTTACCATTTACCTCCTGAAACTGCTCTTCCTTTGCTCCTCCCCTCTCACTCCACAGTTCTGGAAAGCTGAGCCTTAAACCAGATCTGGATGGTGGGACTTCTAGGTTCTGTTCTTATGAATCTCTGGGGTTTCGGTGGTAGATCTCCTGCTACCTAAAGAGTTTTGTTTCCCCTTAGGGAGTGAGTTTATATATTTACTTAGTGATTCTGGGGGCTTCTCTTGAGGCTCAGCTGGTAAAGAATCTGCCTGCAATGTGGGAGACCTGGGTTTGATCCCTGGGTTGGGGAGATCCTCTGGAGAAGGGAATGGCTACCCACCCCAGCATTCTGGCCTGGAGAATTCCATGGACAGTCCATGGGGTCGCAAAGAGTCAGGCACGACTGAGCGACTTTCAGCGATTCTGGGGTTCCTTTTATTGACAATTTTAGTTCCATGTTTATGAGCATAGTGGAAGTATTTATTTGAAAAACTATTTTTCAAGCCGATTGATTCAAGGATACTTCACATTTAAAAAAAGTATTGAAACATTGTTGATTTACAAGGCTGTGTTAATTTCAGGTAAACAGCAAAGCATTTCAGCCACACACACACACATTTTTCAGATACCCCTCCACTACAGGTTATTACAGGACACTGAGTACACACATAGGTACCTAAGTATATACTACTGTTTTTCAGATTCTTTTCCCTTATAGGTTATTACAAAATGCTGAGTATAGTTACCTGTGCTATACAGAAGGTCCCTGCTGATTGTTCATTCTATATATAGTAGAGGGTACATGTAATCCCCAGCTCCTGATTTATCCCTCCACCCCGCTTCCCCTTGGGTTTCCCAAGTGGCGCCGGCTGTAAAGAATCTGCCTCCCAGTGCAGTGGATACAAGACACGCGGATTCAATCCCTGGGTCAGGAACATCCCTTGGAGCAGGAAATGGCAACCCACTCCAGTGTTCTTGCCTGGGAAATCCCGTGGACAGAGGAAACTGGGGCGTACATACAGTCCATGTGGTCACAAAGAATGAGATACAGCTGAGCACACGCATGGACGTCCTTCCCCTTTGATAACCGTAACTTGGCTTACTATGTGTGTGAGTCTATTTTCTGTAAATAAGTTCACTTGTATCATACTTTAGATTCTACGTATAAGGGATACCAGATGTTTGTCTTTGTCTGACTTGACTTACTGTGACAATCTCTAGGTCCATCCATGTCACTGCAAGTGGCCTTAGTTCATTCTTTGTTTATGGCTGAGTAGTATTCCACTGTATATATGCACCACATCTTCTTTATCCGTTCCTCTGTTGATGGACACTTAGGTTGCTTCCATGTCCTGGCTGTTGTAAATCATGCTGCTGTGAACATTGGGTGCTTATGTCTTTTTGAATTAGTTTTCTCCAGCTGTATGCCTGGGAGTGGGATTACTGCCGATAATATTTCATTAATTTAAAGAATTATAGTCAATGCATATGTTCTAGTGCTAGTGAGTCTTTGTCTGAACTAGTCAGGGATGGGTATTCACGTTGTGGCCATAGAACAAAACAAAGGTGGGCCACACATCCTGGACTTTGACCTTGACTCCAGTCAGTTGAGCTGGTCCGGCCCAACCTTTTCTTTGTCAGCTTTAGGGAAAAATATCAGCTCGACTTGAAGAATTGAGATTGTTCTCGTTTGTTCACTTAATTTGGAAGTAGAAATGTTTCTCCCTTCCAGGATGCAGTAACGAAGGCAGAGATTTGGGAAAAAACATTTCCAAATGGATGCTTCCTCCTGTGTGAATGAGTGGGATTGCTTCATCCTGGTGGCTGAGCCTTAAGTTTTTCAATAGAGCATTTATGAACTCAAACCCTGTCCTCTCAGAAACTTTCTTGCCGAGTTCCCAGACTGTGTTGTTGATTGTTTTCTGGGACACAGTCCTCTGTTTTCTTGGCATCGCCTGGTACTGCTGGACCTCAGTCTGGGTCTCCATCGTGGAGCTGTGACGCACCGCGAAACTCGAGAGAGGGGCACCTGTGGGCTCTGACGCTCGGGCTGGGCTCGGCCAGGCTGGGGCTGAATGCAGCCTTAAGAGCAGATCCAGGTGAACAGGAAATCGTTTCCTTCTGGCCAGCGTGGAGCTCGGGGATCGGCAGTGGTCAGACGGGAGACCCGGGACAATGGATGCTGCCAAGTCACGCTTTGCCCACGGGCTTGGCATCCCGGAGGGTCTCAGGTACCTCTCATGGTAGCTCAGGGGCAACGGAGGCCTGTCCAGAGAATAGAGCGGTGTCAGGGGAAGCGCCTTCTCTAGGCTTTTCCCCCTGAGTTGGGGGAGAGATGTGCCCACCTGGGACTGGTGAGAGCTCAGGGCTTGCAGCAACAAGGGCACAGACACCTCCTGGATCGCCACGGGGTCTCGGTCGGAGTGGGCCCCGGGGGCCTCTCCTGAGAGTGGTCTCTGAAGAAGACAGCAGGGGTGGGGTGGCAGGAGGAACAGTAGCTTTGCACGACGGGGTGCAGATGGTTGTAGAACCGATGGGTAGGATCAGCTTGATCTGGGTCAGGGTGACATGTGTGTTGGCCCGAGGGCTGGAGGAAGCCCTTTCTGACAGGGTGGGGGGGGGGACGGATACAGGGTACCCTTAAGCAGACAGGGATCCAGAGGGCAAATTCCAGACCAGCTTCCTGGACACGGAGAGCTTGCCAGCAGGCCATTTAGAAGGCATTTGGTGGACGGCTCGCGAGACCTTCAGCTGAATGAGAACCTTATGTGAGCCAGTTCATTCACCTAATCCAGCTCATCTCTTATTGCGGTCAGTTAGGAAGGGAGAAGCCCTCTGGGTTACAGATATTTGGGATTTCAAAGAGAACTGTGATTGACGGGGTGCAGTGAGACGAGTGTCCTATGGGAAGTTTTCCTTCACTGGGTCACGAATACTGAGTCCCTCTGTTCCTGGCACCAGCCCTGCAGGGGCGGATTAAACAGATGTGCCTCTGTCCTTCTGCAGGCTGTTGATTTGTATAATGGAGTGTCATTCAGAGTCTAATGATAGTCCTGTGAGTCGCTGAGGCGCGTCTGACTCGTTTGCAACCCCATGGACTATAGCCCGCCGGGCGGCTCTGTTCTTAGGATTCTCCAGGCAAGAACACTGGAATGGGTTGCTATTCCCTTCTCCAGGAGATCCTCCCAAAACAGGGGTCGAACCCACATCTCCCGCATTGCAGGCAGATGCTTTACCATCTGAGCTACCAGGGAAGCCCCAGTGATAGCCCTGAGAGCTCATCTCTTTTGAACCCTGATTTCCAGGGGTTAGCATAGTCACAAGTCAGGGGCTTTTCCATATGGTGGTCAGAATTAATGGATTGGGCACAGAGTTCAGTGTGACCTTGAATTTGAAGCATAACTGAGTTAGAACACTGTTATTTGATAAGCTTGAGTTAGACTTTTCATCTGGGCGGGGTGGGGCGGGGGAGGGTGGGGTGCTTCAAGGGCAGAAAATTGTCCAGAGAAGTCTCAGTCCATTTGAGGACACTACCACCACCCTCTCCTTCCAGGGGATAGTCCTGACCCAGGGATCAAACCTGGATCTCCTGCATTGCAGGCAGATTCTTTATCATCTAAGCCATCAGGGAAGCCTAGAGAAGGTGCAGCCATTGACAGCACAGGCATCTTCTGAGCAGGTTGCTCAAAGGAGAGGGCCATGGTGGTGCCCTTGAATGGACTGAGACTTTTTCTCTGGATGGCCTTCTGCCCTTGAAGCATCACCATGGTTTCTTCATCCCAGAGGGACATTCTGAGCCAACACCCTTTTTCCAGATGCTGAGACGGGTTGATCCGGGGCCTCCTGGCTCGGAGCGTGTGTGCTGGAGGGGAGGAGCGGGTTAGGCACCAGCAGGTCTGTGCTGAGTGCCTGCTTCGCACTAGACCTGCCAGGGGCCGGGACGCAATCGGGGAGAAGGAGAGACCCGGTCCCTCCACTGATGAATCTCATTCCCCAAAGGGAAGCGACCCAGAAAGAAGTCAACGGGGTGTAAATAAATCACTCAAGCTCTGCGGGGTGCTAGGAAAGAGACAGGGCTGAATAGGAAAAGAACAGTCTCTGGATGGGGTTGGCTAGGGCTGGTCCCTCCATGTGAGGCGAGAAATGAAGGATTGTTGTTGCTCAGTTGTGTCCGACTCTTTGCCATCCCATGGACTGCAGCATACCGGGCTTCCCTGCCCTTCCGTCTCTCCCAGAGTTTGCTCAGATTCATGTCCATTGAGTCAGTGATGCTAGCTAACCATCTCATCCCCTGCCACCCCCTTCTCCTTTTGCCTTCGGTCTTTCCAGAGAGTCGGCTCTTCGCATCAGGTGGCCAAAGTATTAATATTGGAGCTTCAGCATCAGTCCTTCCAATAAACATTCAGGACCGATCTCCTTTAGGATGGACTGGTTTGATCTTCTTGCAGTCCAAGGGATTCTCAAGAATCTTCTCCAACACCACGGTTCCAAAGCATCGATTCTTCAGCGCTCACCCTTCTTTATGGTCCAACTCTCGCATCTGTACGTGACCACTGGACTGAAGGGTAGTTCAGACCTCCCCGTCTCTTGTAATGTTCTGAGTAGGTCTCTCAGCACTCACTGGAGTGTACTCCTTATTGCTTCCTGCACGTTTTCCTCATCATCTTAGGTCCATTGTGGTGCTACCAGCTTTGCTTGTCAGGAAGTGCGCTTACCCTGGAATACAGAAAGGGCCCCATGTGGTCCTTGAGCTCCGAACCCACATTTCAGGGAGATAAAATGTGATTATACTGATTTGGTAGTGCATGGTAGATTACCATATCTCATCCAATCCAAGATGTGATTGATTGCGTGAAAAATAAACCTGGCATGCATTTTTCAGCTGCCTGAGTCTGTCCTGTATCAAAGAGCTACTTGGGTCATTGCATCTGACAGTGGAGCAAGTTACCCCTGAGCTCATTGTCAATGCCGTGTGTGATATGGAGTTCAGAAATGTTATCTTTTGGATTACAAAGCTACACGCTGACATACAGGTATGTGAAATGGTCTGGAGCTAGTCAGCACTGTGTTTTGGTTTGGTTGCCGTCATCTTGAGGAGCGTGAGATTCATATCTTTTTAAGTTGAGACGCTGAGATGCTGCTGTTCTCTGTGGTTCTCTGCCAGGTTCAAGAGCTGTGTCTGTGCTGTTACCTTATTGTGATGGTTCAGGATGGGTGGAATTTTAATTGTGTAGAAGCCTCAGACACTCTGGAAGGAGAGCAGATCTAAGCCCCTTCGAGTTTTGGGGGGGACTCACGGAGAAGGAGTGAACGGAAGCAAAGAGCACGTGTTTCATGACGACCAGGGAAGAGAAAACAAGTGTCAATATTTGGTTCAAGAGCTTTTCGGTTTTAGAAGAGCTCTTGTTGAACTACGTAAGGCAAAATAAGCCCCACAAAGAGCATTTTGAGGGTCAGAGATCATAAAATATTCTAGCACAGTAGTCACAGGGCCATTAAAACCTTAAATACTCCGCAATGTGAAGAATGTCCCAAGCGAGGCTTCCCACACTGAGCAGGGTCAGCGTGGACAGCACATTTGGGTCTGTTTATCTCCGGTTGGAACGACACATGACTCCGGCCACATTGCATCTCATTACTGCTCGAGTGTGAAGTGTCCGCTAGGAAGGAATGTGAGCTCCCACATGTGAGCGTTGCTGCGTTCTGAGATGTGGGCTCAGCAATGCGGCTGGACGCTTTTTAGGAGATTAGCATCCAACAGATTTTCTGCAAAGCCTGCTCAACACGTCCAGTTTACTGTCTGGTGCCAAGCTCCAGAGGCCCGGGGGCAGGAGGCCAGCGCCGTTCCCTGGAGCTCCCCCCTGCCCCCCCATGCAGACTTCCTCTCTCATGGGGGGAACAGGAGCTTCACCTGATGGTGACGGAGGCATAGCTATCCCACCCAGCCCTCTTGTAGTGGCCACTTCTTAGCAATGTGGTGGAGTCTCAGCTTGCACTGCTCGCTCCCAACAGGCCAATAATTGGGAGGTGAGTTGCTGGGGCAAGGAGTGATGACTTTATTCAGAAAGCCAGCCCACGAAGACAATGGTGAGCTCATGCCCCAAAGAACCTGCTTGCCTGAGTTAGCATTAGGCTTCTTGTAGACTAAAGTCAAACATTCCCTGGTTCCCATCGATCTCCGGAGGGGATGTATTCATTTCTTCCTCCTGCAGTCATTCACAGGTGGGCCTGGTAGGCTAAACAAGGCTTCCCAGGTGGCGCTGGTGGTAGAGTACTCACCCACTAATATAGGAGACGTGAGAGATGAGGGTTTGATCCCTGGGTGGAGATGATCCCCTGGGGAAGTATTCTTGCCTGGAGAATCCCATGGACAGAGGAGCCTGGTTTGCAGAGAGTCGGACATGACTTGAAGTGACTTAGGCTGACCAACAGAAACAAAGATATTTTAGCATAAGGTTCATTACCTGGGAGGCAATGTCCCAAGAGTTGGGTCATTGTGTATAAATTTAAGTTTATGCTTACCTTGTAATAGAAAACAAAAGGTTCTTCCCTATTACGGCAAGATTAGGCAACCTATTGGATTGGCCAGGAAATTCGTTTGGGTTTTGAATGAACTTCTTGGCCAACCCAGTACAAGTTACACCCCCTTCTTTTCATTTCAAGGATCGTTAACCAGCTGATTTCCTTGTGGACAGACATCTTTATAATCCTTTGCATTCTTATCCTGAAAATGTGTACACCTGAGTGACTACGCTCAGGTGTAGGTTGTAACTTCTGCCCTAGATTTTTGACTTGTAAGTGTATGGCTTTTGTGGTTGTGCAAATGGATTCTATTGGCTGGATGTTTTCTCTGATTCTAAGGAACTCATACTTCTTCTGGGCCTGACAAGTAGAAAAGAAAGTGATTTTAATAAAGGGAGGATTTCACAGTGGCCAATAGAGGATTTTTAGTACAGTTGGCTCTCTGTGTCCCCAGGTTCTGAATCCATAGAATCAACCAAGCTCAGTTCCAAAATATCTGGGGGGGGAAAAATTCAGAAAGTTCCCAAAGGAAAACTTGAATTTGCTATGCCAGCAACTATTTATATATCATTTACATTGTATTTATTACAGTTTGGGGCCTCCCTTGTGACTCAGCTGGTAAAGAATCCTCCTGTAGTGCAGGAGACCTGGGTTTGATCCCTGTGTTGGGAAGATCTCCTGGAGAAGGGAAAGGCTGCCCACTCCAGTATTCTGGCCTGGAGAATTCCATGGCCTGTTAGTCCATGAAGTGGCAAAGAGTTGGACTTGAGTGAGCAACTTTCACTTCACTATTACAATTTTACATACCATTTGCATTGTATTAGGTGTAAGCAACCTGAAACAGTGAAGTGTGTTAGTCTTGTCCAACTCTTTGTGGCCCCATGTACTGTGCCAATGGGATTCTCCATGCAAGAACATTGAAGTGGGTTGCCGTTTCCTTCTCTAGGGGATCTTCCTGACCCAGGGATCGAACCCAGGTCTCCCACATCACAGGCAGATTCTTTATTGTCTGAGCCACCAGGGAAGCTAGAGATGATTTAAGTATCCAGGAGGATGTACACAAATTATTTGCAAATACTGTGCTATTTTATATAAGGGAGTTGAGCATTGGATTTGGGTATCCAGAGTGTGTCCTGGAGTCAATAAATCCATGGATACCAAGGCCTTTCCCCAATTATCTTTTTCTTTCTTGGAGTTGAGTCACTGTAAATATTTTACATCTTAATGAAATTATTTTCCACTTAGTCTGTCCGTAACCGGATTACTTTTTAAAACAAAAATGTAGTTTAGAATTAAGGTTTCATGCTTTATCCAGAGGCTGTTTAATCTGGTGTAGCTAGGCTGGTAGGAAAGGAAAAACTTCATCTGCCATGGGATGGGGAGGGATTGGTCTACCACCCCCTCACCCCCATCTTCAGTTTAAATCACAATACTGAAACCAAAAGTTCCTCTAGTCTTCATAACTTTCTGATGAAGTGATTCCATCATCTCCATGCCATTACATTTCAACATTAACAACTATATAAACATCTGATCTCAACATCCCTTGCTTCAGATCGTCACCTCTCCACTTACTCTCCTAAGTGGGAAGCCGTGGGTCTTCCCCTTACATAATGCTTTCCTTACGGCTGTTGTTGAGGGAGAGAAGAAGAGGATAGTGCCCGTAGGAGCCTTGTATGTCCTGCCCCTTCTCTGCCCTTACCATACACACAGAGCAATGGTTCTCCCAAGTGAGGGCCACAAGTCAGCCACAGCAGCATCTTCTAGGGAATCATCATTAGATCTGCAACTTTTAGGCCCCTCCACCAGACTTCCTAAACAAGAGACTCAGGGCTAGGGGGAGGACCAGCAATTTGTGTTTTAACGAACTTGCCAGGTAATTCAGAGGCATATTAAGTCTGAGAAGCCTTTCTATTAGAGGAATTTGTGGAGAGGCAGTCCCAAAGGGGAGAGGATAACTCAGACCACCTCAGAAAGGGCAGATTTCCCTGTTGCTCCCTCTTGCTTCAAGTGCACCTTGAAGACAGGCGTGGAGGACTTCCTTGGTGGTCCAGTGGCTGAGACTCCATGCCCCCAATGCAGGGGACTTGGGTTTGATCTGTGGTCAAGGAACTAGTTGCCTCATGCTGCAACTAAGGATCTCACGTGCTGCAACTAAAACCTGCTGCAGCCAAATAAATAAATACTAAAAAAAAAAAAAAGTCAACCATGGAATGCAGCCCTGCTCAACCCTGTGCCTGTGAATGATACCAGTTCTTTTTTGTGTTACTAACCAACAGTTTTTAAATAAGTTTGCATGTAAAGGATTACACTTAAGGTCAGCTCGTGCTTTTGGTTGGTAGAAGACAGACTTCTGTAAAGGCTGCACACTTAGGGATAGGCGGGTGGAGAAGCATCTGTCAGGTAGACCAGTTAGCCCTGTTGTTCTGTTGCTGGGAAGTTGTTCAGTGCCTTTGGGGGGGAGATGGGACTCCTGCAAATGTGCCCAAACCAACTGCTTCGAGTTCCTGTGCTGCTATTAATTTCTTAAGACTGTAAGCTCTGAATTGTCCGTTTTCAACTTTGAATTTATTCTTAGAATATAGGAAATCGAAAGACCTGACTAGTCTCTGAAACCCCTCCCTTCTGCCTTTCTAGCAGGCACCCAACTTGTCAGAATTTATTCACCCCGATAGAACGAAGCAGGCAAATGTCCAGTTACTGGGGTCAGAACCATCCTATTCCCATTAGCACTTCTGTGCCTTGAGATGCTGGAGAGCTTGCGATCATGGGAGAATCCAGGACTGATCTTTTTTTAATACAAAAAAAGTGTTTTGGCAAGGGCCCTGCTGCTTCTCATGAGCATGTAATACAGAAACACGCCTCTTTTTAATGTCTATGATGATACAGATTTAAGAGCGAAGGCTTTAACATTCATCCTTTAAAAACTGGCTTGAGTTTCTTTAAATGGGACTCTCCGGTAGCTTTTTTGTAACCTGTAATAACTCATTGGAATGAGTGGGAAATAGATATCACATGTTTCCTGGACCTTCTTCAGGTCTGTGGCTGCCTGTCGTTTAAGGGGTTAATGGTGTCCATGCCTCCTGTTTGTGTGATGAGGGATGAACGAGATGTGCCTCTTGCCCACGACCCAGGTTTGGGGGAGATTAGCTGTTCTAAACAGAAATGGAAGAACAGCCCAGAAGAATTGGAGAAAGAATGCGTAGCAGCGGCAACAGGAATTTTTTTTCCCCGCGTGTGGCTGTATAGAGGCAGAAGGGGATGAAGCGTGGTTTAAAAATTAAATGCAGACTAACTGCCCTTCTCCTCTGAGAACGGCCAGAAAACATTTAATCCAGGAGATGCTCTGGACCACGGACTGCCTCCCACCCACTGCCATTCGGCGGAAACCTTCATACTGTGAAATAGTTGGACATGGTTATTACTGCAAAGGCTGTTTGTTGTTTTTTTTTAGACTTTAGAGCCCAATGGGCAGACAATGTGTGATGGTTGTGTTTGAATTTCTACTACACTGGGCTTGAGAAAAAGACTGTGTACAAACCAGCCTAATTGGCCTGAATGCTTCAGAAGTCTTTAGGGAATAAAACATCAAAGACAACAAAAATGCAGGGAAATGGAATCTAATCATGAAGACGTATTACTTCTCCCAAATCTCTTATTCCTGCATTTGTGCACTGAGCAAACATTTATCTGGTATGAAGGTCCATCTAGTCAAGAGTGTGGTTTTTCTGGTGGTCATGTATGGATGTGAGAGTTGGTCTGTAAAGAAAGCTAAGTGCCAAAGAATTGATGCTTTTGAACTGTGGTGCTGGAGAAGACTCTTGAGAGTCCCTTGGACTGCAAGGAGATCCAACCAGTCCATTCTAAAGGAGATCAGTCCTGGGTGTTCATTGGAAGGACTGATGCTGAAGCTGAAACTCCAATACTTCGGCCACCTGATGCTAAGAACTGATACTCACTGGAAAAGACCTTGGTGCTGGGAAAGATCGAAGGCAGGAGGAGGCGGGGATAACAGAGAATGAGATGGTTGGATGGCATCACTGAGTCAATGGACATGAGTTTGAGTAAATTCTGGGAAATGGTGATGGACAGGGAGGCCTGGTGTGCTGCAGTTCATGGGGTTGCAAAGAGTTGGACACGACTGAGCGACTGAACTGAACTAACTGATAGGGAAAAATAGATTAAAATATACATTTATCTGGCTCCATGAAGAATGAGACGTTTTCTTCTTGCCCAGTGGCTCGTCTTATCCATCAGTAATAAAGTGGTACTGCTCAAGTCGTGTGACCTCCAGCCTGTCAGAAAACAGCTTCAAAGCATCTGGGAATTCCTAACACTGCAAGGGGCATTCAAGAAGTTCAGCTCAGTAGCCTAAATGTACAGAGGAGAACAGGAAGCTGAGCTCCAGCGGCCGTCCCAGGGCTCTAGAGGCGGCCGGGGGCTTGCCAAGCACAGGGGCCTCGTGGCCCTCCCAGGGTGGCTGCTCCCCTGCCCCAAGCGTGTCCGAGACGCTGACTGGGCTCTGGCCCCTGCGCTGAGCTTCACACCTGATGCGGTAAAGACGCGGAAAGTCGCCGCTCTGGAGCAACTCATGGCGCTTCTCTCTGTCCTCGAGGGCTGCAGAGTGGAAACTTGCAAAGTGTGAAAACTGACTGTTAGGAAGGTCATTTTCCAAAGGATTCATTCTGTGCAATAGTGTACCTTGTTGTATTTTCCTAACTGTGTAAAGCATTAAAATATGTATCTTTTTAAAAAAGATAGTTTGATTTTTATTTTAATTGAAGTTTAGTTGATTTGCAATGTTATATTTCATGTGTATAGCAAAGTGATGCAGTTACACACACACACACACACACACACATACATATATATTAGTTCAGTCGCTCAGTCACGTGTGACTCTTTGCGACCTCAAGGACTGCAGCATGCCAGCCTCCCTGTCCATCACCAACTCCCAGAACTTGCTCAAACTCATGTCCATTGAGTCGGTGATGCCATCCAACCATCTCATCCTCTGTCGTCCCCTTCTCCTCCTGCCTACAATCTTTCCCACATCAGGGTTTTTTCTAATGAGTCAGTTCTATGCATCAAGTGGCCAAAGTATTGGAGCTTCAGCATCAGTCCTTCCAATGAACATTCAGAGTTGATTTCCTTTAGGATGGACTGGTTGGATCTCCTTGCAGTCCAAGGGACTCTCAGGAGTCTTCTCCAACACCACAGTTCAAAAGCATCAGTTCTTCAGCTCAGCTTTCTTTATGATCCAACTCTCACATCCATACATGACCACTGGAAAAACTATAGCTTTGACTAGATGGACCTTTATCAGCAAAGTAATGTCTCTGCTTTTTAATATGCTGTCTAGGTTGGTCATAGCTTTTCTTCCAAGGAGCAAGCGTGTTTTAATTTCATGGCTGCAGTCACCAAATCTGCAGAGATTTTGGAGCCCAAGAAAATAAAGTCTGTCACTGTTTCCACTGTCTCCCCATCTATTTGCCATGAAGTGATGGGACCAGATGTCATGATCTTTGTTTTTTGAATGCCGGATTTTAAGCCAACATATGTGTGTATATATATATATATATATATATATATATATGCTTTTTCAGCTTCTTTCTCCTTGTAAGTTATTACAAAATACTGAGTAGAGTTCCCTATGCTATAGAGCAGGTCCTTATTGGTTATCTATTTTATATACAGTAGTGTGCATATGTTAATGCTAAACTCCTAATTTATCCTACCCCACCTTTTCCTGTTTGGTAACCATAGTTTGTTTTCTGTGTCTGTGGGTCTGTTTCTCTTTTGTATATAAATTCATTTGTGTCACTTTTTTAATTGTTTAAACTTACTGAATTTTTCAGGCCGTGCTCCGTGGCTTGCAGGATCTCAGTTCCCCAGGCAGGGATTGAACTTGGGCCCTTGGCAGTGAAGGGAGAGTCCTAACCACTGTCCCACCAGGGGATTTCTAACATTGCTTTTAGATTCTGCATGTAAGTGATAGACTTGTTCTTCTCTGTCTGACTGACTTCACTTAGGCTGATAACTCTCTAGGTCCATCCACCTTGCTGCAGATGGCATTATTCCATTTTTTTTAATGGCCGAGTAATATTCCATTGTGGATGCATACCACATCTGTATCTATTCATCTGTCTATGGACAGTTAAGTTGCTTCCAAAAACCCATGTCTTCTTGTGAGACAGGCAATCTCAGAGTGTATGAGAGAGGCCACCCCCTGGCCAGCAGTGACTCTTGGGGATGGTTTCCAAGATGAAATGGGCTTCTGGTGTATTCCACGGGGGTAGCAACCGTGTGGAGTCCAACCACTGGGCCTGCAGTTCTAACCTGACTAGAGGCGTGCTTTGAAACCCTGGGTCTGAAGCAGGGCATGCCCACCCACCGCAGCTGATGTAACTTTTCCCCTGATTGGGAAGTACCATATCGAGGACTTGAAAAGTACACTTTCAGCTCAGTTAAGCTCATGCTTTGTGGCTAAAGAGCCCCATTTGGTCAACGATGCAGCTCATGTCGAATGGTGTCCAAGGTCGTGGGTGAGCAGGACTGCTGTCCTCCTCAGGTGGCGCCAGCTGCCCTGTGTCCCAGCCCCCCACACCCTCGCAGGCGCCCCTGTTATCGTGGCAGTGATGTTACACAGCTACCGCCCGTACTCTGCTCCTGTGCCCGGACATCCCCTCCTGGAAGCCCCGCACTCCTGGCTCCCCTGGGGGTGTGAACTGGGGGTCCCCAGGGTCCAGGTCTTGGAGCCAGAGTCAGGTGGACTGGGGGTTCACGGGGGGTGAGACTCGGGGTATGTGGCATGTCATGGAACGGGAAACGCTTGAGGGTTGAGAGGATGGAAGGGGGAGACCTCAAGCGCAGAAGAGGACTTAGGAAAAGACTATTTGGGAGGAAGTTCTGACTTGTGGACATCACTGTTGGCCTGGTAACTGGTTGTCATAGGGATGGGTTCCTTGATGGGGCAAGTGTCCCCTAGAGAGAAGTGTTCCCAGGAGCGCCCCTTCTGAGCCCCTCTCTATCTGAGACAACATGATTTGGGAGGCTGTTTATAAAGCACTCAGCGTCCTGAAACGGGGTCTAAGTTCAGGGTAGTGTTCTGTAACTTACTGGTAACACAGGGTATAATTTGACCTAATAGATTCCAGGTCTCCTCCTTGTGTGTCTAACATAAATTCACGTGCCTTCTCTCTGCCCTTGGTTACACTTCTCCAGGTAAACTCCTGCAGAGATGAGAAGTCTTTCTATTGATAACTTCTATGATGGAAGCACCTAGTTTTCTCTTTGGGCTGTAAAAGCCGCCAGTGAAGGAAATACTTACATGTTTGTTTTTCAACTGGGATTGCTAACTAAGTGGGGGAAAGCAGTATATATGAAAATTGCTGCCCTCCAAATGGCTGTGAGAGCACAGGGCGGCGCCTCTGCTGAGCTCTGTGCACACACAGGCCGGTGTTCAAGTGAGAACAGGGCAGCGGGAGCAGACCACGGGCTGAGACTCTCAAGTTCAGCAGGGTTTAGTGGTTCTGGGTTAGATCACGGCTTGGTCTACTTGATAGACTTTGATAGAGCTACAACTGGATGGAGACAATGGGAGGACTTTGGGGAGAAGAAATGGGGAATCTGTTTACTTATTCTCAGGACCAGTAGTGAGTTGGCTCCAGACAACAAGTATCTAAACTTTTTCAATCTTGGAGAAAGGTTCCTTTTCTTTGCTGAAAGAACCCTGTCCATCCCAGCTCCCATGAACACTGGCCTGAACCTCAGATGCATTTTGAAATCCAGCAGGCTTAGACAACAGAGAGTTTTTTCGTTTTCTTAGATTTCACCTTATTTTTAAAACGCTCATTGAAGTAGAGTTGATATGTCCTTTGCGTTAATTTCTGTTGTGCAGCAAAGTGACCCCGTTAGACAGATAGACATTCTTCTTCATGCTCTTTTCACAGGATATGGAATATAGTTCTCTGTGCTGTACAGTAGGATCTTGTTGTTTATCCATCTTATTTATAATGGTTTGCATCCGCTAGTCTCAGACTCCAGCCCTTCCCTCGCCCACACCCTCCCCCTCTTGGCCGTCTAAGTCTGCTCTCTGCCTGTGAGTCGGCTTCTGTTTTGTGGATAGGCTCATTTGTGTCCACTTTGGGTTCCACACGCAAGTGGTATCACGTAGTGCTTGTCTTTCTCACTTCACTTCGTGTGATAATCTTCGGTGCCTCCACGTTGCTGCAAATGGCCTTACTTCATTCCTTCATGCGGTATGTATACACCGCACCTTTACCCCTTCATCTGTCAATGGGCATTTAGCTTGTTTTCACGTCTTAGCTATAGTAAATAGTAGCCGACAGGAATTTTAAAAATGTTACAAACTGGAAGAAAATAAACGTAATTATTTAGTGGGTCCCTGGATGGAAAACTACATCCTAGCTGAAAAGTGATAGGAAATTGTATAATATATAGATATGTTATATATACACATTTCTTATACATAAGGAAATATACCTATATGTTAAACTACATACAAATTTAAAACATGTCAAAATATAATTAAAATTATACAAATACCTTTGTGATACTATCTCTTTGGTTTATTTGTTGCAAATACTTTAAGCAACAAATAAGATTAAAAGCTGCTCTTATCATGAAGCCACACAAATCATAACAAAAAATATATGCAAAAGTCACCCAAAAAACATTGAGAAAGAAATATGTATCTATGGTATATTTTCAACAATTATTTCTCAATATGATGCAGTGTCCCATTTGTAAGCACCCACATGAGCACTGTCTTCCAGAGCTACACTTTTTTTCTGAGCAAATTTCCCTGGGAATGGTGTAACTGTCCTTGTTTTTATTTTCAGTGATCATTGAGAAGGTCAAATACCATCCTTGTTGTGGTTAAAAGATCTTAATACCACACATTTTTTTAAAAGAATTTTTTTTTTACATGGACCGTTTTCAAAATCTCTATTGAATTTGTTACAATCTTGCTTCTGTTTTGTGTTTTGCTCTTTTGGCCCTGAGGCTTGTGGGATCTTAGCCCACTGACCAGGGATCGAACCCGCACCCCCTGCATTGTAAAGCAAAATCTTAATCACCTGGCCCACCAGGGAAGTCCCAATATCATGCACTTTGTGTATCACTGGTTTTCTTTCCCTTTCCCTGGTTTTCTTATTTACTAATTTTTGTCCTGATGTATGATTTTACTTTGTAGACTACCTCAACTACATTTGGAATGCTGCTGCTGCTACTGCTGCTGCTAAATAGCTTCAGTCGTGTCCGACTCTGTGCGACCCCATAGACGGCAGCCCACCAGGCTCCCCTGTCCCTGGGATTCTCCAGGCAACATTTGGAATGACATGGGCTTTAAGTACATCATTATCCATAGCATCTGTCTTCAGTTAACCTTTGGGATCCCCTGAGTTGTGAACAGTTAATAGTTGTGAATAGCCAGTGCGACCTTCATGCCTCACTCCCATGGTGCCCTCTCCGCTCCCCTCCCCTGAGCCATCTGGGGCTCAGATTGAAAACCCAGCTGTTCCTGTTTGGTGGCACCACCTGGTGGCCATTGTGGGGGAAAGAAAGTGACAGTGAAGTCGGACAGTTGTGTCCGACTCTGCGACCCCGTGGGGGCTACACCCCATGGACTGTAGCCCCCCAGGCTCCTCTGTCCATGGAATTTTCCAGGCAAGCATTACTGGAGTGGATCTCCATTTCCTTCTCCAGGGGATCTGCCCAACCCAGGGATCAAACCCAGGTCTCCCACGTTGCAGGCAGACGCTTTACCCTCTGAGCCACCAGGGAAGCCTCAGGGACATCCTGATGTTCTGATTCTTCCTCCCAGAACAGGACCGGGCAGCTAATCCCGTCCTCCCACAGACTTTCTGGGCTGTGCTTCGTCTTCTTCATTTACAGATGGGGAAGCAAAGAGCTCGAATAACTTGCCCAAGATCACAAATTGTAGAAAGGACAAGAGCTAAGATTTGAACCCAGGTCAGACAGTGTTCTGCTGCTTGCTGTTGTCGTGAAGTCATGTCTGACTTTTTACGACCTCGTGGACTGTAACCCTCCAGGCTCCTCTGTCTTCCCACTATCTCTGCTGCCATATAACCAATTATCCCACATTTAGGGGCTTAAAACAACAGCCACTTGTTAGCTCATTGTTCTGTAGATCATAAATCTGGGGCTTTGGCTGGCTGCTCTGGTTAGGGTCTCTTAAGACTGAAATGAAAATATTGGTCAGTCTGGTTTCTTCCATGAAGACTCTTGGAGAAGCATCTACCTTGAAGCTTGTCCAGGTTCGGGGAAGAAGGTGTTTCCTTGTGGTTGTAGGACTGAGGTCCCCATTTTCTTGCTTGCTGTCAGCCAGGGCTGCTCTGGATTCTAGAAGCCTCAACAGACTGTCTTTCCCTCCATTTTTAGAGCCAATAATGACATCCTGCCACGAGTTACTCTGATTTCATCTTCTGCCACCAGTTGGAGAAAACTTTGCTTTTAAAGGGCTCCTGGGCCTAGATTAGGCCCACATGGGTAATAGTCTTCATCTTGATTAGCTTTAAATCAACTGATTAGTGGTGGTTTAGTCAAGTCGTGTCTGACTCTGCAGCCCCATGGACTGTAGTTCCCCAGGTTCCACTGTTCATGGGATTTTCTCAGGCAAGAATACTAGAGCTGGTTGTCATTCCTACTCCAGAGGATCCTCCTGCCCCACGGATCAAAACTGCATCTCTTGCATTGTGGGCAGTCTCTTGCATTGCAGATGGATTCTCTACCACTGATCCACCAGGGAAGCCTTAACTACATCTGCAAAATCCCTTTGATAGGTAATATAATCATGGCTTGATATGTCCTCCTATTTTCAATCCTGGGGATTTAGGAGATTTAGGCATTCTTGCCTGGAGAATCCCAGGGACAGGGGAGCCTGGTGGGCTTCCGTCTATGGGGTCACACAGAGTCGGACATGCCTGAAGTGACTTAGCAGCAGCAGTAGTAGCAGTAGCAGCAGGCATTTGCCTATCCCTGACAAAGGCCAAAAGTGCTTAACTTTTCTTTTTGTCCTTAAGATATTTCTTGTGTTCCTCATTTCTTTCTGTCCTTTGCCACCTTCTGTTGTTCTTCAGTTTTATTTCAGATATTTTTTTTTATCTTTTCACATAAAGTACACATATCCTCTTAATCTTATCTTTTGTCATCATCTCTGAATTCTTCGTGGCTTAGGGTGGCGCAGGGGTAGAGAATCCACCTGCCAAAGCAGGAAACGCAAGAGATGTGGGTTCGATCTCTGGGTTGGGAAGGTCCCCTGAAGGAGGGAATGGCAACCCACTCAGGTATTCTTGCCTGGTAATCCCACGGACAGAGGAGCCTCACGGACTTCAGTCCACGGAGTCACAAAGTCAGACATGCTTGAGCCCGCACACATGCCAGCTGAATTCTTCAGCAGCAGCTACAGGGAGCTTCTCTTTCCATCTTTCTCTCATTAATCTCTTTCCTCGGACTGTTGGATGGAGACACATGGATGTGACTTGATCCCCTAGTGCCCTCAGCTGGCAGGAACCAATGTGTCTCATCTCGGTAACCTGTTTGGGATATAAAATGAGCTCATGTAAATATTTTTCAAGATACTCAGATTATGTGATGCCAAGCTTCTAAGTTACCTGTTGTGTGATACAATTTGTTCTTTCCTTTCTTGGGTCTTTTCTCTCCTGATAAGACCAAGAACTCCTGGGATTTAATCAAGGGATCACCCATGGGTTCTCTGGCCAAGGAATCAGAGCCTTTACTCCCAGTCCTTCCTGGAAGCTGTGGTACCAAAACACTGATAACTGATGGATTTGGGGATAATGTTGGATGAGTGGCAACGACCTGTGTGCGTGCAGAATAGCAGAGAGGCTGACAGCATGGACTGTGATTAAAAACTTACGTGGACTTTGACACTGATAAGCTTTTGGAATCCGGGCAGGTTTCTCATCAGTAAATTAGAATGATACTGCAGTTGCTGTTCCATTGCTAAGTCGTGTCCGACTCTTTGCGACCCCATGAATAGCAGCACACCAGGCTTCCCTGTCCTTCACTATCTCCTGGAGCTTGCTCAAACTCATGTGCATTGAGTCGGTGATGCCATGCAACCATCTCATCTTCTGTCGCCCCCTTCTCGTCCTGCCCTCAATCTCTTTTGGCATCAGGATCTTTTCCAGTGAGTTGGTTCTTCACATCAGGTGGCCAAAGTATTGGAGCTTCAGCATCAGTCCTTCCAATGAATATTCAGGACTGATTTCCTTTAGGATGGACAGGTTGGATCTCCTTGCAGTCCAAGGGACTCTCAAGAGTCTTCTCCAACACCAAAGTTCAAAAGCATCAATTCTTAGGCACTCAGCTTTCTTTATGGTCCAACTCTCACATCTGTATGACTACTGGGAAAACGGTAGCTTTGACTATATGGACCTTTGTTGGCAAAGTCATGTGTCTGCTTTTTAATACACTGTCTAAGATTCTCATAGTTTTTCTTCCAAGGAGCAAGCAGTTTCATGGCTTCAGTCACTGTCTGCAATGATTTTGGAGCCCAAGAAAATGAAGTCTGTCACTGTTTCGTAGTTGCAAAAAATGAATTAGATATTTGCAGATGCCTCTCCCTGCTTGATACCTAATAGGTGTTCAGTAAAATGCTGCTATTATTGCATTTGCTGCTAAGAATGAATAATAACAGTAGCATAGTCTTGTTTGAAATTAAACTGCAGTGGAGCGTTTCAAAGGTGAACGTGATTGGAGAAGGGTCATATAGTGGAATAGTAAATTTATACTAAATTTTAAAAAATTTAGTACTATAGTGAGGTCTTTTAAGAATGGAGGAAAATGGCTAAATTCATTCGCATTGTAATTAATGATGAGCATTTCACAACAAAGGTGTGCTTAGTATCAGCATCTTCCTTTGTCTCTCTGGTTGCTGGATTTCCCAACACCACCCATTTATCCAAAGATAGAATAAGAGGAAATAGAACATAGTAGCGTAGAAATAGTAGTTCTGTGAAAGCGAAAGTGTTAGTCTCTCAGTCATGTCCAACTCTTTGCAACCCCGTGGACTGCAGTCCCCTAGGCTCCTCTGTCCATGGCATTTCCCAGGCAAGAGTACCGGAGTAGGTTGCCATTCCCTTCTCCAGGGGGTCTTCCCAATCCAGGGATCAAACCCGGGTCTCCTACATTGCAAGCAGATTCTTTACCTTCTGAGCCACCAGGGAAGCCCCAAACCTAATGGTTGGAAGGGCATTTGTTAATCATTTGCGCGTGAATGTCGCTTAAGCTGTGTTTGTCGGCCGGGTGGCTGCAGTCAGAATCTGAGATATTTGGAGTGGGAAGAGAGAGAGGGTGCTTTTACCCTAAACACCTCCCACAGTGAGGACCCACAGAAGTCCTGCCCTCTGGGTTGCAGTCATTGGTTAGTAGGATGCTCGAGGGGCTTGTGTATATGTTTTCCTGAAGGGTGTTTTAAGAAAGGAAGAGGAAAGAAGGGAAGATAGACAGCTCACGGGAAGTTGCTGTATAACACGGGCAGCTCAGCCCGGTGCGCTGGGACACCCTAACGGGGTGGGAGGTTAGGAGGGAGGCCGATTCATGCTGATGTATGGCAGAAACCAACCCAGTGCCGTAAAGCAGTTATCCTCCAATTAAAAATAAATGTGTTTTTAAAAAAGAGGGGAAGAATAAGTGGAAGCAGTGAGGAAGAGGACACTGTTAACCTTTCTATGACATCGGCATCCTTCAGTTGTGTCCTTGCCACTGTCCCCAGAATAAATGTCCCCCATTTTAAAGGTAAGTAAGAAGTTTAGAGGGCAGATAACTCTTCAAGGTCACACATCAGTAAGTGGTGGAGCTGGAATTTCAACCCAGATCTGTCTGACTACAGAAACCTGTGCGTTTCCCACTGGTATATGACTTTGGATTCTGGCCCAAAGTAAAATGCCTAATTAGGAAAGATTATATTTTCTGTGCATGCTGACCTTTATTGTAGACCAATTAATGAAACTCTTTAAGAACTGGTTGTGTTTATTAAAGGGCATTAGCACATCAGAGTATAGTCTGTTTTGTTGGTGGTCGTTTTGGGCTTTACTTTTTGCCCCTAATGTCCAGTTTTCCTGGAGGAGTTATATATTAAGTTAAAAAACAAAAACTCACTATGGTATCAGAGGAAAGTTCTATAGAATGCAAAAACTTTATTCCTCTACTATTTCTAATACTGGTTATTAGATGATTGGTCTTTTATTGTGGTAATACTTCAGTGACTAAGAGCAGATCCTTTAGTTAACCAGTATTATCTATTTTATTGAACTCTACAGAGGAAAGAAAGTGAAATTCAAAAAGAAGGATAAATTAGAAGTTCAGGATTAATATAAACATTACACTACTATGTATAAAGCAGATAGTCAACAAGGTCCTGCTGTATAGCATAGGGAAGTATACTCACTATTTTGTAATTACCTATGAGGGAAAAGAATCTGAAAAAGAATCTATGTATAAAGCATATATGTAGTGAAAGTCGCTCAGTCGTGTCCGACTCTTTGCGACCCCATGGACTATATAGTCCATGGAATTCTCCAGGCCAGAATACTGGAGTGGGTTGCCATACCCTCCTCCAGGGGATCTTCCCAACCCAGGGATCGAACCTGGGTCTCCTGCATTGCAGGCAGATTCTTTACCAGTTGAGCACACATATATTTATCATTTTGCTGTAGTAACAGCATTGTAAGCCAACCATACTTCACTAAAAAAAAAGAAAAAGCCAAGATTATCACTCTGCAGAAATGAGCTTCTAGGCAGGTCCTTGGCCAAGCAAACATTCAGTCTAATTTAAATTGATGCCTTGCCCATGAACTTGACAATTTGCAGAGTGCTCTTTACACGTGTGAATGAGCTCATTGATTCTTATATTTTGTGTGTGTGTGTGTGAGGGGGGAGAGGTTTGTACTGTGTCTTCAAGATTCTTTCAACCAGATGTTATTTTCTTCTGACCTTATTTCTCAGTAGGAGCTAATAACATAGATGTTATGCAGAAGCCGCAGTCATAAGGGAACGATGTATGTTTATTAAGGCAGAAACCTGTCTTGTGTTTTAAAGCTGAATTAGAAGTGTTTCTTAAAATTTTACTGAACCTTCAGCTGACTTGAATGTTGGATCTTCCCCACCCTCTCCCATCGTGATAGACCTGCAGCATTTTGGTTGAGAGAGTAATATTGAAACACATACATTACCGTCTGTAAAAGAGTCAGTGGGAAGTTGCTGTATGAGGCAGGGAACCCAGAGCCTTGCTCTGTGGCGACCCAGAGGGGTGGGATGGGGAGGGAGTTTAAGGGGGAGGGAGCATGTGTGTGCCTGTGGCTGCTTCACACCGAAGCAGGGCAGAAACCATCATGATAGTGTAAAGTCATTATCCTCCAGCTAAAAATAAAATAAAAAGCAACGCAGCCTTGGGAAGAAGGGGCTTTGGGAGTCACCCTGCTGAGAAGTGAGGAAGCAGAAGTCCGGCATGTCCGGCCGCGTGCCCTCCGTACCTCACCGTCTGTCACGGGCAGTCGTTCACGTTATGGGGCCGACAGGTGAACACAGCTAGGTCATGTCTCCATGCCCACACGTTGTTTGTTTAACACATTTGTAACTGGATTCTTTCCTTGAATTTTTTTTAGAGCATGAAATAGACCCAATCCGTGGCTTAGACTATTTTGTTCTGCTGATTTTTCTCAGAATTTACGCAACATGAAGATCAAAAATAAGCAAATATGTGCAAATTAGTCCAGTTTTCCTAATCTCACTGCTGTGGAAGGATAAAAAAGTGTTCCAAACATTGCTTTTGTAAGACGAGAGACAGCATCAAGCTTGTTTTATACTTTGGGGACATTTTATGAATGGGATTTGGGGAAAAAGCAAGAGGTTTTGGATTCTTTATTACTCTTTGTAGGATCATGTTCTTTAGCTTGGTACCATCACCTGTGAATCAGAATCAGCCCCTCTGATTCTGATTTGGGGAGTTTTTCCCACAAACTTGCCAGCAGCTGTGGGCGGTCACTGACATCTTTATGTGAGCTGTGCATTGTTGACAACCGTCTTCACTGTGACCTGAAACTCTTCAAGGTTTCCTTTCTCATGGACACTGTCTACGGTTAAACACCAGTCACAAACCAACCGCAAAGAGAAGTGCTCCCAGCAGGCGTGGAGCCCTGACTTTCTTCTCTTCAAACAAGGAGGCCCCACCCAGAGCTTCAGTTCAGTTCAATTGCTCAGTCATGTCTGACTCTTTGTGACCCCATATTCTGCGGCACACCAGGCCTCCCTGTCCATCACCAACTTCTGGAGTCTACCCGAACCCATGTCCATTGAGTCGGTGATGCCATCCAACCATCTCATCCTCTGTCGTCCCCTTCTTCTCCCGCCCTCAATCCTTCCCAGCATCAGGGTCTTTTCCAGTGAGTCAGTTCTTCGTATCAGGTGGCCAAAATATTGGAGTTTCAGCATCAGTCCTTCCAGTGAATAGTCAGGACTGATTTCATTTAGGATGGACTGGTTGGACCCAGAGCTTGGGGTCCTGGAATTTGGCTCCGTGTCCCTTGTCTTCAGAGTGAGCAGGGAGTGGAGCTGCTCGTGAAATTCAGGGTCACGTGCGACTTTCAGGGTCTACCTGGGTCAGAGGTTATGTGAAGACATGATGATAATATCAAAAAAAGGAAAAGGCCATCACAATCCAGGGAAAGGCAGTCCTTTTAATGAGCTGATGTTGCCTTTTATAAAAAATATAAATACATGAAATCGGCAATTTCCAGTTTCAGACAGGGAGATGCAGTGTCTTACCAGGGAAAGACCTGAGAACATGAGCCATCAGAGGAAGGAGCGGCGCTCGTGATGCCAGAGTGAACTGTGAGAAGCGGCTGGAGGACAAGGGGAGGGAAAGAAAGGGACCGGCCATGGTGTGAAGCACACGGGCAGAGGCGCAGCCAGAAGGCGTGCATATGTGACTGTGTGTGTGAGTACATGTGTGTGCCTGCGTGCAGACTCGGGTGATGTCTAATCCAGGTGACTTCTAGAGTCTGCGGTTTACTGGAGTAGATGTCCCAAAACAGTGTGATGACCAGCCATCCACGTTGGCCTGGGCTGATCCTGGTTTTAGCCCTCAAAGGTCCGTGTCCTAGAAAACCCCTCAGTCTCGGGCAAACTCAAGCGGTAGGTCAGTGGCCCTCTTATTTATAGATTCGTCTCTCAGATCCCTTTTCGTCCTCCCCTCACGGCATTTTGTTTGAGGTAGGGCCACGAGAAGGAAATGTCATTCCCAACCCTCCTGGCACACTCCGCCCTGCAGTTCTCGTCCAGGTTTCTCGTTTTGACCCTGCCTGGTCCCTTTCTCGGAGCTTCCCCGGTGGCTCAGTGGTTAAAAAAAAAAAAATCTGCCCACCAATGTAGGAGACCCAGGTTCAATCCTTGGGTCAGGAAGATGCCCCTGGAGAAGGGAATGGCTGCCCACGCCAGCATTCTTGCCTGGAGAATCCCGTGGACAGAGGAGCCTGAGGGGCTACAGTCCATGGGGTCATGACACGACTGAGCACACACGCACAGTCCCGCTCCCAAGCATGTCCAGCCAGGAGCAGGACGAAGGGAACTTCAGAGACGGAGCGGACTCTGGTGTCTGTGAACGGAGGCTACGTCACGGAGGCTGCAGATGCTTCCAGAACACTCAGGGAGCCCCTGGCCACCTCTGTTTCCAAGCCCAGTTGAGTGGACTTCCTTCCTGGTCTCGAAGGGTGTAAAGGGACGGCTTCCTTTTCTCTTTTGTCGGGTCTCTTCCAGCCAGGTCACACCCTTCCCATCCTGGTGTCACACCGGCCGTCTCACTCTCGCCGTCCCGAGTGGCGAAGGCCTTTCCGTGTGTCCATCTTCCCAGTGGCCTTTCTCATCATCAGGATGGGCCAGGTTGGCCACCGCCTGGAGGGGCAGTGGACATGCCCTGGTCAGCCTGGGTTAACCTGAGGGCAAGTTTCTTCATTCATGGCTTATTTTGTGCTGTGCTCCTCACTGCCTCTGTGGAGCATTTGAAGGCTCTAAAAAGCGAAAGGTTACAACCCAGCCCGTGAATTGCACTGATCACTGGCGGCAGGTTTTGAGGGAAAGGTACTGATGATCTAGGATGGTTTGAGTGATTACTCGTGACTTGTCCTCATTCTTTTTATACTGTTCAATGCTTTTGAACTGTGGTGTTGGAGGAGACTCTTGAGAGTCCCTTGGACTGCAAGGAGATCCAATCAATCCATTCTAAAGGAAATCAGTCCTGAATATTCATTGGAAGGACTGATGCTGAAGCTGAAACTCCAATACTTTGGCTTCCTGATGAGAAGAACTAACTCATTAGAAGAGACCCTGATGCTGGGAAAGAAAGACTGAAGGTGGGAGGAGAAGGGGATGACAGAGGATGAGATGGTTGGATGGCATCACCAACTCAATGGACATGAGTTTGAGCAAGCTCTGGGAGATAGTGATGGACAGAGAAGCCTGGCGTGCTGCAGTCCATGGGGATGCAGGGAGTCAGACACGACTGAGCAACTGAACTGAGCTGTCCTCATTCTTACTCTCGTTTGGACTTGGCTTGTCTGATTTTTGCCAGTACTAGGCAGGAAGAGAAAAAGTAAGGGGAAACTGATGTGGGTGAACCAGGCTAAGCATCTGGTGGCACCCACTGCACGCGGGCCCCACCTCCTGTGTTGGGAGCGCTGTGGGGGCCAGGGCAACCGGCCGTCAAATGGGAACCAGACTCCACGACTGCCTGGTGGATTCCTTTGTTAGCGCTGTCCTTCCTGATATATGCGGGGTGCCCCCGGGGACCCCCAGGCAGCCTCCTTTCTAGTCATTGCCTCTCTCCTGCCTCGTTTTGTCCTGTGAACCACAGCTTTGGATCCTCTCACTGCCCGAGCGAGGCTGGACTTGGTCCAAGTCAGTCCCAGCCCCTCGTCTAGCTGAACTCCAGGGGCGCGTGCAATCGGTGATTCCTCCTGAGCCCTGTGGCCCTCCTGAGCCCTGTGGCCCTCCTCACTTCTTTCTCGGGCCCACTTCTCCCAGGGCGACCAGCTCATCTCCTCGGTCTGTGATCTGAGATCCAGACAGAACCCAGATCTTGTGACTTGGCCAAGGGAGCCGCCCGCCCTGTGGGCTCCCCCACCCTGTGGACCCGCTGTGCTTCGGGGAAAACAAAATGTGAAGTGAGCAGTTTAGCTTGGACCTAATCTGGAGGCAGATCAGTAACTCTACACTGGGAGCTGCTCTGCGTCGTGTTCTCAGGAAGGCAAAGTGAATCACCGCAGCAAAGAATGTCCTCCAATCACGAAGGATAATGTTTTGAATTAGGAGATGGAGGGAGGGTTACCGAGAAGCCTTTGGCCGTTGCTTCGTTGTGCCTCTGCCTTCCCCTGCCTTCCCGCAGATTGATGCTTGGGTAAGGATCTTCTCCTCCAGCCTGGTTTTTCCTAAACTCAGCCCCGAGGTGAAATGACAAGGCCACATTAGACACAGAGACTACAGCCAGGCGAACACATCTAGGGTGGTGGTTTCGGGTGGCGGGCGGGCTCCAGGAAGAGGGGATGAGAACCTGAGCTTCCAGTTCAATCCAGAGATGTTTTCCCTGCCCCACTTGTTAATGAGGAAATCAGAACCAAATGAAAAACACAAACGAGTGCATACCGCCAATCTGTCACACTTGAGTGTTTCCCGTCTCATTTCTGACTTTCTAACTTTATATTGTCCATCGTCGTCATCATTTCTGGGGAACTAAAAGCACTGCAGGAGGTTAGAGTCGGTTTCACTCTTATGGATAAAACTGCCTGAGAAATTATGTTGTTCAGGTAAGGATTAGCTGGTTAACCCAGGAGTTGCATGATTTTTTTTTTTTTCCAGAACAGGGAGAGGAGAGCCATAAGTAAAGCCCTGTTTCCCACTCTTTGGAACCTGTTATAGGTGTTTTCTGCTTTGTTTTTCTTCCAAATCATACAGTCAGATGCTTAACCTTAGTGTGTCTGTTGTTGTTTTAATGCTGGAAGCATTGCTGATAAAGTCTTGGAGTCAACTGAGGCTAAACACATCAGCGTCGCTGTTGCTCAGGAGAGACCAGGAGGGCTTCCCCCAGAAAGAGAAAGAGACGGTCTGACAGCAGCCCAGGAGAATGCTTTGTTGTGTTTTGGGGAGGATGTGGCCATCGAGGTTTTATCTTTGCAAGGAAAGGACCCCTTCCTTGTCCTGTGCTCAGAGGGCTTGGCCGTGCTGTGAGGACTCCCTCGAACCCCACGGGGGGTTTTCCATTCCTTTGTTTAGGAGACGGCAGCTGTGATCGCATCTGGGGGTTAGAATTGCACGTCTTAGATTGACCAGAAAGGGCTCGTGTGTCTGACCCTTGCTGCGGCCAGGCTAGGCCCGCCGGTGCCTGGGCAGTGAGGCCCATCACCTCCACATGGGTAGCTCCCTTGTGCAGAGAAGGCACGCTGGCCCCCTGCTCTGTGCAGGCGCTGGTCAGGCACTTGGGACGCAGAAAGTGACGAAACAAGGCGCCCCACCCCGTGGGCGCACGCTGAGGGGCTTCCCGCCCTCAGCATCAGCCCACCTGTGCTTTCTTCCTCTGCGGCTGTGGGTTTGGGTGTCACTGGGGTGAGGGGGGGTCGAGTGCAGTGGCCCTCCACGGTCAGACCACCTGGGGCTTGGATGGGAGCCTGAGAAAGTTCTCTCCCAATCCTGTGCTTGGCACGCCCGACGCTGGACCGTGGATAATAACAGGTCATCTGATGCAGTGTAACTGACCAGGAATCTGAAACCCTGGTCACCCTGGGAACCAGGGCAAGAAACTGGCCTGTCAGTTACTCTTAACTTTTAAGACTTGAATGTTTCATCAAAACCAAATAGCTCCATTATCACGGTCAGAAGTCCACTGTGGAAAAAGGCAGGATTTAGTGTTTATTTAAGTTGCCACCCAACAAGAGAAACTGGCCCCGTGTACTTCACTTCTCAATTATTTAAGGACTGATTTTCTGTTTGGTGGATTTTTCACGCTCTTGCTCTGTCTCTGCAGAAGGGGATGGAGGCGGTGGGATTTATATGCCAGGAAAGTGTGTGCGTGAAGAAAATCCCTGATGGGCATGGTCTTAATAAAAAAGATGTATCCTCTAGTACTTTACAACCCTGCTGGGCATTGAATCCCAGATGGCTCAGTGGTAAAGAACCTGCCTGCCAATGCAAGAGGTTCAAGAAACTTGAGTTCGATCCCTGGGTCAGGAAGATCCCCAGGAGAAGGAAATGGCAACCTACTCTCGCATCCTTGCCTGGAGAACCCCATAGACAGAGAAGCCTGGTGGGCTGCAGTCCGTGGGGTGGCAAAGAGTCAGGCATGGCTGAGCCCACAGCACGGGCACTGTCTGAGCATCTTTGTGCCGGGGTCTGAATTCTGTCTGCCTGTGGATGGAAGTTACTTCTCCATGTATGCAGGGTGTCACCAAATTTGTAAACACAGGCATAATACCCTCTCGTAAGTGAGTTATTGATATTCCAGTACGTGAAAAAGAAGTAGTAGTTTCCAGATTTTAGGCCACTCTGTAGATGCAGCAGATTGAAAGCAGTGGCTGGTAGGCTAGAAGGAAGCCGCGCTGGGTCTCACAGCCTCGCCTGTTGGTCCTATGCTCTCTCCTGTGCTCTTGGCTCCTGACTTTGAAACGAGGAAACGATAGCTGTTTGATGCGGGTCCCTCCCTTTTCACCTTCCCCTTAGAGCTTGATTTTCGGTCTCCTGGCACTCTTCCCACTTTGAGAACCTCTGCAGTGCCCTTTGCTTCTCTCGACGCTGAACATCTATTTTCCCTCCGTGTGGTCTCTCCCGTAACTGCCCTGAGTTAACTGCCTTTATAAGCAGAGTCAGCAAGCATTTATCGTGAGCCTACTTTGCGCACATGTGAACCCATGCTTGCTGTGAGCACAGACAGGGCTGTGTGTGTTCACTCCACACTCCGTTATTCTCCGGCCTCTCTCTGCTCAGGTGTCCTGCCCAGCTTGGTCCTGAGGAGGGTCCTTGGCTAACTCCCCGAGTTTGGGGGACAGGCTGTGTTTACACTCTGATCAGTAATTATTAGTTCCTCCAGCATTAACTCTGGGGAATCTGTGGCTGAGAAGGAGACATGAAGGAGGAGAACAAAAGAGAATGAAAGAGGTGATAGGAAACAGGCACTCAGACCCAGGTGCAGTCACATTCTTAGAAGTGCTATTCGAAGCAGGCAAAAGGTGGGAGGAGTCCAGCTGGCCTCCAGTGGATGAACGGATAAGCATGACGTGGCATGTGCGTTCAGTGGAATACCGTACAGCCACAAAAAGGAATGGCATACGGAACATTCTAACACGGCCGATGAACCCTGAAAATCTTGTGCTGAGTGAAAGAAGCGAGTCACAGGGGGCTGTATGACTCCATTCTTACACAGTATCTATAACACGCAGATCTGTAGAGGTGGGGCATAGATGGGTGGTTGCCAGGATCTGGGGTGGCGGGAAGGGGAGCTGCTGCTTAATGGGTGTGGGTTTTCTTTCTGGGTGATGAAAATGTTTTGGACCCAATTAGTGATGGTGATCACACAATGCTGTGAGTGTACTAATGCCACTGAATTATCCACCTTGAAGTGGTTCATCTTATTATGCAAATTTCACTTCAGTTTAAAAAAAGAATGAAAGAGAATGCCAGAAGTCTATTTCTCTGAATCCAGGATGGGATTAAAAATCCATTCTGTCTTTCTTGCGCATGGTGACCTTGTGATATGGCTTGAGTGTAACTGAAGCAATTTGAGCCGATTAATTTCTTTCCTTTGCACTTTAAAATTTAATATGCTTGGAGTTCACGTCCTGAACACTGAGTGCAAAGCAATATGAAAATTGGTGTTCTGGGCCCAGCGTGCTGTGGCTTCAAAAAGAATTGACCTGGACAGATGTGTCCAGTCGGTCCCCAGGTTAGAGTCAGACACGACTCAGTGATTGAACATTCTGGAGGATGGCCCTGGGGCTTGAGGAGAGATCCCAGGGGCTGGAGTGTGAAGTCTGACTCCATCCCTGCCCTGGCTGCTTTTGCCCACTGGGGACACTGGCGCCCAGGCGAGAGCAAGGAGCGGTCCTGAGCGCTCCTATATTCATGCGACAGACACTCTTGTGCCTCCGGGGGTATGAAGATGCATGTGTCCTGGACCCTGCTTTTGAGAGGCTCATGGTCTAGCAGGGGAGCTCGGCAGCCACACTGGGACCAGGGCGTGCAGGGGCGTTGATCGAGGAGGAGCGGGGGGTCAGTGGTGGTCAGACCTCTAAAGCGTGCCATCCAGTAGAACTAGCTGTGACTACGGCGTGTTCCCTGACCTGCTTTCTGATACAGTATCCGCCAGCTGAGTGTGGCCACTGGACACTTTTAATGCAGCTGGTGGACCTGAGGAACTGCATTTTCCATTTTAATCACTTTACATTTAACTAACTCCCCATGGCTTCAGTGCAGTCACAGAAGGTAAAATCCAAATGAGCCCATAATTGATTGGCCAGGTGGGTCTGGCTGGGTGGACAGAGTAAAGCCACAGGGCGGTTTAACTGGGGGATCGATGAGTTTCCTTTTGTGCATGTTGGGGCTTCAGGTACACGAGGGATGGTGCTGGATGGTGACATGGACCCTTAGGGAGAGCGGTGGGCTGGAGATGACCAGTGGGAGGCATCAGCATAAAACCCTGGCTGGGATCCTAAAAGTGAGCTGCGTAGCGAAGCCGCTGCATGACCTGTGAGTCCTGTTGATAACTGTGGTGATCACGTGTGCTCTGCCTGCCTGCTGGGACTGTTCAGAGAAGCAGATGAGATGATGTGTATGGCGGTGCTGGTAGAGGCTTCAAACATTAGGCGGGTTTTATAATGTCTTTTGGAATGGAGAGGAATATGTCCCAAATGTTATTTTTCAGACACAAAAGATAAAGGCTCCAGATTCTGGAAGGGTTGCAAGCTAGATCATTCGTAAGGCCTTCCTGCTAACAGATGACTAGGTCCAGGATAAACAGAGGCAAGTATGTCTCCAGCAAGAATGTCAGGGACTCTGGGACATCGTGGAGGGCTCCCTCGGGCTTGTTACAAGCAAACAAACATAAAAGCAGGGTGTCTGGGAGTGCAAATACCAGCGCCACTCAGATCATGAGACCAGCTCGGGGTCCAGGCCAAGGTGGGGGAGTCATCTCGAAGGGTCCCACGTGAAGCCAGGGCCCCCCAAGCTTCTAGAAGAGATCACTGATTCTAGCTTTGTCATGTTCCTCTTAGAAGCAAATGTACATTTTTTTTTTTTAATAAAAGCAACTCCAGTTTAAACATTTGGGATAAATTTCAATTTAAAAAAAATTACCTAAAAATTTCCAAACACCCAAGAAGGTAAAACCAGCCAAAGGAGAGTCATTGGAAGGATGGGAAGACAATGAGGATTCAACCCTCCCAAGGATTTCACATTTGAGAAAAGAAAACCCAAATTAGAAAAGAGAAGATGGCTATATAGGAAATGCAAAAAAGGAAACTTGTGTAATATATAACGGTGATAAAGGACAACCGAAAATGACGAAGTAGACCACACAGGAACCGTGACAACAGCTATTGGAAAGTCTTTAAAAAATCGTTAAATGTCAAACTAATAGATGGTTTAAGTGAAAGTGAAGTCGCTCAGTCGTGTCCGACCCTTAGCGACCCCACGGACTGCAGCCTACCAGGCTCCTCCATCCATGGGATTTTCCAGGCAAGAGTACTGGAGTGGGGTGCCATTGCCTTCTCCAGAGATGGTTTAAACTATACATTAAATACTCAAGCGAGAATTGGTGAACTTGTAGATAGAACTGAAGAGGTGATTCAGCCCAGAGATGAGGAGGTAAGACATAAACGTGCAGTTTTAAGAAGTGCGGGAATTAGGGACTTCCCTGGTGGTCCAGTGGTTAAGAGTCTGCCTTGCAATGCAGGGGATACAGGTTCGATCCTTGATCTGGGAAGATCCCACACGCTGCAGAGCAACCAAGACTCTGCACAACAACTACTGACCCTGAGAGCTGAAACAAGAGAAGCCGCCATGATGAGAAGCCCACACACCGCGACTCGAGCACAGCCTCCCACTCTCTGCAACCAGAGAAAGCCCGCATGCAGCAGCAAAGGCCCAGTGTCACCGAAAATAACTAGACATAAATAAAATTTTAAAAAGGAAATGCAGACGTTAGAATGAGAAGGACTAATACAATATCCATGTAAGAGTCATCTCAAAGAAAACTGAAGTCCGGTGTCATCCCAGCAGAATAAATCAAAGGAAGCACAGCTCACGGTGTGGATGCGAAGGTGTAGCACAGCAAGAACACAGACCTGAAAGTGACCAGGTCATCCAGGAAGATAGGATGAATCTGATACGATCAATACAGACTTAAACTTCTCTCCTCAGCCACCGTGAGGACGTGCCACCTAATATTGCTGTGCCATTGAAACCAGAGGTGTGGCAGAGTTGATTTTTCTCTTTGGGCTGTCCCACTTGTTTGTTTTTACTGAAGACCTCTAGTTTATCTATGAAAAAAATGTATATTATGTGTACTGATGTTTACTAAACATAGTCTGATTGCTTCTTTATAGTAGTCCTTAGGCAAAAACATGGTTCTTTGCTCTTGTTAGGACTCGATAAGCCTGCCATTGTTCTGTTTGTCTGTCCCTGTGACCTGTGTTTATCAGGAGCCCAAGTGTGCATTCTCATGTTGGCTGAGGTCTGGGTCTTGTTTCCACTGTGAGATGTGCGTGGTTATAGCTATTGAACTTCTTCCCAGTCTAAAGTGATGTGAGCGTCCGGGGGGCAAGTCGGGGAGAAGTTCTAAAATGAGGTTTTCAAAATGAAGAGTGACTTGGTTAACCCTTATGTCTAATGATGATATGTAGGCACTAATTTTGGTCCTAGAGCTCTTTATAATATATGTACTGAGTCTCATCTTTAAAACTTTTTTGGAATCCAAGGGCAGCCTTGGGAGGTCCTTTATGGTGGTGATCTGGATTTTGGTGGTGGTCATAGAATCGTAACATACATACATCCCCTAAAAGTTCACGTAAAAGCTGGTGAAATCAACAGTCTTGCTCCAATACTAACTTGCCAGTGTCAGTTTCCTGGTTTGTTGTTGTTCTTAGTTATATAAGATATTACATGGGACCTCTCTCCCTTTTTTTAATGTACCCTATTATTGCAACCACTTGTCAATCTGTAATTTTTTTTCTAAAGTGAAATTTAGGGGGAAAATGTCATTTAGAACATAGAGCATGACAGCCAGGAAAACAGCTTCTTCTTGATTTCTATTTATAGGAGCGTTAGTTCAGAGAACATGAATACAAATATTTAGAAATATTTGGTGAATCCCGGAGGGTAAAGGGTCATGGGGCTGTGGTTAAAAATTGAGTTGGAGAGTTTAGCTCAATGTCTCTATTAAGGTTGGAAGCTTATCACAGAAATGTCAAAAGGCCACCATTGTTACAACTCATGGAAAACTAGCTAGAACTTTGTGTCACCTAAAATGAAATCAACTCGTGCCACAGCATGAAAAGATGATTATTGTTGTCAATGGAATGGTGATTTTAAAAAAAGGGGTTTCAGGTTTTTCAAAGTTTGGTCTAAAGTGGAAGCATTTGGGAAAATGTAGACTTTATTGTGGAATGAACGTGTGATTGACCTTGAACAGTGGGGTTTAAACCGTGGATCCACTTACATGGGGATTTTTTTCAGTAGCAAATGCTACACACTACACAGTGCATGGTTGGCTGAAGCTGAGGATTTGGAGAAACTGAGACTATGGAGCACCAGCTACAAGTCACACTCGGATTAACCCCCCAGTTGTTCAAGGGTCAATTGTAATTCTGTTAACTAAGCCATATGAATTAACCATTGAATGAGTCCAGTTAGTGAGAAAGTTATGAATTTGTGATACTCTTAAATGTATTAAATAGATTATTCCAATCTTTTCCCTCCCTCTTTCTTCTTTTATATTTGCAGTTGAAGTGGTGTCTTTATTTTTCTCTAGACAACTTTAGTGGATATAATTCAGATTTTGTGGGGTGATATTCAGAAGATACTTATATTAAAATATCTTTATCATCAAGTTAAGCAGGTAGTGAGAAAAAGAAAATAACCTTCAGTAAGATAAATCAAGAAAAACAGAATCCACAAATAAACAATATTATTTAATCTCTGCAGAGAAATTTGCACTTTGGAAAACTTTCTGGCAATAAATTTGAAAAATTAAACTCAAAGGGACAAACCTCTAGAAAATACACACTGACTTGAAGAAAGAAAAGAAGATAGCTTGTTTAAAGGAAAATGAATAATTAAAAATGTTCACCAAAGGAAAACACCAGGATCAGATGGTACCAATCAGTTTCCCACACTTTCCAGGAAGAGATCATTTCTTGCAAGAGAATGAACATTCTCCAGCTTATTCCAAGAGCAAGCATAACTTGAAATCAAACAACATAATGAGATGAAACCATCATCAGAGTCACTTAGGAACGTATATGCCAAAGTTTCAAATCAGAAACAGGAAAGGTAGCAGAATACCACATGACACTGTTCGGTCAGTGTCATGGACTGTGTTTGTGCCCCCAGAATTTATACTGTTGAAACCCTTATCCCCAGTGAGACAGTACAAGGAAGTGTGGCCTTTGGAAGGTAATTGGGTCTACGTGAGGTCATGAGGGTGGAGTTCCAGGACAGAATTAGTGTCCTTATAAGAGAGGAGAGCTCACAGTCTGTCCCTCTGCCTGCCTGCACCAAGGGAGGCTATGTGAGGACGTAACTGGGAAGGGACAGGACCTTCAGCAACACCAGCCCTGCTGGCACCCTGATCTCCGGTTTCCAGAACTCTGAGAAGTATATGTTTGCTGTTTAAGCTGCCTGATCTGCTGTGTTTTTGTTCTAGCAGCTGTAGCTCACTGCGATGGTCAAGGAGGCAGTTTGCTGAACTTTCTTTTAAGGTCCACAGTTTGTAACGAGTTCTCTTCCTTCCCTGTTGCGTAGCTTGAGCAGCACTGGGCTGGACTCTAGCACAAAACCAAAATGCACATCTTCCCTTTCTTCCTGGTTTGAAAGGAAGTGATTCCAGTGTATCACCATGAAGACGGTTGTTAGTGTAGGCTTTTACACAGACTTCTTGTCAGAGTCACAGTTCTTTCTATTCCTGGTTCGCTAGTTGAGAAGAGACTCAAGAGACAGTTGAACCAAGTGTGAGGAATGGGCCTTTTTTAGCTCCTAATTTCAGCAAATCCACTGTAGAAAGGCAGTTTTTGAGGCATTTGAGGAAATTAATGATGGACTTGGTATAGGAGGACAGTGAAGAATTATTTTAACTGAGCTGCGATCATACACTGTGATCGTGTAAGAACATGCCCACTTTTGTGGGGAGTTCCCTGGTAGTCTAGGGGTTAGGATTAGGCACTTCAATGCTGTGTCGCAGAGTTCAATCCCTGGTTGGGGAACTGAGATTCTGTGAGTTGCGTGATCCAAAAAAAAAAAAAGGAAGAAAATGTGTTCACTTTTGATTTCTTTTACTGTAATATACACAAAACATAAAATATACCACTTGAGCCATTTTACTGTACAAGTTCTATGGCTTTAAGTACACTCACATTGTCGTGCGGCAGTCAACCACCATCATCTCCAGAACCTTTCCATCTTTCCCAACTGAACCCAGGTCCCCATTAAGCACTAACTTGTCATATGCCCAAACCCTGAGACCACCATTCTTCTTTCTGTCTCTATGAATTTGATGATTCTTTGTTGTTGTTTAATTGCTAAGTCATGTCCAAGTCTTCTGGGGCCCCATGGACTGCAGCCCGTCAGGCTCCTCTGTCCATGTGATTTTCCAGGCAAGAAGACTGGAGCGGGTTGGCATTTCCTTCTCCAGAGGATCTTCCTGACCCCGGGGTGGAACTCACTTCTCCTACGTTGCAGGCAGATTATTTACTACTGAATCACCTGGCGAGGCATGATTGCTTTGGGTATCTCACGTAAGCGGAGTCCTCTTTATCCGTCTGTACTGTCTTATCTCACGTGGCAAACTGTCCTCAGGGTTTGCCCCCGTGTTGGCATGTTTCAGAATGTCTGCTCTCATGACTGGATAGCACTCCATTGTGTGTATGGACCACAGTTTAGTTATCCTTTCATCCATTGTGGATATAGGTTTGTTCCTAATTTTTTGGCCTTTGTGAATTTATCCTTTCATCCATTGTGGATATAGGTTTGTTCCTAATTTTTTGGCCTTTGTGAATAATGCTGCTATGAGCATGGTGTACAAACATCTGTTGGAGTCCCTGCTGTTGATTCTTTTGGATGTCCCCACATAGCCCAAAGTGGAATCCCTGGATAATTATATGATAATTCTGTTCTTTTTTTTTTTTTTTTTGAGGAATCACTTTTTCCCACAGCAGTTGCACCATTTTACATTCCTACCAGGAGTGCAGTGCACAGGGTTTTTACTTTCTCCATACCCCACCAACATATGGTAAGAAAATGCCATTCCCACAGAAATTCAGCACACCACGAGCCAATGGACAGTGGGCCCGCCCCCCCACCCCACCCCAGCCTGGACAGCCGTTATGCTTACCTGTGGTCGTGCCTAGATTTTCCCTGGGTGTCTGTAAAACTCCCATCATGTCTCTGAGAGGAAGGACTTTAGGAGCAAAAGAAAACTAACTACTCTGTGATCTGTTGATACACACATATGAGGTAAAACTGTTCATTTTTAAAAGGCAAGGGACTGCCAGACACTGTTCATGACCCGAGGTTCCTTTTGGGTGGAGGTGAGGGTTGGCTTCAGAGAGAAATATTGGTCTCCTTCCAGTTTTTAAGTTGGGTGCTGGTTTCCTTGGTGCTTTGTTGTTATGCTTCGTTACCTCTGTAGAATCACATATATAAACATACTTTTGCATGTATATTACTGCATAATCTACATTTATAATCTTAACCCAGTAACATTTATTCTTGCCTGCTGTGGCCCCTATCTGTTGGCCAGAGGTCCGGTGCTGCTCTGAAATTTCAACTGGTATTCATCTGAGGCAAGGAGAGAGAATAGAGTGAGTTCTATAAAGCTAAATTGATTCAACTCCAAGGATCGTGTATATCCTTGAATTATGTCCTTTCTATCGATTTGGTGTTAAAAGGACCTTTAAAAATAAAATCAGAGCGTTAAAAGGGTGCAGTTTGTTGTCTTATTTGCTCTATTGTCCTTACAAAAGGTAAACAGAAACAGTAGATGCCCTTGTGTAAGGTCATTACCGTTTAAAAAAAAAATGTTTTCGGGGGTCCTTGAAATGAAAAATTCTAGGAATTGTTGCCTCAGAGAATGCAGCTCTGTATTCAGTAGCCAAACTGCAAGGCTGATGATATTCAAGACCGGGATTTCACTCACCTTCCTTTTCAGAGAATGTATTATACTCCCCCATTTAAAAAGCTCGTTTAGAGGGCCATTAATTGGCCCCGTGTGAAGACTCATGAGTAGGTCTACCTACACACAGCTCAGGGGACCTACACCCAACTCAGGGGACCTACAGTCTCAGATGCCACCAGCTGATGATGCTTACAATGAACATTTACCGAGCACGTCTCTACTATTGACTGTTTTGTATGGACTCTTTCAGTCTTCAGGAATGTTATTCTTCCCATTTAGCTGATAACTGAAACTTTGGCCAGTGTCTTGCTCAGAATCACCGAGTCAGATCAGGGGGAGCTGGAATTCACAACCCCTGGGGAGCTCCCCGCTGTGGCCCACACTCCCGGTTACCACTTCACTGGATTCCACACGCGGCACCGTCTTTGAGAAGCCAGAGGCAGGGGCTCCCGAAGAGGCAGGAGGCAGTGGATCCCCTGCTCAGCCCTCTCTCATCCCTATGTTTAAGGAGCCCAGTTCACACAGCTTCAAGGGGGAAAGGCTAAGCTCATTGGAACCCTTGCGTGCACGCTAAGCTGCTTCTGTAGTGTCCGACTCTGACTCCATGGACGGTAGCCCACCAGGCTCCTCTGTCCATGGGATTCTCCAGGCAAGAATACTGGAATGTTTCACTATGGTGGTCTTCAAACGCACTTGCAGGTAGTGGTTTAATTGTACTTACTTCTTGTATCTGTATGAGACATTAGCAAATGCACTGTGTAAATTCAGTTGTGGGCAGAAGATTTGGGGAGAGAGGAGGCGTTTCAAGCATACTACAGTAACTGGTAGCTGAGGTCTCATAGGAAGATTGAGGAAGATGCTATAGCATTGACCAGCTGATCGCCGAAGAACTGATGCTTTTGAACTGTGGTGCTGGAGAAGACTCTTGAGAGTCCCTTGGACTGCAAGGAGATCCAACCGGTCCATCCTAAATGAGATCAATCCTGGGTGTTCATTGGAAGGACTGATGCTAAAGCTGAAACTCCAATACTTTGGCCACCTCATGTGACGAGTTGGTTCACTGGAAAGGAGTCTGATGCTGGGAGGGATTGGGGGTGGGAGGAGACGGGGACGACGGAGAATGAGATGGCTGGATGGCATCACCGACTCTATGGACATGAGTTTGAGTGAACTCCGGGAGTTGGTGATGGACAGGGAGGCCTGGCGTGCTGTGATTCATGGGGTTGCAGAGAGTCGGACACGACTGAGTGATTGAACTGAACTGAACTGAAGGGGCATAAAACGTTCAGGTGGGAGAGCTTAACACGAGCTGGGCAGCAATCAGAGACTCCTGGGGGACTGAGGAGACCATGCATGTCCTCCAAGAAGGATAAAAGAACAGCAGGAGGAAGTTGAGTGCTTCAGGGTTGCGTTGAGGAGAATTGGGGAAATGAACATATAAGGCCGTGAGTTCTAATTCACACGGTAATAAAATGGAGGGCTTTGAACTACGCTTCTATTTTCTCCTTTTTAGACTCTTTCTCTCTCTCTTCACATCTGCCTGCAAGCGGCTGCCAGGACCCTTCCTTAGTCACACACATCGCCTCCCAGGATTTCGACATCCCTTCTCCTCAAGAACTACACGCAGCTTCTCCCCTCCCTGGCAAGGTCAGACGCGCCTTCTCTCTCCTTCCCTCCCTCCCCCTTATCCTCTGCGGCTCTCCCTTCTCTTCTCGTGTCGTTTGCCTCTTACCTGTAACAAATCACCCAAGACGCAGTGGCTGGGAACCACCAGGTGCTATGGTCATCTCTCCCAGTCTTGTGACAAGACGAGGACGGGCGGGCTGGCTCCCCCTGGAGGGCGTTCGTGCAATTGCAGCCGGGCGGCCTTTGGCGGGGGTGGGGCGATCTCAGTCTGCACCGCGTTGGACGTCCAAGATGGCGTCTTCATAGTACGTCCGGTGGTCCCGCTGAGGTGCCTGGGACTGACTGGACTCTTTCCTCCCTCCTCCCTTCTCCTTACGTGTCCTTACGCACCACACAGCCTCTCTGCATGGTTTCCTTGGACTTCCTTGTAGCGTGGGGGGTTCAGAGTAGTGGGACTTCTTACCTGGCAGCCATCTTGCCTCAGACATCCATCCCAAGACTCCTAATCAGAAGGAAGGGCAAAACTTAACAGTTAGTCTCAGAAGTCACTCCGCACCTCTTGCTGCCTCTTGTTGGTCCAGAGAAGGTCACAGAGCCAGCCCAGGGGAGAGCAACCACCCGAGGGTGTGATTCAGGAAGGTATGGTTTACTGGGGGTGGCATACCTCTCCAAAGACTAACGTTTTTCATGTATTGAAATGTCTGTCCCTTTCTCTCTTCCTCACTGAAATACCTTGTCACTGCTTTGTACCTTGCTTTGCATTCTTAGTTTTTTCTGTTGTTTATATTAATGACTTATTTGAGGAATTCTTACGCATTCTCTCCAAAGAATCTTAAGAATATGCTTTCATTTCTTGATACTAAAATTTAAGCACCCAAGAAGCCCTATAGAATAGCTGTGACTGTTTTGTAGAAAGTCTCTTTGGGAAATCAGATTCGGTTCACCTTTTAACCACTGATGATAACACAGCAAACTGAAAAGGCAGATCAGTTTTAGAGAAAAGTGATCCACCATCAGGTGTGGGTGTCCTTGGATGAACTCCCCAACAGTGATGCCTTTCATGCTTGGCCACTAATTTAAAAACCTGTTCTCTTGTTGAGGCTAAGTGGTGACTTGATTTCTGTCTGGACCTTCTTTTTTTGTTTTTTCATAGTTATATTCAAGCTCTTTTACACAAGTGAAAGTTTACCCTTTTTTTAACAGCTCCCTCTCCTCTTATCCTTCCAAAGGGATAAGTTGAAACTAAAAGATTTGTTGCACAGTCACATGGCAGTTTCAGAAATTCTTGAAAATCTCATACCAATGGATGGCTTAACTTTCCCTAGCTTCTGCAATGCCATTGAGGTCTCAGGCTCACATAAAGAGTTATTGGCTTTTTTTTTTTTTTTAAGATGCTAAATCTGCAAAGCTTTCCTCTGGTGATTATGGAGAACACATGTGGGAGAGAGTGGGCCACTGGAGGTGGCAAAGAGCTTTTTTTTCCTACCCACAAATGCTGAAGAAATTCTGCCAACAAGGATTAATTTGCTCATGAGATCTTACTGTGGTTGCCATTAAGAAAGAAAGAAACCCGGCAGGAACAGCAGGGCAGAAGCGTTTCTGAGCTCCGGGGAGAAGAGTTGGGTTTTGTGGTGGGAAGTCGGGTGCTGGTTTTTCTCTCCTACAGCGATGAGGCTGACAGCATTTCTCTCCCTCGGACTCTGTGTGGACATCTGAAGGCCAGCTCTGAAGGAGGATAATCGGTAGCTTGTAGTTTTCTGTAGTCTGGCTTTATTAAAAGCAGGGGAAAGATTTAATTTTTAAAAAGCCTTCAGGCAGTTCCCCAATGACCTCATGGTTAGGATTTGGCTCTGTCACTGCAGGGGCTTAGCTCCATCCCTGGTAGGGGTGTTGTGATTCAGCGAGCCACGTGGAATAGCCAGAATACGGGGAAGAAAAAAAGTGTCGATTCGATCCTTTCCCAGTTTTTAAGAAAGCCTTGGACAACAGCACGTCATCCCGTTGGTGGTGTGTCTCCACATTTCTGTCCTCATACTTGGGTTCTATAGACAAGTTAGGCAGACCCCGGCAGCTTTAAACCCAGTGGGTCCCTCCTCGCAGAGTTATTCAGCCCCCAGTTTCCTCCAGAAGGGAGCAGTGGACTTCAGTTAGAACAATGTTTTCTACAAAGCTTCACACTAAGCCCCTCAACAAAAATTTCCGCCAGCCATCAGCTAAAATACAGCGGACCCTGCCAGCTTCAGACCCAGGCGGAATGCACCCCTGACCAGCAGGACCCCCACCAAAGGTCAGCTCAGGGCCGCCCTGGGTCTTGTCAGCTGCTTGGTGGGGAGAGAAGGAAGCAACCTCTGAGGGGCCAGGGCAACAGGAAGAAGAGGGGCTGGGAGGGGTGGGTGGGGGGCTGGACGCAGAGGCAGGTCCCACTCACTGTTTCCCGAAGTCCTGCAACTTCTGGGAAGCCCCTGTTCTCCCACCTGTGCAGACAAGGACCCCTGAAGTGAAGCGTTTAAATAACTTGCTTTCATGAGACCTGATTAAGCTATTTAAAGTCTTTAAATAGAATCTAAGAGTTGTATTTAATCCTTGAGTAAAATGAAGGATTTTCGTCTGAGCCTGGCCGCCTAGCCCACGGTTCCTTCCATCACCCCCGACCCCCTCTTAGAAGCCATGGGTAACTGGTAATCCTCTTATGAATGAAAACGGGGAACTTGCTCGAGGTGAGCCTGTGGCACTCAGCCAAGTAACAACAGCTGTCACTCTCTCTTGTTTAATCCTATAGTGGAGTACGACAAGGAGTTCTCCCCTCGCCAGCGACACCACAAAGAGTTCAAGTTCAACCTATCCCAGATTCCTGAGGGTGAGGCGGTGACGGCTGCAGAGTTCCGAATCTACAAGGACTGTGTTGTGGGCAGTTTTAAAAACCAAACTTTTCTTATCAGCATTTACCAAGTCTTACAGGAGCATCAGCACAGGTATGGAGGCTCAAGGAACCCCAAAGGGTTGGGCTGGGCCCCATTTCTCACCCCATCACCCTGTAACCCCAAGTGTGTCTGGGGAAGGTGGCTTGGAGTTCAAGGGCAGCCCACGGGCGTGACAAGGGATGTGTTCCCAGTGGTAGTTTAGTGGGCGAGAAGATATTTTTGCTCTTAAGGTGAAGATTTCCCAATAGTTTTCTTTTCTGAAGCTAGCCAGTGAGTAGTAATTACCAAGCATCCTTTGTGATCAGAAACAGAACCGACTGGGAACTGGTTCCCACTATTGCTTAGGCTCTCTTCTGAATGGTGGGTGACAGGTTCACACTTGAAAATTATATGAGGATGCTTACAAATGCTACTGAGTCAAGTGAATAGAAGGCTTGTGTGCTAGTGATATAATATATACATGTATATTGGTTGGCCAAAAAAGTCGTTAAGATAATTGCATGAATAAACTTTTGGTCAAAAACCTGAATGAACGTTTTGGTCAACCCAATATAATGTCTTTGAGTGTGTGTGTCTGTGTGTATGAATGAATGTGTCTCAAATGTATTTTTTTATCATGTAGATGCGAGGGAACAGTAGACTTTTTTTTTTCATGTTTGTATTATTCTTGTTTCCTGAAATGAGGCTGTACCATTTTACAAAAGAACTGTGTTCTTGGGGCTGCCTAGGAAGTAAAAGAATCCTTCCATGGGGTGATTTTTTAGAGCATTGGAGGGGCTAAGGGATGAAGTAGTACAGCATTTTATTTCAGTCCTATAGGAGACAGGGAACAAGCCCATGACTTTGAAATTTTGCTTAGTCCTTAGGGCTCAGCTGACTGGTTTGGTCAGATGGAGAGCTTGGGGCAGAGTCAGCACTGCCCATGGTTCTCGTCGGGTAGCAGGTAGGAACTCGGCATATGATAGGGTTTTCTGGGAATAATATGGTATATCTGAAGATAAAAGTAAGAGAATGAAGAGGGAAGGGACCTCCCCATCCCTGTATTTATGGACTCGATTAGCTTGGGTTTTATAAACCAACTCCAGATTCTTGCTTTTGGTCCTGGAAGTCTGTTGACTTCCCAAGAAAGTCCAAAAGTCTTGGCCAAGAAGGTCCAAAGGAATGAGTTTTGTTTCTCCTGGACTTGCGGATACGTGTGTGGGTCTGTCTCAGTACTCACACTAAAATAGTAACAAATGTGAACTTGCCCCACACGAGAACTGTTCGAGAGCCCTGCTGACATTTGACCCTGATGCGTATTCAGGTCCATTACGAGGAAAGTGGAGAAGGAAGGACGTGCCAGGCTTTGGGGACACACGCTGGTGTGGGACATACACCCTGACTGTTGTAGGTGAATCTCAGCTACGGTAGTTAAATCATAAGTAAAATAGAGCCACTGTGAGATCCTTATTACAAACCAAAATTTCAGAGTGGAAGGGAAGTTTTCTGATGTCTGATTATCACTCCTACTGTTAAGGATCTCTGTTGAGAAGTAAATTCTACATTGCTAGCTTTTCATCTTTCAGTGTTTCAGAGAAAATCAGTATTCAGTGATTCTTTGGAATTGCTTTGTTTTGTTGTCCCGTCCCTAAGTTGTGTCCAACTCTTTGCAACTCCATGAACCACCAAGCTTTGAACTCCAAGTACACCAAGCTTTCCTGTCCTTTGCTATCACTCTGAGTTTGCTCAGACTCATGTCCATTGAGTCAGTGATTCCATCCATCCATCTCATCCTCTGTCATCCCCTTCTCCTCTTGCCCTCAATCTTTCCCAGCATCAGGGTCTTTTCCAGTGAGTGAGCTCTTTGCATCAGGTGGCCAAAGTATCGGAGCTTCAGCTTCAGCATCAGCCCTTCCAATGAATATTCACGACTGAGTTCCTTCAGGATTGACTGGTTTGATCTTGCTGTCCAAGGGTCTCTCAAGAGTCTTCTCCAACACCACAGTTTGACAGCATCAGTTCTTCAGTGCTCAGCCTTCTTTATGGTCCAATTCTCACATCTGTTCATGACTAATTTAGCCATTGACTTTCAGTTTGCCTAATTATCAGTTTCATTGCCTTTCTGTGTTGGAAATAATTTGCTGGTGCCTTTTTGGCTCGGACTTCTGTTTGGAAAGCATAGTTTCCTCTGTTCTACAGGATAAGCTTCATGGTGAAAACACTGGATTGGAGCTTTTTTGACTATGAATTTTTTACAGAAGTATTATTATTTTACCAAAGAGAGAGAGAGTACACGCTAGCAGACTATTTGTGAGGTTTACATTGAGCTTCAGCCAGAAGTGAACAGCTGCCTTGAGCTTCAGATGCTGGTGTCAGGCTTCCTCTGGGCCAGCAGTGAGCTTGGAAAACAGACTCCCCAACGGTCCCAATCTTTGATGACTCCCTGTCAAAGCAGAGCTGTAATCACTCTGCCTTCTAGGACGGGAGTATTTGGCGATGGATATGTTTAACTTTTGTGGATAGGAAAGAGGAAATCCTGGGAGAATTGGGAGAATTTCGTGCTTTTGAAGAGTTCCAGGTTGGCCATGAGGAGATTGTCTTTTCTTATCAGTGGCCTGGAGCCCAGGCGGCCTGTGGTCTCCTCGTGTTCTTCCAGAGGCCTCCAGATTGAACTGCAAGACCCCTTCTGGGGAAGGTCCCATCTCCCCATCTGTACTGTCTTGGGGTGTCTTGGCTAAAAAGGACTCTCCAGGCTCATGAAGAAACATAGCTGTCTCATCTGTGTTTCAGTGAAATTTGTAGCATCTGATGGATCAGCTTAAGACATGTGTGTGTTGCAAAAGAGTTGGCCTCCTTGAAAAAAAAAAAGGCAGGTTTTTCATTGCTGAGTCATACCCTCAGCTGGGGCTGAAGGAGTTCTGTGTCAGACCTCCTGCTATAGAGGGCAGCTAGGGAGTCTGACCCAGGGAGGGTCAGGAAAGATGCTTGGAAGGGAGGCCCTTGCTATGAACTCTGCAGAAACCTCATGCCTCTGGTAAAAAATCACTGGACCAGATAAGTTAAAAAACAGTGATGACTAGATGGTGTTTGTTGAAGTAGCTGATACATTATTCAAAACCTGAGAATAAGCCTAGAGATGGAATCTAAGTCCTGAAAAGAACTGGAGCAACTTGTGGAGTGGAGGGGAGTTGGCAGCCCAGAAGCACACCTGTGCTCTTTGTTGTCTATTTATTTTTAACTTTTTATTCTGTATTGGGGTACAGCTGAGTAATAATGTGATAGTTTCAGGTGGACAGTGCAGGGACTCAGCTATACATATGCATGTATCCATTCTCCCCCAAACTCCCCTCCCATCCAGGCTGCCACATCACATGGAGCAGAGTTCCCTGTGCTCTGTAGTAGGTCCTTGTTGGTTACCCATTTTATTTATGTATTATTTTTGGCTGTGCTGGGTCTTCGTTGCTGGGCGAGGGCTTTCTCTAGTTGTGGTGAGTGAGAGTTACTTTTCATTGCGGTGCACGGGCTTCTCATTGGGGTGGCTTTTCTTGTTGGATCACCAGCTCTAGGGCCCTCGGGCTCAGTAGTTGTGGCCCAGGGCTTAGTTGCTCTCCAGCATCTGAAATCTTCCCGGACTAGGGATCGAACTTGTGTCCCCTGAATTGGCGGGTGGATTCTTATCCACAGTGCCACCAGGGAAGTTGCTTTGTTCGTTATTCCTTTTAAATACAGCAGTGTGTGCATGTCCATCCCAGACTTCCTAACTCTCCCTTCCCCCCATTTTAAACTCTGTAGTATGGAATGGGGCTGATAGTTTAAGATGAGTTTGCTGTTAAAATCTGACGTTAGGAATTGTTATATGTTTATGATGACCCTGGTGAAAACTGGCAGTTATACCATGCTCAGAGTTTGGGAAAGACCTTCCCAAATCCCTTCCTTAGAGTTTAGCCATGACTGCATCAGACAGCTGGGCAGGCAGTTTACACTATAGAAGGATGAAATGTGGCGTATACACATTGTGTCAAGTCCAAATTAGGCCTAAAGTGGGGTCTGCTCTGCTTACTCAAAGTCACCCCCATGCCGTGGGGACAGTCCCAAGATAAAGGTGAAGTGCCAGAAAGAGGGAAACGGTTCCCTTATGGCACATCTTGCATCTTCAACTCCTCAGCTTGGATGAGAACTTCTCAAGGATGTTCCTGTTTGGGTAGCACAGGAGACAGCTCTATTGGGGGTAAAAATGTGTCTATTAGAATTCGGACCTTTGGTACTTTGGCTTTTGAGGACTCCCAGTGGGAAAAACCTCTGCAAACTTTCATTGACCTATTGGTCAACCATGGATCTGTTAGCAGCTTTTCCAAAGGAATGGTGTGGAGGAGATGAAAGACTAAATCACATTAAAGTAGCTGTACTTAGTCACGGTATGGTGTCTTTGTCCATTTACTTTGCATTTTCTCCTGCATCTCATCCATGCTAAGCTGTCTTTATACTTGGAGGGTAAAGGCTGCTCTGATTAACTGTCAGCCTTTTATTATCATGTGTGGCAGCATGATGGTAGCAGGTCACTCATTTCATATGTACGCATGTACCTTTGTATTAATAGTGCAATTTGGGGGCCTTTAGGAATATTGTTTTCATCTATATTTCTTACTCGGTTAAAGATATACTTTAACTCTTAATTCACTTTTGTATGTCTCGAAGTCAAACAGCATCTCTTGGAAGCCATCCAGAAGTGTTTTCAGTGTCTGAAAGATGGTTCTGTTTGGTCATGGGTTGGTCCCACATGCTTCTGCCAGCTGTGAAATTCTGTACTCTGTGCGTGTATATGTTGCTTGGCAGTGATAGTCTGTCTTCTGTGTGTGTGATAACTTTTCTTTTTGTGTTTTATCATGGTGTGGTCTTTTGGAAGACATTTAAGTGAGAATTAATGACCAGATTGAAAAGTTAGTTCCTCCTGGTATAAGCAACAGCACAACTTACTCCTCTGTCTGCAAACAGAGGGAGTGGGAGGCAAACAAACAGAGGCAAAGTGGGGGTATTTTTGTATATATACAGTTTTTTCAGCTTGGATCATATGCTTCATCCTAACTTTAGCATCGTTTTTAGGACTGGAAGACGTGCAACTTTGAATCAAGGGAACAGGGCAATGCTGTGGTAGAGTTGGTTTTTAAAACAGAGAAAGATTTCCTTAGGCCGCCCAGAGGCCATGCTTATAGAGTCCCCAGGAACAAGGCCAGGCTGAATTATTGTTTACATTTGTGACTAAGTTCATCAGTTCTGACCTGTTTTTAAGATAGAATATAATTGTCCCAGGAGAGAAAATAACTGTCGAAAGGCACAAGCAGTTTTCCAGAATTTTAAATTTGACACACTACTCTGAACCATTCACGGAGATTGGGACCAGAGGAATCAATCAGGAGCGGGTTGGAGAAGAGTCCAGGTTGGGACGTGTCTGAGTTATGATTAGATGCTGAGAGACCATGAGATACAGAAGTATTTAGACCAGCAGAATGAGCTCTGCTCTCTAGTACTGGGTATTTGAGATCACAGGTGAACTATGGACATAGATTAGAGAGTTTAGATATAAGAATAAAAAATCCTAATTGACCCAGGACCACTTACTGAAAATACTATTTTTTTTCCATTCACATCAGTGGCATCTTTGTCATAAATCATGTGACCACATAAGTGTGGGTGAGATCTTTGTTCTGTTCTGTTGGTTGATTTTTCTCTTCTTGTACCAATATTATGCTCTTGAGCCTTTTAGTTTTATGAGAAGTCTTGATATCTGGTGTGAGAGTTCTCCAAATTTGTTCAAGATTTTCTTGGCTGTTGATGGCCCTTCAATTTCCACAAACTCTGTTCTGAAATTCTGAATTTACTTGGAATTGACTCACTCACTGTGAGTGGTCCAGTCCAAGAATGTTCATTTAGGTCTGCTTTTAATGTCTCTCAGTAACCTTTTGCAGTTTGGGGAGTCTTGAATATTTTTATTAGAATTATTCCAAGTATTGAAGTTTTCATCATATTGTGAATGGTATTGTTATCTTTTAAAAAATTCAGTGTCTGATTATTTTTTGCTATACCCTTAGAAATACAATTGATTTTTAGATATTGATCTTATATCCAGCAACCTTGCAAATTTACATAGTCTAATAACGTTTCTCTGCAGAATTTTAGAATTTCCATGAATATAATCATGTCATTTATAAACATTTTTACTTTTTCATCTATAATTCTTATATTTTTGCTTCTCTTATTGTGCTTGCTGGACATCCAGTGTAATATTGAATTCCATACAGATTTTTGGTAGGTTTCTAATCTGAGATTGGAAATCTGTCAGATTTCTGATCTAAGGGAGGAAGCATTTAATACTGTACCATTAAGGATAATGTTTGTTATAAATGTTTTTGTAGATACTCTGATTAGACTTAGGAAATTCTCCTCTATTCGTAGTTTGCTATGAGTTTTTTAAAATTGGAAATTATGTGGATTTTTTTTCTGAATTTTGGGAGATGATTATAGTTAGTCCTTCATATATCCATGGGTTCTGCATCTGTGGAGTCAACCAACCACGCATCGAAATATTTTTTTAAAATTTCAGGAAGTTCCAAAAAATTTGAATTTGCTATGTGCTTACAACTATTTACACGGCACTTACATTGTATTTGGTACTGTAAGTAATCCAGAGATTTAAAATATGCAGGAGGACACGCGTGGGTTATACACAGATATACTATGTGATTCTATATAAGGGACTTGAGCATACATGGATTTTGCTGTCTAGCTGTTTTTGGTATCCAGGATTGGGTCCTGGAACCATTCCCCCAGGGATACTGAGGGATGTCTGTAACCAGTGTCACATTCCTGGAACAAACCGAGCTTGGGATTTCTCCCTTTACTATGACGCCAGATTCTGAGATCGTGTCTGAGAATTCCGTTATCTGAATCACCTGTGGGTCTGTTTCCATGATCTGTTTGCTCGCTTGATTTTTCCTTGTTTAGTCTTATTTCCTAGCATGCCTAACCGTTTTTTGAAATTATATTCTGGACTTTATTTATGAAAACCAGTTCTAGACACTGGTGTCTACTTCCAGACTGGATTTCACTTTGTTCTAGAAGGCAGGCAGATCACCTTGGTCTTCTGTTTTAATTGAAGCCAGGTTTCTGGATATGTTAAGGCATCTCTGTTTCTTGTTTTCCCTTTCTCCTGAAGTTTAGCTCTTTAGGGGTCTCAGCTGAAGGTCTAGCTTGTTTACCAGAAGTTCTCTTTCATGGTGGGCTCTGCGCTCTTAATTTTTAACTCCCCAGCATTGAGAGACTGCCAAAAACTCTGCTGTGCTTTTTTGCAGCCTCTAAGCAGTTTCTTTCTGCATGTTTTCTCAGCTTCTTCCTCCATGCAAACACAGCCTAACATTTGGCAAATGTCTCAAATGGAAATATTGGAGTTCATGGCAGTCAGGCCTTGAAGAGCCAAGCTCCTAGAGGAAGGGGCCCCTAACTTCTGTGAGATCACGTTGATGAGCTCACTTCTGTGCAGTCCTCTGGGACCTTAGCCCTTCAAGTCGTAACTTCCTGAAGCTCCAGCTTGCATTGCCAGCCAGTGATACCGCTCCAGGCTCTGGGCTGCTTCCCCATTCTGTTTGACATCTTTGCGTTATGCCAAGAACTAACAAAGGCCCCGCGATGAAAAAGCAATGGCAAGTACAGGGCTCAGCCTCGATGCGCTTCTCTTCTCTCTGACCTCTTGCCCCATCAAGTGTTTACCTTTCTTGGTTGCTCTAAGATGGCTTCAAACAGGTTTGTGATTTTAGCTGTTCTTAGTAAGAGTGTTCATTTGATGCACCATTGCCCAGAGCACCTGTCTCTGACGTGTCATATCTTTCTTTGGAAATCTTTATAATGAATCCCCACAGACGTTGATGTTGGCACCAAACAGCATGATTCTGGAAACCAGACCTGAACCCAGTCATCAGACCAGTGTCTGGGAGATTCGTGTTCTTAGGAAAGCATTTCTCACAGACTGATGCTCATGGAGTGATCGCTGTATGAATTCCATCGGGTGTTCAGTGCTGCCTCCAGAAATGCAGTAACATGAACTCTTATCTCCACTGACCTGAAAGTGAGATATCTGGGACTGTTCTTTTATAAAGAGAAGGGCAAATTTGAGAAAGGCGGGATGTTGTTTGGGCAGAGGAACATCAAAGCCTTCTTATCGCTGTGCCCAGCCACGCCTGTTTCTCTTTCTGGATCTGGTTGTCACAGGTTCCCTCCCCAGGGACTACTGAAATCTTCCCGCTGGCTTGATAATCTCTGGCACACTCAGCCTGGGCCCCAGACGAGCACTGAACTTCGCAGCATTTGTTCTTTTGCTCCTGAGAAAGGGATAACGTGCCCGACCCACACCTGCGGTTATGTAACCAGTTAGTTTCATCTTCTTAGTCAGGAGCATCTTCCTTAGACTTAGAAGGATCCCCCTGAAGTCAAAGGGGAAAACAAGATTCAAGAAGCTACCAAGCCTTCTTCCCCCTGCCTGTCTATGTTCTGTTCTTTGCAAGGGTAGTTGAGAAGGTTAGAGAAGAATTAAAAAAAACAAGGACAAATTTTGGAGAGGGGGACATCAGGGTGTGGGGATCAGGAAGAACTTTTGTTTGGGAATTGTTTACCCCCTTGGTAAATGTGGCAGAGAAAAGAAAATAGGTTTGTTGCTGGAAACGATGCTGCCTTCTCTATTATTCACACCCAGATGTTTTAGTTGCCAGCATCTCCCCACCAGGATGTCCAGTTTTGTGGGAGGCAGGCCATGGTTGTAGCCAAGATTTTTTCCTTTTTTTTTTTTGCTATTTGTTTTAAAAATTACAAATTAGCAGCACTTTTATTGCCTTAGTTCCCCATGTTGGGCACGGACGTGGATGTGGGCCTGGGTGATAAGAACTAAAACATAAAATTTGCCTGTGACACGTTTAAAAGCTTGCAGAAACTGAGAGGTTGTTGCTGACCCACGAAAAGACGTCGGGATTCTTGGCCTCCAGAAGAGAAGAATTCAATCGGGGGCCAGAGACAATCAAAAGAATGTCTCAAGTTTGTGAAAATTTTACCAGACCCACTCCCATTCCCACAATTTACATTTTAGGATAACAAGATTAGAATTTAACAATAGAAAGATCCTACCAGACCGACTCCCATAATATATATTCTAAACTATTAGGATTAATCAGAAGGTTCTCAAGGAGGAGAAACTGTCCTCAAGCAGGACACATTGTTGTTGCATAATCCTTAGTACAGAGTTTAAACTGAGTTATTTGTTGTGTAATCATCAGTTCCAGGCTTAAAGATAAAAACGTTTTATGTGACTAAGGAATGTAGAGAAACAAAAACATTTGTGCTTTCCTCCTCCTTGAGAATTCCAGACCCCTCTCTCTTTGGGGACCCCTGGACTTTTTACCAACCTACCTAGGAGTTGACTCTCTCAAAAACTCATTCGATCTGAACCCGATCGCTGGGGTGTGGTGGTTTTGTTGTGTGTTGTTATTGTTCAGCCGCTAAGTCGTGTCTGACGGTGACCCCATGGACTGCAGCACACCAGGCTTCCCTGTCCTCTTCCTACCAGAGTTTGCCCAAGTTCATGTCCATTGAGTTGGTGATGCCATCTGACCATCTTGTCCCCTGCTGCCCTCTTACCCCAGTATATGGGAACATTATTGCATTTTTGTGGTCACCAAGCACAGGTTAGGTAGCCTTGAACTTGAACAAAGTAACCTTCCGTCTTCCCCCGCTCCCTGTCTTGAACACACAGAAGCAAGCCTTCTGATAATCCTGCCACTTTGGACTTAATCTCACCCGTGATTCTGATTGTTAGTCTCACTTGATAAATCCCCAAGGGTAAGGCCAGTTCCCAAGACCATCAAGCATTTACTCATGAAGTCTACATGACTTGGTACTATTTTAGAGAGAGAGGCAAGGTATTTTGAGAGCTGACAGCTTGGAACTTAAAGTCTAAACAGCAGGCCAAGGTCATTCTCCTCATACTTTAGAGAGAGGCAGAGAGCTCAATGACAGTGGCCCTGAGTGTGGTCCCCAGACCAGTGGCATCTACGTCACCTGGGAATCTGACAGGGATGCAAGCTCACAGGCCCTACCCCCAAAACTAACAGTCTGTGTGTTAACATGGCCCCCGGGGAGTCTGATGCGCACCGACCTTGGGAACCTCCGTGGTGATGGTTCAGAGACAGGTTGCCTGGGTTCACATCCCCGCTGTGCTTGTGCTGGCTGAGTGCCTGTGAGAAAGCTTCTTGATCCACATGTGCCTCGGTTCCCCGCTCTGTATGCCTGTGATGGTGTGAATACTCTTGGGCAGTTGTGAAGAGCTAACACATGTAAGAGCTATCCCATGGTGAACAGCGTGTAAGGGCAGAGCTGTGTTACTATCCTGACGGCAAAGGGATTTGTGTTGGTTTGTCGAAGATGAAATATCCCTTACCGAGTTTTGGTGCCTTTGATGCTTGAAACTTCTATTTATACCATGCTCGTCCTAGAAGTGAAAACTGGTCAAATTCAACTGCCATAAAATCAGTGGGAGCTTGGCTGATTATATAATATAGTATATGCTATGTTTAGTGGCTCAGTCCCGTCCAACTCTTTGCAACCCTATGGACTGTAGCCCACCAGGCTCCTCTGTCCATGGGGATTCTCCAGACAAGAATATTGGAATGGGTTGCCATGCCTTCCTCCAGGGAATCTTCCCAACCCAGGGATCGAACCCAGGTCTCCCTCATTGCACGTGGATTCTTTACCATCTGAGTCCCCAGGGAAGCCTAAAAATACTGGAGTGGGTTGCCATTCCCTTCTCCAGGGGATCTTCTTGACCCAGGAATCAAACTGGGGTCTCCTGCATTGCAGGCGGATTCTTTACCAGCTGAGCTACCAGGAAAGCCCAATATATACAGTATAGTACATATAATATAGTATGAGGGCTTCCCTGGGTAAAGGGTAAAGAGGGCTTCCCTCTTCCCCGTAAAGGGTCTTCCTGCAATGCAGGAGACCCTGGTTCTATCCCTGGGTTGGGAAGATCCCCGGGAGAAGAAAGAATACTTTCTTGCCTGGAGAATTCCATGGACAGACGAGTGTGGTGGGCTATAGGCCACGGGACTGCAGAGAGTCGGACACGACTGTGCGACTGTCACTAATACAGTATGTAGTATATATAATGTTGTGTACATAGTGTGAAAGAAAGTGTTAGTTGCTCAGTCATGTCTGATTCTTTGTGAGCCCATTGACTGTAGCCCACCAGGCTCCTCTGTCCATGGGATTTCTCAAGCAAGAATCCTGGAGTGGGTTGCCATTCCCTTTTCCAGAGGATCTTCCTGACCCAGGGATTGAACCCAGGTCTCCTGCATTGTAGCAGATTCCTTATTGTCTGGGACTAATAATACTAGGGAACCCCTGTAATACATAATGTATATAATTCAAGTAACAGACTAGATCGGGCACGTTCAGGGTGGTATGGCCGTAGGCATAATTCAAATAACAAGGTGAGTGAACATTATTATATATAAGATATATAATGTATACATTGTTATTATGTAATATATAATGTATGCAGTAATGTTCATTCAGCCTTGTTACTTGAATCAGTGTGTAGCAGCTTACTCTGATTTCTAGTACTCTGTTTTCAGATATTATGTTTCTTTTCTGTCTTTTTAGTTGGCAAAAGTTTAGCTGTGATCCTGTATGTACAATAGATTACATAAGAAAAAAGTGAAAACCCTTGCCTTACTCTCTCGTTTTCTAAAATGATTTTGACTTTCATTCTGTTTGAAAATTGCACTTTATGCACTTCTTGTGTAAAGAAGACCTCGATGCCCCTCGAGTGGTTTACAAGGGAACCCCTGCTGTTCACGTCACAAAACTGGGTGCGTCTTGTTTGAGGCGACCCTTTGACAGAGTCTGTAGACGGAGAAGGCCATGTCTCACTGCAGAAAGGTAAACAGCTGTGGGCAGACCAGGCCCGTTTCGGTGACTTGCCATAGTGAGTCTTACACACCTGAGTCACGGGCAGCGTTGACCCAGCGGGGTCCCTCCTCAGAGGATCATTCTTGTGAAAGGCCCTCTCCCTCCCTGGACGTGTGTCAGTGATGGCTGTATCTAGACGGAGGGCGTTGTGCTCGGAGCAGGAGAGGGAGAAGCCGGGGAGGCTGCTGGCATCCCAGCTGTGGGTGTGAGGCATCTTGACCTTCCTCCTTCTGTCCTGACATGTGGGGTCAGCCCTGACTGCTCTCCTCTGCCGGCCCTGAGCCTCTGAGACCTGGCTTTTGTATCCAGCCTCCACTGGCACCGATGGGCAGTGGGTTTGCATCTCTGACTTTATTCTAAGCCCTTGCTGAGTGTTTACCCACCTCTGCCCTAGACATTAGAGAAAAATTTTTATTAAAGTAGAGTTGATTTATAGTATTGTGTTAGTTTCAGGTGTATGGCAAAGTGATTCTTATACATATATATATATTCTTTTTCAGATTCTTTTCCACGATAGGGTATTACATGATAGGTGAATATAGTTCCCCGTGCTATCCAGTAGGTCCTTGTTTATTTTATGTACAGTCGTGTGTATCTGCTAATCCCCAATTCCCAATGTACCCCTCCCCTGTTTTCCCCTCCAGTAACCATAAGATCGTTCTCTGTGAGTCTGTTTCTTGTTTTGTAATTAAGTTCATTTGTACCATCTTTTTTTTTTTTTAAGATTCCACAGATAAGCTACATCACAAGGCATCTGTCATATGCTTTTCTTGACTCCGCTTTTTGGATGCTTGGTGGCTGAGAACCAGGGCTACTTTTGAAGTATAAAAGCTCATTCTAGCTCAACCTAGATGGCTTATTAAAAAGCAGAGACATTACTTTCCCAACAAAGGTCCGTCTAATCAAAACTATGGTTTTCCCAGTAGTCATGTATTGAATGTGAGAGTTGGGCCATAAAGAAAGCTGAGTGCCAAAGAATTGGTGCTTTTGAACTGTGGTGTTGGAGAAGACTCCTGAGAGTACCTTGGACTGCAAGGAGATCCAACCAGTCCATCCTAAAGGAGATCAGTCCTGAATATTCATTGGAAGGACTGAAGCTGAAACTCCAATCCTTTGGTCACCTGATGCAAAGAACTGACTCATCTGAAAAGACCCTGATGTTGGGAAAGATTGAAGGCAGGAGGAAAAGGGGATGACAGGGGATGAGATGGTTGGATGGCATCACTGACCCGATGGACGTGAGTTTGAGTAAGCTCTGGGAGTTGGTGATGGACAGGAAGGCCTGGTGTGCTGCGGTTCATGGGGTCGCAAAGAGTTGGGCACAACTGAGCGACTGAACTGAACTGAGCTCGTTCTACCAGCCACGTCACACTCATATTTTGGGCTGTATTTCTCTGCATCCTTGTTACAAGTCCTAAGAACATGTGCCAGTTGCCCCCATTGAAGCTCTAGTGACCAGTGCCCCTCAGCCATAGCCCTCCATGGGCCCTCTTGACCCTCAGGGGCAGTCCTCACGCCAACATCCCCACCACATCCTCATTCTAGAAGCTGCTCCTCTGATAAGAACATGTTTGGTGCTTCCTTCAGGACCAGACTGTCCCCACATTGCTGTTCTTGGTTCTGTGTTATTTCTGGATGAGAGTCTCTTCTTACCTTCCAGAACAGAACTGATGTCTTCACATCTCCACTTCAAAGCTTTGGACTTGCGTCCCCTCTTGCTGTTTTCCACGAACACCCCCCGTCTGTCCACCCACAGTCACCTCCGTGACGGGGATAGGGGTAATTTGTCAGCAGGGGGTGTGACACCCGTGTTGAAGGGGGAGCTTTATAGATGGCAGGCCGGGCGTGCCCCCCGCAGACCCTGTCCAACAGCTGAGTAAACGCTGCGTAGCCACACCTACTGCTCCGAGCTTGGAAAAGATGACAATAGCATTGCCTTCCAGCTCTGAGCCGTGTAAACAGGAAAAATTGTTTCCCCTCTGAGAAGTCTAAGTGAAGTCTAAGACTTTTCACTCAGATGTTTCGCTGGCCTCCAGACCATTGGATGGACTGTGAAGTAAAGTGAAGTTGCTCAGTCGTGTCCAACTCTTTGCGATCCCATGAACTGTAGTCTACCAGGCTTCTCTGTCCATGGGATTTTCCAGGCAAGAGTACTGGAGTGGGTTGCCATTTCCTTCTCCAGGGGATCTTCCTGACCCAGGGATCGAACCCAGGCCTCCTGCATTACAGGCAGACACTTTACCCTCTGAGCCCTTTTCACTCAGATGTTTCACTGGCCTCCAGACCATTGGATGGACTAGAGATACATTTTATTCCTTTGTCACAGGTTGTCTTTCATCATGATCCCAAAAGGCGGGAAGGCCCTTGTGGAAAACTCGGGATCCACTAGCTTCTGGCCTTGACCATGACGTGTCTGTGAACTCATGTCTGAGTCGCAGTCCCTCAGCTGTAAAATGGGGGTAATGATACTCTGCCTACTTTGCAGGATGGCCCAAGACAAGCAGATGCAGGCACTTTGTAATGGATTTAAATGTATGCTGTTTGTGTTATGATGCTTGTTTTAAGTTTAGAACTGAATTCTAGTCATGTTTCTGTTCTCTAAGCTCTCCACGCAGAATGTTTCCAGCACCAGGGGGTCTGTGTCTTTCCAGGGAGGCCAGAAACCTCCTCCTCCCTGTTACAGGGATTCCAGGCCACTCTGTACCGGTGACCCTGGGGCGTCAACTCAGACGGGCATCCTTGTGATACCCTGAGGTGACCGTCCCTCACGCCGCCTTGTCACAGCATGTGGGTCCCTCACCCTGTCTGTCCACGATCCCTCGGGTTATGTTAGCTGGAAACTCTAAAAAACAAAACAAAAAACTGTGTATGTAAATATAAGAGCAGCCCTGTGGAGTCCAGTGGAAGGAATGGGCTCGGTGAGTTTGCCTCACAGGAGCCCAGGTGGCTCATGGTGGGGCTGACACCAACTCCAGTCTGCAGTCCTTATGAGCAGGGACGGCTCTTACCGCAGGCCGTGTGCAAAGGTGTTGATTAAAAGAAAAGTACTGATGCTCAGAAATAGCATGTGAACCCTGGTTTCCCCTTCCACAGGAACTAAAAACATGTGAGGATCGTCGGGCCCTCATTTAAACTAAAAAAAAAGGCAAAACTTAGTAAATGCTCGTCTTTACTAATCCTGATTTTAGTATTTTTTTCATCCTTTTCTTCACGGCACACCCCCCTGCCCCATTTTCCTTTTAGAGTTCATTAGCCATAGAGTGAACAACCACAGGCCCATTTACTTATTTATTTTTTCTTAAATCTGAAAACCTCTGCCACAGCAGTTGTGAGGCTCCCGCAGACACAGCGGGCCCTTCGGTGTCGGGAGGAAGCCGGTGTGGCACCCCAGAACACGCGTGCTCCCCCCGATGGTGCCGGGCGCATGTCCTGTGTGATGGGTGGGCGCGGGCCACTGTCCTGCCTGCATTCTGATGCCGGGTGGGACCACGGGGTGAGCCAGGGCCCTGCACCCTCACCCGCTGTCTCCTCTCTCTTCCAGAGACTCAGACCTGTTTCTGCTGGGCACACGTGCCGTGGGGGCCTCGGAGGCGGGCTGGCTGGAGTTCGACATCACAGCCACCAGCAATCTGTGGGTCCTGACCCCACAGCACAACATGGGGCTGCAGCTGAGCGTGGTCACTCGCGATGGTGAGTTCATGGACTCAGGCCTTCACCACCTTGGTGGCAGGTGTGGGCAGCCATGGTCCCCAGGCGGGTCCCTCCATTTCCCGACCTCCCGGAGCCTCGGTGGACAAGCAAAGCCCTGCCCCAGGGCCTCCTGGCAAGGACTCGGGGATGATTAGATGGTCCAGGAGCCAACGGAGGGGAGCCTCAGAGAGAGGTAGGAGCGGGGTGCTGAGTTACAGAAGAAGGCCGGGGTGAGGTCTAGGTGCTGACGTTGAATAGATTTGTGGGGGCTGTTCCCACATCCCCTCCTGCAGCATCAGAGCTCAGCAGCTCCCGGTCCCCCCGGGCCGGACCCACTCAGCCCATGAAGTCACCTTTCTGGGTGGGAGACATAAGATCAGGAAGATGGGTGTGACTCAAAGATAACAGGGGAGCTGAGGGTCCCGCCACCCCTTGCCCTGCCTCCCAGGACCTCGGCAGGAAGGGGGGAAGGCTCAGGGTGCCCCGTGTCTCCCCTCACGCGGGCTCCCCTCTCTGAGGGCACCTGGGAGGCTCAGGGTGCCCCGTGTCTCCCCTCATGCGGGCTCCCCCTCTCTGAGGTCACCCGGAGGCTCAGGCGTGCTGCTGCAGTGGACGCCAGGTCTCGGGGCCACATCCCAGAGGTGTGCTTCGGTATTTGCTTGCAGGGCTCAGCATCAGCCCTGGGGCCGCGGGCCTGGTGGGCAGGGACGGCCCCTACGACAAGCAGCCCTTCATGGTGGCCTTCTTCAAGGCCAGTGAGGTCCACGTACGCAGTGCCCGGTCGGCCCCTGCGCGGCGCCGGCAGCAGGCCCGGAACCGCTCCACCCCGGCCCAGGATGTGTCGCGGGCCTCCAGCGCCTCAGGTGGGTTGGGGACGCCGTCTTTCCAGGACACCTGTGGGCCCCAGGGCGTCCATGAGGACACGGGACCTGCCGAGGGTTGCAGACGCTGCCCAGCTTCTGCAGGCCCACGCGAAGCTGTAGGTGCCCTGGATTATCTGGACGGGTGCCTGGGCCACCAGAGGGGCGCCCTGGGGAGCCCAGGATCATCTGCAGGGTGAGAGAGCCTCAGTGTGTTGTTCTGGAAAAGCGTCTTTCTGTCTGATCAGCTTTCTCCCAACGCTTCTTCATTCCCATGAAGATCCGGGGAACGACTGCGTTTTCTCCAGATTGCATTATGTCCGGGAAATGGTGGTGCACAGGCTTCATGCCTTTGTAGAAGGCGGGCTTGTGTTTGTCAGTGCTCTTGGCTGGGAGTGATGGCGAGTCAGTTCCGGCACCCTTCTCTGATGGGTTTCATTGGTGTTCATTCACCTAGGAAGTTCGGGGTTCTGCCTTGAGATGTGGTGAGACCCACGGGCTCAGTGGATAGGCGGGATCCCTTTTCCTGTGTGCTTTTGTTGGTGGCGTTCTCAGAAAGCCTAGCTCGACATGTGGTGCTGAGGAAGGCAACCTCAGCTTCAGGACGAGAGCACCTCTTCTGCGGTAGCTTCAGCAGACAGCTGGTCTGGAGTCGGTGCTCAGCCCTGGAGCCAGGGGCTGGGGTGCCTCCCCCCACCTGCCCTGAACAGGCAGGGTCAAAGGGCAAGAGAGAGGAGACAGCCCCCTCTGCCAGTGTCAGTTCAGCAGTCCTGCAGACAGGCTCCCTCCCATGCAGAGCCTCAGTGGGGGCACAGAAGTCCAGTCTTCAGAACGGGAGGCCGGTCGTGCCGGCGCTGATATGCAGCACAGAGCTAGCTGGTCAGTATGGAATTCAAAGCAAGGTTCATCTTCCTCTAAAGTGGGTGCTTGCAGGTTCTAGGCTTCCTTTCCCTTTAGCCCAGAAATCAGGCACAAAGTGAAGGGTTCGCTGTGGGATTTGTGGTCAGAGATCTTGCTTCCCTCATAAGTGCTCTGTGACTGTGTGTGTGTGCTGAGTCGTGTCCGACTCTTTTCAACCCCATGGACTGCAGCCCGCCAGGCTCCTCTGTCCACGGGGTTCTCCAGGCAAGAATACTGGAGTGTGTTGCCGTGCCCCACTCCAGGGGAATCTTCCTGACCCAGGAACTGAACCTGCATCTCTCTTGTTTCCTGCATCGGCAGGCGGGCTCTTTAACACCACCTGGGAAGCCCTACTTGTGACTCAGGATGAACCTAATCCAGTTCGGCTTCGGTTTACCCAGTGGTTAAGTGGGCATGGTTGATTCTCAGTGGCTTTGCTGGGGCTGAAATGAGAAGCATCGCTCTGGCTCAAAGATGAGGTGCCTCCAGCCATAGGAAGTTCTTAGCAGGTATGTCAGGCTCCTTGGAAGGGATGTAAGATAGTCAGGAAGGTGCATTAACTCTTCCAGGTGACTTTAAAACAACGTCATCTTCCGTGGCTAGAAAGAGTTCGTGGAACTTTCCAGAGCACCCAGTTTCCCTGTGGGAAGCAGTGTCTTCCTTCTGGGTTCTGACTCAGCCGTTTCTGTTACCAGTGACTTGGGCGTGGAACCAGAAGGTGTGCCACGCCGCGTGATGTGGCATTTTGCTGCTTGTCCTCCGGGTCTTTCTTGGAAGGTCACCCAGCATGGGTGTTCCTGTTTTACTGCTAGAAACAGTCAGGGCTAGGGTTTAAAGAAAAAGGAGTGGTGACTTTCCTGTATGCGCTTTGGAGGAAGCCTTCTGAGCAGCAATCATCCCGGGCTTCTCCTCGGGGCATGGCGGTGCAGCCCGCCAGTGGCGGCCGTTCATTAATGAGCTGCGGTCAGTTTGATGCTGGGACCTCAGACATGAAGGCAGCTCTTGAGATGCTGATTGCTTTTTTTTTTTAATGAAAATTTCACTTGATTTATTCCACCTCCCCTTCCCCACCAGTACACACATAAAATTTCTAATTGAGAAAACATGTCATCTTTGATTTGGGTTTCCGTGGCATCACTGAATTATTCCTTTCCAAGTCCCTTTCAGCATTTTGTTTCCAGTTTGATGAGTTTAAATTAAATATGAGTATTAAAGGTGGGCTGATTTGTAAGAAGAGGCAAGTATATCTGCTTTTTCTGGGTCTTCCCACCCCCCTACCTCCCAACCCTGTACTCTGGAATGGGCTTTGTTCTTTTCAGGGGTAAGAAGGCAGAGTTCCTAACAAACGCCTCTGCCCTCAAAAGGGGGTTTAAACCCCTTACTCTGGAGGGTCCTCCCTCCCCCACTATCTTCGAAGACCCTCTCAAGATGGTCCAATTAATGATCCAGGTTAGACCCACTGAAGTATTGCTTTACTTCTTTTTTTCTTTTAAAAAAAAAAAACATATTTCTTTATTTTCTGGCTGAGTCAGGTCTTAGTTGCAGCATGCAGGATCTTCGTTGTGGTTCACGGGCTTAGTTGTCCATCCAGGGATCAAATCTGCGTCCCCTGCGTTGCAAAGAGGGTTCTTAACCACTGGACCGCCAAGGAAGTCTTCTGCTCTCTCTTTGGTTCTTTCCTCCTTACTTATTTTTGCCATTAATGGGGACGGATGTACAGAGGCACTTGCTCTTGGAGAAAGGACTTCCAGAAAGATAACGATCTGCTGCCCAAGGGCATGGACCAGCCGGTTCCTGTTTTCTTTCTGGGCTGTTGTGGGGCCAAACGCTTCTGGGTCTTCATGTACTTTGTAGATGCTGCTGAGACAGAGAGCTGGGGTTGCGCGTGCCTGTGTGGGTCCAGGCAGGACTTCTCGTGAGTCTTTCCGGAGGTCAAAGGAAGAGAGTGTTGGCCCCTGCTGCCCCGCCTTCCACAGTGTGCTCCTAGGGAATTAACATCTCTCCACTCAAACGACCAGCAGCAGTAGCCCACCAGACGCTGTCCTGCACTGGGCAGAGGAGTGAGCATCAGTCCTCCAGCTGAAACGTGGCGGGGAAATATGCGTCTGTGTTTGAAACTGAGCTGCCAGTGCTGGAGCCGGCAGGACCAGTCCTCAACAAGGGAAAGGCTGAGAGCCCGTGTGCCTCTCCCCACCCTCCCCCAGATCTGCTCTCACATATCTCCTTGGCCTTCTAGGGGACTTTCCAAACACATGCACCAAAACGGTGGGTTTGGACCCAAGTCTCCCTAGATGGGTTTCACTTACCCTCCGTTTGTGCTGAGTGAATGATGGGCGTTAGCTTGTTGCACTTCTCCAGTGGGCTTGCGTACCATCTGGACCGTATCATTCACCGTTATGACGTTTTACTAGTCCTGGTGCGAGCTGGCTGGGGGTTCCCGTGACTCTGCCGCTGACCCTGTGGTGCCCACCCTGCCTGCGGTCCCCAGAGCGCTCATTGGATGATCTCATTCTGCCTGCTGCCGCCCACCTGCTTCCACAGTATCTTTCTCTCCGGTTCCATGATTTTGTCTCCAGGGGGACTGACACCTGACCGGCCCATTGCAAGAGTTGTGAACAAATGGCCTTGAGGGATGGTTCCATGTGGCGATTCTAGATTCTGTTCTAGCTCATTTTTCAAGACCTTTCCTGAACATCTTTGGGGCCGGGGTAGTCAACGCGATTTCAGTTCAGCTGGTGAATCTGAGATTTTCTGCCATGTCTACCAGCTGCTGGCTGCCAACACTACAAGTGACACTTGCTCTGTGTTTTGGCAGATGGTTTTAAAACATTTTCTGCCACTTGGAACAATTATGTCAAATTGGATTAGCTAACTCTGGGTCCCCTTCACCCTTCATGTTCATGGTGCCGTCACTCAGCCCTGCTGACTGTCGTGAACCAGTAACTTCCCAAGACCCTCTCTCTCTTCACAATGAGCTCTTCATTGTTTCAGATGCTACCTGTGAGCATCTCTTAAATTCTCCCTGTGTCTTTGTCCAGCCCACCCAAACATGTATCTTTAGGGATCCTGGGAGAAAAGATGGCTCTGGTACATGTAAATATACTGTTGACCTTCTTGTTGCTAGTTCATACCTTCTAACTCTTGAACTTTCTAGTTGGGACCATTCAGTATGCTTCCAGCTTAAGAAAAGTAAGTAGAACTCATCACTTGCAAAGCAGCGATGCGGGTACTTTATTATAGCTATCACATCTTTTGCTGTAGATTTCAGGGAATTTCAGCCCACAGATTAGGGGCTCTCCTCCTCACAGGTCAGTGTTTGCTCAGCCTTTTAGTTCTTGGCAGGTGTCCCCTCTGGTTCCTTGTTTGCTTCCATGGGTGGACGTGCCAGAGGTGAGCGGGCTCATCCACTACAGACCCGCGATGCTTGGGCAGAATGGACATGAGTCAGGGCTGTGACGCATAGCTGTTTATAGTTTTTCAAAGGCACTGAGCTGCCCTGGCGGCTCAGACAGTAAAGAACCTGCCTGCCGATGCAGGAGGCATGGGTTCGATCTCTGGGTCAGGAAGATTCCCCTGGAGAAGGGCATGGCAACCCACTCCAGTATTCTTGCCTGGATAATTCCATGGACAGAGGAGCCTGGAGGGCTGCAGTCCACAGGGGTTGCAAAGAGATGGATGCAGCTAAGTGACCAACCTTTTAAACGGCACTGGGGATTTTGTCATTTTGACCTTAAATTCAAATTTTAGGGCCAATAGCTTGGCTCCCAGATGTCTCGGTCAAGAGGTAGAGGCTTGTCCAGGGTTTTTTTAATGAAACCAGAACTTAATTCTCCACAGCTGTGGAGGACAAGTGTGGCATGAGTGATTGGAAAGTTGAATTGTTCCAAACTCCATATTCATAATACTTGACTCCCTTTTGCCATTTAAGACCCTTTAGGGTAAAAGTTGCCAAGGAGTGAAGCTGACTAGAACTTGGCCTTCTCCTCCATCCCTAGGGTTCACCCCTTATGAATGTGCTGTTGGCCAGTAGGCTGAATAATAAGAGGCATAAACAGATGCTGCCAGACACTCAAATAACCCATCGAGTACTGCCATCTCCCAGGAGGGCACGGGGGCCGGGTCCCTCTAGGTAGGGACTAGGGACAGTGGCACATGGAGCAGGGAGTCTCAGGGCTCAGCCTTTAAGGGATGTCTCTGTTGTCGAGATCCTCAGCTCCATATTCACTTATTCATCAAGACAAAGGCTAAGAAGAAATCAGAGCCCTGATTAGATGGAGCCATGCGAGACCTTGAAGTCCTGCAGCCACAGACGAGCGGGATGGGACTTCACCGTTGCCTCTCGTGCTAACCATCCCGCTGTAAACAAAATCGAGATGCTGAAAATCAAGCTGTCCTCTCCCCACCTGCCCCCCCGCCCCAAACACTTTATGAGATTATCGACAGCAGAAATCCTGCAGCGTCATGGCACAGGAGCTGGACTTCCTCTGGCAGACCTTGGAAGTTGCGTGGATCGTGGGGTACATGGGAGCCAGAGCCGCCTCTGGGAGAAGCTGCCGAATCCGGCAGAGGTGGGACAAGAGCGGTCAGACTGGTGCAGACAGAGGTGGCGGGGGAACAGCTGCTCTTTGTCCCTGACCTTGTCATTCCAGGCTGGAAGGGAAACAAGAACAGGGAATTGTTGCCTCTAAAAAACAAGTTTCCTCTGGGAGGACTAGCCTGAGCTCGGAGAAACTGGGCCGTGTGGACAGCAGGCTCTGGGCGCCTGCTGTTCTAGTGTTTTCCTGGCCAGGCATGGGGCCTGCAGCTGGTGTGGCCTGGGGTGTGGGAGGGGCAGGACCAGCCCCCCACAGCCCGGGGAGGGGGGTGCGTCTGCAGAAGCCCTGACTCCTCCCCCGGGCCCTGGTTTCTTAGGCCGCCCTGCCTCTGTCCCTTCCCTCCCCTGTGTTTCTTCTCTCCCCTCCTCTTGGGGCTGGAAAGGCAGCAGGCCTGCTGCCAGACCCCAGGGCTTGAGCTGGGCTGGGGCCGCCCAGATTCCGATGCTGCTGCCTCCCCGGGGGCTGCCCAGCCCCGCCTGGGGTGTGATGACCCTTCCCTTCTCGTCCAGGGCCCCTGCTCTCCTGAGCATCTCCCAGCGTTTGGCCCCAGGGAGGAAAGAGCCAGAACTGGGGATGGGATCGTGGGTCAGCCAGAGTGGAGTGTCGGCCGGGAGCCCTCGCCCACGTCATCTCAGTTCCAGCCGGCAGGACGAGAAACTTCCCCGCCAGCATCCTGACACCCGCCGGGGGTCCTCCAGTCCTGTTCCGTCCTGACCTCCCTGCCTGGGGTGGGCACAGGTGCCACGAGGTCTGCCCTCTTCTGATGCCCCCCCCGCTGGTCTGTCTACTAGGGGGATTCAGGGCTTCCCGCAGCGCCCCCTCCCTGGTCTGATGATAGTCTGGATCAACTCCTGGGCCTTGGGGGAGTGCTGCACTCAGGATTCCAGTTGGATTATAAGGGATGCGGGGGAGGAACAACCCCCCGCTCCCCCTCTGAGAAGAGTGGCCTGGGACATGGGGCTCCCCGCTCCCCTGAGCCCCGTGTCCAGAGCCATCACACGGGGCTCAGGACTTGATCTCCATCTCCAACCCCCGTTCCCCGGAGGTCAGGCTGGCCTGAGTTCTTTCTGGGGAGCAGACCCCATCCTAGGCTCTCTGGGGACCCACGAGGAGCTGGAGTGATCACGCGGGCGATTCCATGGTTTGGGTCGCTCTTCACGCGTGCTTACACTCATTCCATGATGGCTCTCTCCCCTTCCCCGTCCACCTCGTAATTGTCCTTTCTCTGACCTCCCGGGGGGGGTTCTCTCCAGCACCCCCGTGCACGGCGTCCAGTTTCTGCTTTGTGCTGGAGTGAGCTGGGCATGTCATGCAGCACCCCTGCCGCTCCCCGAGTCGCTGGAGGACAGAAGCCTGGTCTGAAGGGGCCCCTCGTTTCTTGGGGAGGGCATGCCACACAGAAGCGGCTCCATCAGCCCTCAATGAGCGGGGGTCGGGTGAGAAACCAGTCTAGCGGGGCCTGACTCCAGAGAGGTGTGAGTGCTTCTGCTGATGTGCTGGGCGCTGCTCTCCTGGGGCAGCTTAGTGTGGGCTGGGGGACACTGACCCAGTCACAGGGCTGGACAGCAGTGTTCCCCCACTCCTGGCCTCCTGGCCAGGCCTGGCTCCAGGGCGCCCCCTTCAGGAGGCCCTTCCTGGCCCCCCCAAGCCGTCCTTACAGCCCCCAAGCAGCTTCAGGACAGGTCCCTGTTAGAATCAGAACCTGCTGGCATGTTTAAGTCTTGAACGTGAATCGTATCCTCTGAGTCAGGGCTCTGGGGCGTCTTGGTCCAGTAGGGGATCACAACACTCCCCTTTTGCTGAAAGGGGTCCACTCGGGTCAGCGCGGGCGTGTCGTGACGGGAACCAGTGTGCCCGGCCCCAGGGTAGAGGGGAGACAGCGTGTCAGACGCTCGGGTGGCTGGGAGCCTGCGGAGCTCTGGGTGCCCCAGGCTGCGGCCAGCGGGGGCTCACCCGTGGCTAAGGGTCGGCGCGAGGCTGTGAAGGAAGGAATGAATGAGTTACCTTCTGATCCCCAGCAGACTACAACAGCAGCGAGCTGAAAACGGCCTGCAGGAAGCACGAGCTCTACGTGAGCTTCCAGGACCTGGGGTGGCAGGTGAGTGCTCCTGACCGTCTCGGGTCTCCTCGCATCCTGAAGGCGGCGGCTGTCATCAGAGACCTTGCACTTCAGGGTCAGGAAGGTTCCTCCTGGGAAGGTACTTAGGAGCCTTTCAGATGCCCAGGTCTTGGAGGGGAGGGGGTGACAGCCCGCCCACTTGTGCTTGAAGCCCCCCGACCCCGCCTCCCCGCACCTCTCCAGGGAGCCCCAGGTGCACGGCCTCCGAGGCCCTGCAGCTCCACAGCCAGCCCAGCGCTCTTCCCTCGTTCTATCTCGGTCCCCAGGGCCTGTGTTGCTTTGGGCATTTCAACAGTGTGCACTGGCTTTCGGGAAGGGGCCGGAGACACCGATCTGACAGTGATCAGCTCAGCCAGACTGGAAGGGCACCGGTGTTCTGCCTCCTTCCTGAAGCCACTGCGCAGGCAAATTCTAGGTGCCACGCGACTGGAGGTGGTTCCCGTGTGCAGGTGGCATTGGGGGACAGGGGTGCCCTGGACTCCAGGAAGCACCTCTGGTCCAGGTTCCTGGAGCCAACCACCTGCGGGCCTCCAGGCAGGTCAGGGCAGGTGGGCCCAGGCGGGTAAATGGGACTCAAGTCAGACTCAGTGGGTCTGCACCTCGTTCTGCCCCTCACGCGTCCTTGACCCCGTATCTGTCTCCTTAGCTGCCCTGCGTGAGCGAGGCCTTCTCACGGGGTTCCTGAGCGCCCAGGGGGTGCAGAGCGTGTGTGCTGACGCCTTGTTGCTTCCTTTTGTGTTCGGTTAAGGACTGGATCATTGCCCCCAAGGGCTACGCTGCCAACTACTGTGATGGAGAATGTTCATTCCCTCTCAACGCGCACATGAACGCCACCAACCATGCCATCGTGCAGACCCTGGTGAGCGCCGGCTGGCTCCACGCGGCAGGTGGGGGGTCAGCCAGGACCGGGGCCGTCCCTAACGCCGCCCCTGCCCCGTCTCTGTACAGGTTCACCTCATGAACCCCGAGTACGTCCCCAAACCGTGCTGCGCACCCACGAAGCTGAACGCCATCTCAGTGCTCTACTTCGACGACAACTCCAACGTCATCCTGAAGAAGTACAGGAACATGGTCGTACGAGCGTGCGGCTGCCACTGACTCGGGGTGAGTGGCTGGGGACGCTGTGCACACACTGCCTGGACTCCTGGATCACGTCTGCCTTAAGAAGCCCACAGAGGCCCCCGGGACGCAGGAAGAGACCCCGACGCCACCCTGGGCTGGTGGCAGCCTCTCTGCCCGACACAGGTCTGAAGGGGCCCCGTCCGCCCCTTGCTCACACTGACTGCTCTGAGTAGCCTCGGGCTCTAGGAAGCAGCACTCGAGCGTCTGTAGTCTGGGGACTGCAGAAACGTAACTTGGAAGGGTTCCCCTCTGCACATTCCCCAAACCCACCAAAATCAGTTACTGCTTTAGATCCAAGCTCCTTGTGGTTTTAGAGTAAATAGGGAAAATAATCTTGAAGTAAAAGTCTTCTTTGGCTCAAATATCAGCGGGTTCAGTAGTTTCTCAAAGGCAGAGTTCGCAGATCACGGGAAGGGTCAGACACTGCTCTGACCTCGCCCTGGGAACGTGGGTCTCAGGTGGGCGGCCTGCGAGCAAGTGCCTTTGTCTGTCTTGCTGTCGTGTGTGGGTGTTCTGTTGGTGTGAGAAGATACACTTATTTCAGTTAAACTACAACCTTTACCCCTCTCCTCGCCCCAGCATTTGCTGTTTTCTGCTCTAGGACCACAAGCAGAGAGAGAGTGACCCCCTCTTTGAGGGGGAGGCTCCACAGAGAAGAAGCCTTTTTAAAGCCATCGTTTAACTGAGCGACTTGTCTGCAACCCTTCCTGTGGGGCAGCTCTCTGAAAAGCTCGCTCAGGTCAGGACATCACCTGTCTCCTGTGTCGGTAACGCGGTTCTTTGATGGGACAGCGTCCCGTGTCAAGGGCTTAGACCAGTAGAGGCGACAGGCTGAGGCCTTCCTAAGTCATCCAGACTTAGGAAGGGGTTAAGGACAGGCATGTGGGGTGGGAACCAAAATCACGGTTTTCTCCTGTCGAAAATGAGACTCAGATCAAATATGAGAATGTTTTTAAGATGTCTTTTTCACGATCATGTACTAGGAAACCAATTTCATACTAAACTGATTAATACATTTATGATCTATATCTGAACTTACAGCTTTTTTGTAAATAGAAGCTATAATTTATTATCTATTTTATATCTGTTTTGCTGTAACATTTAAGGAAAGACTAGACTTTTTTTTAAAAAAAAGAGTTTATTTAGAAAGTATCATAGTATAAACAAATTGTACCACTTTGATTTTCTTTTAAAACAAGACTCATAATGCAAAGCTGAAGCCACTCATGAGGATTGTGCTTCTCTAGAAAGTTGGGGTTTTTTTTAAAAGAACATCTGTGAACCATACATGATTAATAAAGATCTCCTTTAAGGCAGAGGCTGGCCGGGATCCTGCTGCTTCGTCTGCCGCAGACAGTGGACGGGGTCTCGTCTCTCAGGCTCTTACCGCCAGGCACTCTGTGCTAAGCAGCTGCGTCACCTGAGCAAGGGCGGTGGGGCGAAGGGTGTTGTCACGAGGGCTAGCTGATGCTGAAGGACGTACGGGTACAAACCTTACGGGAACCTAGGCCTACGGTGGCCGATTTCCAAGGGCGACGGTAAAAAGGCTTCATACCCAGGATGGCGTGAATCAGGACACCAGGGACGTGGCCGACTGCAACCCTGCCTGCCTTGGTCTGGAGGTCAAGTCGATCCCCTCCGCACACAGGAGATGGTTGGCCACCTGGAAGGCAGACCGAACGCAGGGCATCCGCCACCACCTGCTGCTGCTTCCGGTCTGGGCTCCGCTGTGGGGCCGTGGGGTGTCCCTGGTATCTGACACCCGACCTGGGAGAGTTCGTGCAGTCCTCCTGGAGCACAGAGACAGTCAGAACCTTCCTAGGAGTTCTTAGAAGGGTCACGACGAGCCGTGTGGCACTTCCCACGCCCACGGTTTCCACGAGAGACATCGAATCCTGACTTTAACGGGGACTCTGGCTTCACATTCCCTAATGAAATCTTGTAGGAGAGACAGAAGAAGTATTCCTTGAACAGTAATAAGCAATCGGTCAAGTGTCAACACCCACACAATATGGCAGCGGCACTATCTTACTCAGGCACGTGTCAGGAGTACCACGGCTTTCACGGAGGCTCACCACCCTCCGTGAGAGGCACCCGCAAAGACAGGAAGTCCAGGAGGGACTGGAAAAGTGGGTTTTCCACAGGCATTGGGGGTTTGTGTGTTAAATCTGCTCCAAACTATAGACCAGCCATGTTATGAACAAGTCATGTGATCAAAGCAATCCAACAGGGCCACAAGGCAAGGCCACCTTGCTAGGACTCGTGGGCCCTTTGAAAACAACGCTTTGGATGACGCTGTCACCAGAATCACTCAGGAGCCAAAAGTAGTCTGGCAGTTGGGTTTTCCTCGACTCTATTTTAGTCTCGAAACCATTTTGATTTCACCAAGAGCAAGTTAAAGGGGGGAATGGATGGTAGGTCGCCACTGAAAATATTTAGTTTGCAAAGGGATCGTGAGTTACACATTTACTTAGAGAAACTTAAGAATCTGTAGGGTGTGCTGGCTTAAAAACACAGAGAAGATAGCACGAGTTTAGTACGTTCGGATCTCTGAGTCACCGCTGCAGGGAAGCGGGGAGTGGTCGAGGGACGGTGTCCCGACGTGCCCAGGGCCGGGGGGGTGGCATCCAGCCGGGCTCACAGCTCATCCTTCGCCTGACGCAGGACGAAGCGGTGCAAGGAATCCAGGTCGCGGCCCCCGCTGTGCTCGCTGACCTTTTCTCCTGCACGGAAAAGCAGCAGTGTAGGATAGCCTCGTACCTTAGAAAAAGAAAAGCAAAGCTTAAAAAACAGCCCAAATCATGCACAAAGTAAAATCAGAAAAGATCTTGAGTTGGGCCCAAGGAAGTCTACAGCTAGATTTTCAAAGGACATAGATGCCCAGAAAATACCCAAAGCTGCAGAAAGCAGAGCTTTGGGGCTCTCACTTTTCAAACCCAAACGAAACACTTTCAAGATAAGCATGGAGCCGGCATGCCCTGAAGTGGCACCTCGGACTGTCACACCAGCCCTGGGGAGCTGGTGCAGGCCTGAGACTCTGCACTCCTGACAAGCTCCCAGATGACGTGCAGGTGCCGAGGCCACACTGAGGAGAAGCGAGAGCCTCACAGACACACACCTGTCCGCTACGGCTCACCTCTTTTCTCTTGAAAACACAGATACACTGTCTTCTAGTAAGCAGACGTCTGTGCTGTTATCACTTCTAATAAACTCCAGAGGCCTCAGAAGTGTTTTAAGAAAACAAGTTGAAAAACAGAAATTGCACGTGTCCTAGGCTATTCAGTGGTGCTAATAGCTTGGAAAGAAGGCAACAGCTGTATGAAGGAGCCGAGCCACGCGCCGAGAGCCTGCTGGTGCAGCCCTCTCAGCGGCGAAGTGTAGGATCAAACACTTCCTGTGTGGAGCGCCGCCTTGTGTCTGAAAAGCAAGCTCCTCGGGTGTTTACGAGGAAGGCGACACGCCAGCTGCCTGTTTGGCCGACGAGAATGGTCCTGCAGGAGGGGTCCTGCCCTCCAGCTCTGAGTCTCAGCTACTGCCAGCCTCCCGCCAGGTGGGGAAGCCTCAGCCCCACCCACCACCACGGAATCCTGCACTCAAAGAGGAAAGCCTTTCTTTTGGGAGAGCGGCTCTTTTGCTTTTCAAATGAGACAGGAAAAAACCTCAAGACCCTCAAAAGGACACGAACACTTTGTTGAGAGGAGGAGGGCAGCGTGAGTGACCTCGGATGAGGCAACGCCACCCCATCACAAGCCCCCTGGGAACCCCCACCCCGTTCTGTCCCCAGGAGGCTCCGGCCACGCAGACCCACCGAGTACTTGCTGCAGAGGTTCCGTTCGGCAGTGCAGTCCACCTCGGCAATGGTGACCTCCGCCAAGCCGGGGAATTCCTTTTTGGAGAGCTGCTCCCAGGTCGGGGCCAGGTCCTTGCAGTGCCCACACCTGGGGACAGAACGGGACGGTGTTGCTCACCTGCATGCTCCCGCCCAGACCGCCTCCTGGGCTCAAGTTTACAAACGTCAGCTTCCTCCTCCCCCACCCCCACCCCCCGCATCAAAACCCGAGGAGATGTTCAGATAACCAGACAGACACGGTCTGAGAACAGTATTGAGCTGGGAAAACTTCTCTGCAGGAAACTGCGGGCTCCCTGGTTTTTAGGTGTACCATGAGCAGGAGGAGATGAACAGGAAACGAGACCCTTTTTAAAAAAACAATCACTTGAATGCCAAAAGCAGGTTAGATTTCTTATGGTCTCAAATGTTCAAGACAATAGGAAGCTTTCTTGAGGCTTCGACAGTGCGCTGTGAGCAGGGAGGCACTGAGCCTCGTTCCAGTCCACCTTCCCCTCTACAACCTGCTCCCCCCACCCCATACTTTGATCTAGACGGCTTTCAGGTCAGCTCAGTCGTATCCGACTCTTTGCGACCCCATGAATCACAGCACGCCAGGCCTCCCTGTCCATCACCAACTCCTGGAGTTCACTCAAACTCATGTCCATGGAGTCGGTGATGCCATCCAGCCATCTCATCCTCTGTCGTCCCCTTCTCCCCCTGCCCCCAATCCCTCCCAGCATCAGAGTCTTTTCCAGTGAGTCAACTCTTGGCATGAGGTGGCCAAAGTATTGGAGTTTCAGCTTTAGCATCAGTCCTTCCAATGAACACCCAGGACTGATCTCCTTTAGAATGGACTGGTTGGATCTCCTTGCAGTCCAAGGGACTCTCAAGAGTCTTCTGCAACACCACAGTTCAAAAGCATTAACAAAAACAGTGAAAATACCTAACAGTTTTAAAGGTATTATTTACTTGTGTTTCTATTCTTTAAGAAGAACTGGGCCACTCCAAGTCACAGGCTCCTTAGCTTTGTAGCTGTTACTCATGAGCACTTGGAACGAAACAAATCAAGGACCAGAAGTGACCCGTGGTGATCTTACTTGTTCGTATTTAGAAACAGGATCCTATATTCTCCTCCACATTTTTTCCAAATGGGCTGTTTCAAGACAAAGCTCTCCTCCCATGTCACAGCTGAGGAAACTGGGTTCCAGAGATCTAAGGGGCTTCCAGGGTCATAGGTGCAAGACACAGCCTGGAACCCGCTGTGTTCCCACCGCCTCCGGTGCCATGGTCTGGAGCTGCCCCCATCTCTGCTCCGGCCCCCAAAGGCCACGGGATGGGCAGGGCTGGTGAGTGACACGCCGCCCAGCTCCAGCGGCAACCCTGAGCTCCAGTCAGTTCCCCTCTAACATGCCGAGAGGAAGGGGCAAAGCTACATCAAAAAGTTCACGGTGCTGAACTGAAACAGCCATCTATGTGGAAGAGCACTCAGATCCCACACAACTTCAACCTGACACTGGCCCTGGTAACAATCTTCCGTTTTCAATGTTTTCTCCAAAGCAGACTGAGCTTGAACCTCCTTCTCCACCAAACTTCCACCTACCTGAATCCAGGAGTAACATCTTTTTTTCCCCGAAAGCACGACTATGTGTAAGCGTGTATGTGCCCGCCACTGAGTCTGGAGGCTCGGCGCGAGAGGGGCGGTCAGGATGTGAGCTGAGGGCATGACGACAGCAGTTTCTGGTCCAGCAGCCACTTACCATGGAGCATAAAACTTGATGAAGGTGACGCCCTCTGCGACGGCGTCACTGAAGTTACTCTCTGTCAGCGCCAGCACGGTGCCCTGGGGGGAAAGCCACGGCTCAGATGCAGCAGACATAACCGCGTTGGTCAAGTTTTGGGATCCCGGAAATACAAGTCAGACATGTTTTAAAATGCTGTGATGTGTACTCCAAGGCTACACACAAAGACCCACACAACTCGCTTTTCACAAAACAGCAGCAGCTGATCACAGGTCCCACAGTCTGGAGCCCAGGAGATGCCGTGCAGAGGGGCGGGCCACGCCCGGGTCTGCCCCTTATGGGCTTGGAGCCCCAAACACTGACCCAAGTCCAAACCGCCCAGCCTCCCTGAAGTCTGCACACACACTGCTGCTCTCGCTGGTCCGATCGCTCTCCTCTGTGGATTCATAGAGAGTTTCTTCTCTAAGGACCCTAGAGAAGCATAGGCATTGATGTGTTTACAGAAAAACAGGCTGCTTTCCATCTTAAAAGTCAAAATTAATGTGAAAACTGCTCAATCTGAACTCCAGAGAATTCAGGGCAAAGGGGCCACAAGGCACTGTGCTCTGAAGCGCTTCCATCTGGACGGGTCTTTACAGAACCGTATCGGCTCTTCCAAAAGCGGACCTGCCATCCTCCCGAGAGAGCAAGAGCATGGGCGCCGCATCACGTGCCCGCGGTACCAGGGCCGCCCCCTCGAGTCCGGCGCCGAGACCCGGTGTCAGCGCCCAGGAGCCGTCTGGACCTGCCACCTTTCTGTCCAGAGAGGTGACCACACTCCCCGAAAGGTTCACTTAATGGTGGAAAACGTGATTATAAATAGAAACCATCTGGGCTTGATGAAAACATCACGGTATATAATTAGACTGGATCTGGGATGAACTTTATAACCACTGCGACACACACTCCCCCTGACAGGGGGTCCGTAACTACAAAATCATCTGTTTACTTCTTAAACCAAAACGTCAATGTTTAACCAACATCCACACAGTCCCTAGGCGCCAAGGTTCCCGCTGAGGGTGGGGGAGGCCCACTGCGGCCCTACGCAGGGAGGAGGGGGTAGGCGGCCACTGGTTTTCCAAGCATGGCCACCCTGTGAACACTGAGGCTGGAAGGTCACTGGGGGGCAGGGAGGGTTCCCCCCAGGACCGAGGTGCCCCGTCCCGGGAAAGAACCCCACGGGCCGTGTGGTCTGAATCAGCAACATGAGGATTCCACTTAGGAATTAAGCTGACAACCAGGCCTTAGGGTTCCTAGCTGAGCAAACACAATTCTGATTCCCCGAGTAATCTCATTCCCACCTCCGGCTTCGGCTTCTACCTAAACCTGCAGACACAGGACCCGACTCATCTTGGGAGACACATCCGGCTCTGGCTTCAGACGCACACACTGACCTGTCGCCGCGTCCACAACCCCTGCCCAGCCCTGAGCTCGGTGCACCGTCCCCTGCGGGGACGCCCGGCTCCCCACCACCCCGACGCGCTGCTGGAGCTGGACTCGCCTCTGCCGCGGGGGCCCAATGCCGCCCACCTCCAAATACAACCCTGTCCCGTCTCTTTCACACGGGCTGCGGCCAGACAGCTTTCTTCAAGTCCCCGTCTGCTCCAAGCCCGCCACGGCTCCCTACAGACCTGAGACCCTTGGCGGGCTGACAAGACCGTCCCCGGCGCAGTGGCCGCCACCTCTCCCCCACATGGCGCCCTCGGCCTCCTCGCCCTGCCCTCCCGCCGGCCGACATGGGCCGTCCCGGACACGGCCGGCTGACCCCCGCCCGTCGGGGCAGCTGCTCCAGCAAAACCCCTTGCCCCTCCGCTGTTTGCTGACACAAGGGCAGTGATGACTAAATCTAAGGGAAGAACGGTCCCGAAACGTGGACACACATGCTCTCAGGATCCTTTGTCTCACTCCTGCTTCAAGGCTTTCTTAAAGAGAAGCCCCGACAAGCACATAAAAGCAGGCGACGAGGTCATGTTGAGAAGTGGACCGTGGGCCGTCCCCACACTGTCCCTGGAGGGCACCCACCTGGTCGGCCGCGGGCTCGGCGGCCAGCGCTGGGGCCTCTGAGGGCTGGGCGGGCTCCGGGGCGGCGAGCCCCGCACTCTGTAGCTGCGACTCCACGTACTCCCTCAGCGAGTCCAGGTCCCGCTTGCCCTTGTACTGGTCCACCTGGCAGGGCACGGGCACATGTCAGTGCTTGGGCCCTTCCCCTGCCCGCCCGAGACCCATGCCTTCAGACAGCTCTCTCTGGGGGTCCTGGCCAGTGGTATCCACTGCTCAAATGTCAAGGCAAAGCATAAATTATCAACCTGAATTCTGCTCTGGGCAGAGAGCTTGACAGGGCCTTCCTTTGGGGGAACTAAGGGTCACCAGGTCTGGGTACAGTCCATTGGCCAGGGATTGAGTGGACGGTGACCACCCCCCAAAGGTCAGGGCCAGAGCAGTGGAGCAGGACCGTGGATTCAGCTTGTTCTAAAGATAACCTGAGCCTGCAATGCTGCATGTCAACAGCTGACCGTTCCTCTCAACCGCCAGATCGCACCAGGGAAGACCAAGAGCCTCTCGTCCTGTGACTTGGGTCCCTTTAAACCAGAGCCTGAACCACCTGTGCTGGCAGCTGTGCCGAGCTCAGTTGCTCAGTCGTGTCTGACTCTCTGCGGTCGGGTGGACTGCAGCCCGCCAGGCTCCTCTGTCCATGGGATTCTCTAGGCTAGATCACTGGAGTGGGTTGCCGTGCCCTGTTAACCCACTCGACAGCTCAGCTGGGGCAAAGATACACCTCCCGTCTCCACACGGAGACCCCAAGACGTACCTTTTTGCCATCTTGGAACCAGAGGAGCGTAGGATAACCTCGGACCTGGTTTCCTGAGCAGAGTTCGTAGTGCTGAGTGCAGTCCACCTGGAGAGAAAGACCGCACGCCCAGTTTCTCCAAGGGCCTTCCTGATCACGTCTGTCGGACACTCAGCACTTTTTTCAGAAAGAAAACTACTCAAGTCCCCCATGGGCAGCGTCTCTGCAGATTCTGGAGAGACCTTTCCCAACAGCTGCTCAGATGCCCCTGAGTGGAGGGGGCAGGGGAACAAGATTTACTTCAGAGACGTGACTTTTTTCACTCACTTAAAAACGCCAGCTTTTAGGAAGCGATCGTTTACCCTGAGCAGGTTAACAAGTGGAAAGAGGGACCCTACCCTGACACCTGGAGAGGGGATAGCCTGCTGCTGGGGACGGAGACCCCCCACCGGTCACAAAGTGAGCTGAAAAATGTCTTCTCAGGTCTACAGCTAGACCACCCTCAACACGTCCGATCTCATCTCAAAAGCTAAGCAGGGTAGGGCCAGGTTAGTACCTGGGTGGGAAAAATGTCTTTCTCAGGTTCAAGCTTACAGAGTTTTAAAATGAAGGGAAAAAATGTCATCAGTTTTAAATAGGAGTATTTGGACTATAAAGACAAAACTGAAAAAAAAAAAAAGTTTAAGTCTTTAACAGGCAACAGTGAGAAATCCCTTTTAACAACACTCTAACTTCTGAGGCGCTTGCTCTGAGCCCGAGTCTGCGCTCAGCGCTGCACTGTCACCCACTTCAGTCAGATCCCATCTTGGTTTTGCAAAGCGGTAGATGGGTGCAGAACTGCTTGAGGTGGCTGGCCACGTCTGTCTGAATCCCAGGTTTGTGCTTTTGGCATCTCCCTGTGCTGGGCAGATCCTCTTATTAACTACTGGACACATGGCACTGAGTCTGTATACCAATCAGTCCCCGGCAAAGCAGAGAAGGAGGTTTTGATAAAAAGCGATGCAGGCAGGGGTGTCTGGTGGGTGCTGGAGGACGGATGAGATTACAAGTGGCTGAAGGTCCAGAAGCTGCCCTAGACATTTCTAGAAAACCCAGTGGTTAGGCCCCAACTTCTGGCTTTCCCATGTGAAGTAGGAAAGGATTCCAGGCAGCAGGGTGAGTGGGTGGGTCTTTTGTACCCTGTGTGGGCATGGAGCCGAGGTCCTTTAGGAACCAGCCCCTGGGTGAGACCCAGTGTGGACATTCTCTGAGGGCGTCCAGTGAATGCACTCTACGGCTCCATCCCAGGTCTTGGCAGAAAGGCCTCTGGGGCTGCCAGTCCAGAACCGGCCACTGCTTCAAAATCAACCAAGGAGCCAAAACCCTAATTTTAATCTCTAGAATGTGGAAAAAGCCAGCACTCTTGAAACCAGGTTGCCATCTGTGAAGGTGAAACGAATTATCAAGGGGCGTGCTACGTGGAGTTAATAAATCAAGTTTGCGACTACATGCACACAATGAACAGTGGGCTGCTGGGCTAATCAATCCAGCCAAAGGCGGCCTCTTTCCAGTTTAACAGGGGCGCTCACTCACCTTGCCAATCTTGACGGTTTCGGAATTTTCAAGGCCCAGAGCCAGCTGCTCCCAGGTCGGAGCCAGAGCTTTGCAGTGACCACACCACGGGGCGAAGAACTTGATGAAGTGGTGTCCTTCAGGGGGAGAAGGCGGGGAGGGGGAGTGATTCACAGCCACCCACACAGACAGAACAGGCGCGGCTCAGCTCCGTCTTCCTGCAAAGCTCAGCTCAGGATAAACCCTTCGGCTGGTTCATCCTGAAGTGACTCCCCATCAAATATGTCTCTATCCCTGAGTTCATGACCATCCTTAGAAAGGAATTTGTCACCTTTGAAGGACACCAGGGAACCAACTCATTATTTGGAAAACTGGCAATAAAGGGAAAGAAACAGGCGCTTTATAGCCTGTCTTTCCTGAGATGAACTGCGCTCTGGATAATGGAGTGATAAACAGGAGCCAGTTACCTCTTGCTGAAAAAATAAAGAAGGGACGCCGTCATTTCAGCAGTGATGCTGGCTGGCATCTGGTGAATTACGGTTCGGCGTGGTGATGGGCGAGGCTGCTGACGTCAGACAGGGACTGCCCAGCCACGCGGTCATGCTCACACCCCTCAAAACGTCAAACACAGAGCGAAAACGGCCCTGGATCAAGTGCCAGCTCACAGGGAACAGAGACATGAGGGCCTGGGACAGGGAAGCCGGACTCCACATCCTGGTAATACGACGAGTCCCCACTGCGGGGAGCGTGCAGGTCAGACCGTCTGTGTGCTCGGCAAACGGAGGGAAGAGAGATGCTGAGGGAACACGGAGACTCAGAGAGACTCAGGAGAGAGACATTAAAAAAAGGAGAGAGAGCGAGAACAGACTAAAGTCTGTGCTGGAGAGCACGCTGGGGTGACGAGACCAGAAAGGACAGTAAGTGGTGGTCTCCGCGCGGTCCGGCAGCGGCTCTTTAGCGGAGAGAAGGAAGCGGGCGGGAGAGGAGCCAGGACTTGAGCAGGACAGTGGTTACAGGGTGACCGCTTTATGACCATTCACTGCCCCTATACTGCTTTCTGTATCCGGGTTTTATTCCACAATAAAATAGAAGATTAAAAACACCCCAAAAACTTGAGTATCACTCTCTTGGCTAGGAAGTAAACCACATCATAACTGAGACGCTTAAGACTTATCTCGGCTCTTTGATCTTGACCAGCCTAGGGCAAAGAAAGGTGTCAGGCAATGAGCAGACCGCGTCAGGCTGCAGGCAGGGAGAGGTGACCAGCAGCCCTGACCGGGACCCAGGCTCTGAGTCGGGCTGCCCGGGGTGACGCCCAGGGGGCATCTGGTCAGCATGGCAGTGAGACGTGGGGAGGTGGGGGAAACTTGCTTCGACAGTCAATATTTCGTAACAACTATACCTCAGTTCTTTAAAGTAAAACAAAATATATATATGTAACATATATATAACACAACACATATATAACATATATATAAAATATAACATACACACACATATATATATATATATATATATGTTAGCAGCTGGTCTGCAAGGCTGGAACCATGTCTCCCCAGACAGGTAGGTCACCGCCCTGAGCTGTGAGGTGGAGACAGCGCGTCCAGGACTTCTCGCGCCTCAAGGGGAGCGGGGTCAGGGCGGGCTGGGCACCGCTTTCCCAGCAGACCCGCGGACTCGGCCTCTCGGTGGGTGAACCGCTCAGGGGGTCGGGCTGGGCTTCGGGTGGTTCTGGTAACATGTCCTGCGGGGAGTCCCAGCCCGCCTCAAGGTGACTCCCGGAGAACAGAAACCCTGAAGGTCCACCCCCAGAGCATCGGCACCAATAATGACCTTTAATTAAAAACAGAACGTGGCTGCAGGCATCACAAGCGACTCCAGCTTTGGAGGGGCGGCTTTCACTCGCAGCAGCAGGACCCACAAGGCCACGCCAATCTTAAGCCCTAGTCCAGAATGGCCCTCAGTCCCACGGAGGACCTCTCTCCACCACAGGATCTGAGCACGGAGGTCAGCCTGGCGGCTGGATTCACGTTCAAGCCCTTCACTGCTGAGCCGACACTTCTGAGCGTGTGAAGGGAGGTCCTACGCACTTACTAACTTCAGAAACTGTACTCGGGTCACTCTGACATTCAGGAGACTAAGATGTGGTATCAGAAAAGTAGTTTAAGGGTTAAGAACCCCACCCTGATTTGTGTGTTATAACGGTTCCAACTAAATTCTGCTTTAAACAGGTACGAGAAACTGTTGTTTCTGCCTCAGGTCAGTAAGCACATGATTAAGACTAACAGAAAGAAACATCTCATCATCCAAGGGTGCGGGTCCAGCCCGTGCACAAATTAGGTGAGTGCACCCAGTCCCAACGTGTGCGCGTCGCACACTCGAGGCTTCAGCCTGGCATCAGAACCAGCCTCTCCATCAGATGGAGACGTGTCATCTCCGAGAGGAAGAACGCTAGACACAGGTGTCGGCGGGGCTGCACGAGAGAAACCCTGAACAAACACCACCCCCCATGCAGTGGCCTCCGAGCCCTCGAGCTGCTAGGAGAAGCTCTGGCCCCCTGGGAGGTCGGACCCCAGGCACGCCCCGCCCCCAGGGCTGCGGCCCCGCCCCCAGGGTTGCGGCCCCGCCCCTGGCCACGCACATACGCACGTAGCACGCACGCACGCACGCACACCTACCTTGCGCCACGTGCAGCTCGAAGTTGCCGGCCGAGAGCTCGTACAGGCCCTGCTTGAGCTCGGGGGTGCGGGGCGGCTCCACCGTGGGCTCTGGAGTCTGAGCGGGGAGAGGGAACAAGAGTCACCGAGGGTGTGTGTCGAGGCACCATGGAGCCCATCGCGGCTTCTGCCTGGAACCTTCTGCCGCTCCCCCCCTCCCCAGCCACCTCCAGCCTCCGGGGAATGCTGCTGTGTTGAGGGGCGCCCCAGGCAGGAAGCAACTTAATCGGGGCAAGAGGCCCCCTGGCAAGTGCTGTAGGACTGTTGCTCCAGGGCAACCGGGTGACAACCAGCCACCCGCCCCCCGCCAAACCTGTCCTTTGCTGCCCTCAAACCCAACGCAACAGAGCAAACTGAAGGATAGGCTGCCCCAAACTGGCACCCTGCCGGGTTCATGGAGAGGAGACCCGAGACGGCTGGCAGAACACAGAAGCGAGCGGCACTGCGAGACACAGCGGGCAAAACAGACAGCAGGCGGGCCCGGCCACCCTTTATCCGCAGCACAGTAAGGAGACCTGGGAAGGAAGGCGAAACCCTGAAAGGCTGACGAAAGAAAAAAGGTGACAAGAGGGAAAATCTACATGGATGAAAGGCTACAGAGAGAAACCACAGGGCAAACGTGGGCTGCGCCTTTAAGAATGTAATTCACGGGACTAAGTTTGGGACAGAAACAGTGAAGGGACAAGAAGTGGCTTTTAAAAAGGCGCTTCTCCAGTACCTGAGCAGACACCAGTGTGACGACTAATTCAGTTCAGTTCAGTTCAGTCGCTCAGTCGTGTCCGACTCTCCGCGACCCCATGAATCACAGCACGCCAGGCCTCCCTGTCCATCACCAACTCCCGGAGTTCACTCAAACTCATGTCCAGAGAGTCGGTGATGCCATCCAGCCATCTCATTCTCTGTCGTCCCCTTCTCCTCCCGCCCCCAACCTTTCCCAGCATCAGAGTCTTTGGAACAATGGACTGGTTCCAAATTGGGAAAGGCGTACGTCAAGGCTGTAGCTGTATATTGTCACCCTGCTTATTTAACTTACATGCAGAGTACACCAGGAGAAATGTTGGGCTGGATGAAGTACAAGTTGGAATCAAGATTGCCAGGAGAAATATCACTAACCTCAGATATGCAAATGACACCTTTATGGCAGAAAGCAAAGAGGAACTAAAGAGCCTCTTGGTGAAGGTTTAACAGGACAGTGAAAAAGCGGGCTTAAAACTCAACATTCAGAAAACTAGATCATGGCATCCAGTCCCATCACTTCATAGAAAATAGATGGGGAAACAGTGACAGACTTTATTTTCTTGGGCTCCAAAATCACTGCAAATGACAACTGCCATTTAAATAGCAGGAAATTAAAAGACGCTTGCACTTTGGAAGCAAAGCTTTGACAAACCTAGACAGCATATTAAAAAGCAGAGACATTACTTTGCTGACAAAAGTCTGTATAGTCTTTCCAGTGGTCATATATGGATGTGAGAGTTGGACTATAAAGAAAGCTGAGAGCCGAAGAACGGATGCTTCTGAACTGTGGTGCTGGAGAAGACTCTTGAGAGTCCCTTGGACTGCAAGGGGATCCAACCAGTCCATCCTAAAGGAAATCTGTCCTGAATGTTCATTGGAAGGACTGATGCTGAAGCTCCAATACTTTGGCCACTTGATGTGAAGAGCTGACTCATTGGAAAAGACCCTGATGTTGGGAAAGATTGAAGGAAGGAGAAGGGGATGACAGAGGACTAGACGGTTGGATGGCATCACCGACTCAATGGACGTGAGTTTGAGCACGCTCTGGGAGGTAGTGAAGGACAGGGAAGTCTGGCGTGCTGCAGTTCACTGGGTTGCAAAGAATTGGACACGACTGAGCAACTGAACAGCAGCAACATGAAGCTTTCTGCTGCTGGCTTGACTGCCATGCTACGCTTGCAGTAAGTGCCAAGGACCCACACAACAGGATGTCTGAAAGAGTGACAGCTAAGGGACAGTCGGTGAGCTCCAACAGAGTCAAAAGGAGACTGGACGTCCCCATGCAGAGGGTGTTCAAAGGGCCCATTTGTGGCACCAGAGGAGCGCATCTCTGGTCCTTGTCCCACGGCAGGTAAAGACAGGTGGTCATCACAGGAGCGCCACAGTGTATCACAGAGTGGGGACTGTCCCCAGGCTGGGGCTTAGAGTCTTAAGAAAGCAACCCGGGGCTTCCCTGGCAGTCCAGTGGTCAAGGATCCACCTGCCAACGGAGGAAACACGGGTTTGATCTCTGGTCTGGGAAGATCCCACAGGCAGAGGAGCAACTAAGCCCGTGAGCCCCAGCTCCTGAGTGTGTGCTCCAGAGCCACAGAGAAGCCCCCGCAGTGGAGAGCCTGTGCCCCGAAACCAGACAGGACCCCCTTGCCTCAACCAGAGAAGAGCCCGCGCAGCAATGAAGACCCAGCATAGCCAAAAATAAAGACCTTTTTTAAAAAATAAAGCAACTCGGCACTCAGCAGCAGCTCTAAAAGTGGTCTGGCTTTTTCATTTTTTGCCTTGCAATGTTATATTTGCATATATATTCCAAACAGTCACTCCAAAGTAGGGGAAAAAGTCCTTTACAAAGATAGTGTTTCTGATGACAGAAAAATTATCAACAACCTAAATATCCAATGGCAGAAAAGAGCTGAATTCTGGCATATCCAGAAGATAAAATATGATCATGTAAAGATGTCAAACTATATAAAAAGATCATTAATGAAATGAACCACGTCTATGTGATGATGACTGAAGGAAAAAATACAGAAGGAAACATGGAAATATAAAAATTGGAGTAGAAGGTAAGAAATGGCAGATCTTCCTTGACTTTAATATATTACCATAATAGGAGGGAAAACCCTAAATTTATCCTGTTTAAATAGGGAAACGGATAAAGTTATTTAGGTATAAATACAGAAGGGCTTCCTTGGTGGTTCAGATGGCAAAGAATCTGCCTGCAGTGCAGGAGACTCAGGTTCAAACCCTGGGTCGGGAAGATTGCCTGGAGAGGAAACGGCAACCCACTCCAGTATTCTTGCCTGGAGAATCCCAGGGACGGGGGCGGGCTACAGTCCATGGAGTTGTAACGAGTCGGACACAACTAAGACACCAACACGTTCATAGAAGTTTTTTAAAAAAGCTTTCACTTAAAATATAAAGCAAAATTCATACGAAGAAGAACTTTGGTTTGTAATATGAAGTCTGAATACTTGAATTTTTCTCTAATAAGCCACCCTATCATCATTTCCAGCAATTACCTGAGATGCCCACGGCTCTGAGACGCCAAGATATGGCAGGAGGGTGACTGAGGTCCGGGGTGGGGTCCATGTGGCCATGCCCCCGGGACAGGCCCTGAGGTGGGCAACACTGAGCCTCAGCCTGGCCACACCGTCCCCAGCCCGTGCTCTGGGCTCCACCCCGAAGGGGATGTGGGCTTGGTAGATGACAGCTTTCTGCCATCCTGACCCTGGCTGACGGCTTCCTAAATACAGTCACCACAGAACACTGGCTTTTTGGTGAAAAACTTACGTTAAATGTTTTTGGAGACTATGAACTCTCCTTTAAAACTGGCTTCCTCCCCGCTCCAGAGAACACCAAAAAAGCAAATGGATAAAAAACAACTTTAAGTTTAAATCTGTGTGAAAGTTACACCTGCTGGTCCAGCTTTCTTGTCGTGACAAAGATGCAAATTTACTCTGAGGGGTTTGTGGTTTCCCTGTTACCTAAAATTAGACACAGCTCTGGCAACACTTACTCAACACTGTGCGCCGGCGGTCTTTAGCACGCAGTTCTGGGTGGTGGCGCTGTCGTGTCCGACTCTTTGCAACCCTGTGGACGGTAGCCCGCCAGGCTCCTCTGTCCATGGGACTTCCCAGGCAAGAATACTGGGGTGGGTTGCCACTGCCTTCTCCAGGGGATCTTCCCGACCCAGAGATCAAACCCACATTGGGAGGTGGGTTCTTTACCACTGAGCCACCAGGGAAGCCCCGAGACTTTAAAATGTGAGATGAAAGCAGCACTTGGGAAGCAGCTGGGTTTCTGATCGGCTCTGACCTCTACACAGAACGTAGGGGAGAGCTGAAGGACCACACGGACACCCTGGAAGGGGACAGCAGAAGACCCCTGCAACTGCCCAGTCAAGCTCCAGGCCAGGGGATGCTCGTCTGAGGCAAGATCACAGCCAGCGTCAAGCGCGGAAATGGAAACCACGTGCAAAGACCTCAGGCTCTCAGTGCCCCATCAGAAACGCACAGCGTGGGCACACCGGCCCCCTTTCTGCTCCCGTCAAGGTCCAGCTCGGCCTCTGCGGGCCTGGGCCCTCAGCATTCACCAGAGAGCACCGCGCACCAGGGAACACTTCGTGGAGGGCTCGCGGTCGTCATGATTTATGACAAGATGAAGAGGCCCATCGTCATCTGGAGGACTGAGGGCTACAGGTTTTTCTCAGGAACACTACACGTCTTTAAAAGAATCTCAATAACACAACACTGTAAGTCACTACACTTCAATGAAAAACTAAAAGACCTCAGAACTCAGTTTCCACAATGATATCCTCAGAGCAGGGAGCAGTGGCCATTAAGGCACAGAGAGTTCGGGGTATTAAATTTTGTTATCAGCAACGCCACTAGGGCCATGGGGCTGAGAAGCGAAGGAGATTCACACTGGGGGAAGGCCCAAGGCGGTGGCGGGGAGTGGGAGGTTGTGGAGGGGGGAGCTGGGGTTGAGGGAGGGCTGAGCTGGACTGGACACCCCGGCAGAGGCCTGGCCCCCAGGAGGCTGTGAGTCCATCTCTGGTGCTGAGGAATCCGCGTGCTTTGAAAGACGTGTGAGACCGAGGGAATATTAAAAAGTAGTAAGTGCGCTTATGTGGGCTGCATTTTGCAATAGTTACCAACGACCCTGACCGCAGCCAAACAAGGGGTGGGAAGACCGGAAGACCAGACTGTCAGCACTGCCGGGGCCAGAGGCGGACGCGCAGGACCATCTCCACTGCCCTCCGCCCGCCGCTCGTCAGGCTCTACTCCCTACTGTGCACGTGTGAACATTTCCATAAGAAAAAGCTTCTAAAGCGTCATCTTTTCCCACTAAGGTACTTAGAGAGCACTCGAATTCGGAGACAGAATATAGGGTGATGGGTGCCGGGGGCTGCGGAGTTAGTGTTTAATAGGAACAAGGTTTCTCCTTGCTGTCCATTCGCTCAGTCGTGTCCGACTCTTTTGCAGCCCCGTGGACTGTAGCCCACCAGGCTCCTCTGTCCATAGGATTCTCCAGGCAAGAAAACGAGTGGGTTGCCATTTCCTCCTCCAGGGGATTTTTCTCAGCCCAGGGATCAAACCCGTGTCTCCTTCTTGGCAGGCGGGTTCTTTACCACTGAGCCACCTGGGAAGCCCGGGTTTCTGCTTGGGAAGATGGAAAATTTCTCTGGGTGGATGGCTGCACCACATTATGAACGTATTTAACATCACTGACTAGTACACTGGAAAACAGTTAAGAGGGTAAATTTTATAGTGTATTTTATCAAAGTTTTAAAAAATTGCCAAAAAAGAGGTGGGGGGGAATCTTTACCTACGACATCACGAAGTTCTAAAAAGCTGCTTTAAGATGGTAGCTAGTCTGGCCTCTCGACCACCCCGCAAGCGCAGGAAGGAAGGGGGCGGCCGTGTGACTCACGGGGGGCTCCTCGTTCAGTGTCTGCAGCATCCAGCTCTCCAGGGCCTGGAAATCCCGGGGACCCTGGTACTTCACAGCTTCCTGGCCAGGTCTGAAGAACTTCAAGCTGAAAGAGTAGCAGAGGGTTAGACACAGTAGATTTTAAAGCACTTCAAACTGCTCTGAGCAAAGAATAAACTTGTTTAGCGAAGCAATCATAAAAACGGGTGTCGGCGGGCTGCAGCCAGCTCATCCCTGCCCCTCTCTGATAACTCTTGGAAAAAAAAGAAAAGCAATGTTTGAGGAGGTGACATATTCACTTAATCCTCCATTTTTAAAAGTTTCTCGTGTTATTCTTGAAAAACAAAACTGAGGTGAACATGTCAGGCCGAGCCCCCAGCTCCAAGGGTTTAGGAGTAAGAATTCCCCAGCTTCCCCTGCCTGGTATTCGTTGTCCTTTCCTGGCTTCAGTAGTTTTTATGTTCTGCATTTTGAAGAACAATCTAGAACTGTCATAGAAACTGCACTGTTTGGCAGTAAATGTATTTCCAGGCTATTTCCTGTCAGCTATTCAGTTTTCACAAGGCATGAATATCCAGCTACAATGAGAGCACAACCCTGACTTTGGTTGGTAACAGCCTATTCACTTGTCCCCAGAGAAGGAATCTTTTCTATTTTCCACACATAGGAGCCTCTGAAGGTATCTGCAGATGGAGCACGGAGTTCTGCCTTTGGAGGAGAGCAGAGACATCACCCGGCTCAGTGGTAAAGAAATCGAGTGCCAATTCAAGAGACACAGGTTCAGTCCCTGGGTCGGGAAGACCCCCTGGAGAAGGAAATGGCAACCCACTCCAGTATTCTTGCTGGGAAATCCTGTGGACAGAGGAGCCTGGTGGGCTACGGTCCATGGGGTCGCAAAGAGTCAGGCGTGACTGAGCGACTAAACAACAACAAAAGACCTCACCAGAGACCGAGATGAACACATCCAAACCCTGGGTGATGGGACAGCGCGCTCCCGACAGAACAGAACAGAAGGCGTCCAGGGATGAAGCGGGGGAGGGAATAACTCTTCTACTGACAAGATTAATAGAAGGTGTCAAGGATGCAAGGGGAAATATGGCAGTAAAATACAGCCACTGGAAACAGAGACACACAGGCCGGCATTTTGGGGCAAGCCTGCCCATCTAAACAGTCCCTAATGCTTCCTGGCGTGTATGTGGATTTTAGGAGATGCCCAGTGTGCAGCATCAGAATATAAGAAGTTAAGACATGCAGAAATCAGACTGTGCGTTTGGATAGTTAACCCCACAAAGGTCTTAAGATGAAGCGTCACACCAAACGAGAAAACCAACACATTGGCTGCAGAAGGCATTCAAGTGAGAATGGGCTTACCAACCTCACCCAGAAGCTCAGATCCTGTGATGGGCTACGGGACACCTCGATGTGACTCCAATGAAGAGTATCTCTCCCCTTCCCTGGCAGCTTATACTGTTGTAACCATGACAAACCCCAACAATCTAACTAGACTTGGCCAGTGTGTCCCTTCCTTCCTGAAGTTTAACATTTCAAGCGGCTCCCAACCTGCCCTCATGCCTGTGGCCACCGGCGCCCCACCCTGAGATGCTCTGGAGATGTGCACTGCGCCCACGGAGGGCCGGGGCGGCCCATCCTCCACACCTTTCTCTTGACCAGGCGCCTCCCCCCAACAGAGCGCTTCAGGATGGAAATGAGTGGCTCCTCAGAGTGTTTGAAAGAACCAGGCGTTGCTGACCCCGCCTCTCATTTCTTTGCTAAGGTTAAACGCAGTAGAACCTAATCTGTTCATTTTTCCTCATTCCGTATATACTGATTGAAGCAAAACTGATTTTTAAAAATCTCTTTCTGCTGTCGGATTAAACACCTTTCTAAACTGCGCAAGTCTGAGATTCTGGAGAAGTTTTTACAGACCCTGGGGAGAGACAAGCTTCCCTGATGGGGCATCTGACTTCATTTTCACCGTGGATGGAGAGGCAGGCGGCGGTGGAGAGCAGGCCACCAGGTTCAAGCGCTAAGGACAGCCGCAAACCTTTCTGCTGCCGAACCTCTACCGTGGGCACTTGTTTTCCTGGTGAACTGTCTCTCTCTCAAGGAGACTGCAGTGGAGACAATCCCCACTGACGGGTCTCTCTGGAAAACAGCAAGAAGAAGTTCTACTACCATAGATGGATGGGATGGTATTATGGGGTGAATAAATAGCAGAAGAGAGGCAATCAAGTTAAAATGCGGTCAGTAGGGTGGGCCCTAACCCAATATGGCGTTTCCCTGACAGCTCAGTTCGTAAAGAAGCTGCCTGTAATGCAGGAGACCCTGGTTCGATTCCTGAGTCGGGAAGATCCCCTGGAAAAGGGGTAGGTTACCCACTCAGTATTTCTGGGCTTCCCTTGTGGCTCAGCTGGTAAAGAATCTGCCTGCAATGCAGGAGACCTGGGTTTGATCCCTGGGTTAGGAAGATCCCCTGGAGAAGGGAAAGGCTACCCACTCCAGTATTCTGGCCTGGAGAATTCCATGGGCTGTATAGTCCATGAGGCTGCCAAGAGTCGAACACGACTAAGCAAATTTCACTTTCTTTCTAAGTCAACATGACTGATGACTGTATGAAAAGGGAAATTCAGACAGAGAGACGGCACACAGGAGAAGGCTGTGCTGAGGAGGACTGGGGTGATGCTTCCACAAGTCAGGACATCAAAGGTTGCCGGAGCCAGGAAGAGGTGAAGCAGGATCCCTGGAGGGTTTCAGAGCCTTGCTTTCCGGCTTCTGGCCCCTGGGACCATGAGAGTTTGCCTCTCTGTTCTTTTTGGGGCACTCTGCATGGCAGCACTAGAGACCTCCTTCAGCTCTGCCCCTGCTGACATTTTCCCAGATGATAAAGATGCTTTAATGGCTCAACAGGAAGATCTCAAAACAGCTTCCCGAGCACAGGAAGCCTTCTCTAGGGACCTGAGAACCCAAACTCCCTTCCTCACCCGTTAAAGGTGCCAGGAAGGGATGACACACACACTAATGTGCTGACCACCCCCGCTGCCCCGCATTTATATCATCATCTGATCCAGGCCTCAAAACCCCTCGAGAAGCCCACGCAGGCCAACCTGTGAAGGCCCGAGGGCCCCTACATTTTCCGCAGCACGCCCCCACCTCCTGCATTCTGTGAAAAGAACCTGGTGTTGGTTATGATGCTCACAGGGCTCCTTCCTCAATCGTGCAGTGGGAGCTGGTAATTCTCTTTAACAACTCTAAAGCAGGGTCTGGTTTTCTTGGAGAGATCGTATCTTCTAAACACCAAATCAGGATGCCTGCTCCCACGTGGATCTTTTGGTGTCTGTAAACAGCGTCTGACGGTGCAGCCAGAGCGCTGAGCCACGCAGGTCTGGGTGGGCCCCTCCCTCCCTGCCACCAACACACGCCCACTCAGCCCTGTCGCTGGTTCACGGTGCACACGGCCACACACGGCCCGCCGCTCAGGAGTGGACACCGACCATCTGCAGCTCCTGCCCTCAAAGTCACAAGCCCTCAACAGGGAGCTGGCCCCACAATGCACTGGCTGCTTCTCCGGGATGCTCTTCATCCAAAGCAGAGTTTACCTTAAAGGCAACGCACTGAAGCACAGGACAGTGATACCAACAGGCAGGTATATACGGCAGGAAATTCTGTCTCTAGTGCTCTGATCTGACATAGACTTGAGTTACCATGCCCAGATCAGCAAGCAGTCACTTAAGATCAAGAGTCCCAGAGCCCTTTATGGAAATGCCAAACCTCCCAATGTTGGGGGAAACCTTAACACGTATTGGGCACATTCAGACTGGTGCTTGCACACACCAGTGCAGGGGGTGGGGGTGCCAGCATCCAACTTCACACTCAGAGGCTGAGGACCACGGTCAGAGCTGCAGGATAAGTGAACGGCCGAGGCAGGGTCCAAACCGCTGCATCCAGGTTCCAGCTTAGAGCGCCGGCCACTTTCCACACAGCTCTCAGGTTTGAAGATCAGCTCAGGTCTCATATAGGATCGACTTCATTCATCAGTTTGAACAAACATGTTGGGACCTGCAGTGCCTGACCCCTCCCCCAGCCTTCCAGAAATGGCATCTTCCCCTTTTTAAAGAAGTGCCCTTCACCCCAGCATCAAATGCGGAGTCTGGAAGGGGCTGCTGTCTTCCGACAAGATCCCGCCTCTCTGGCCACGAGGTCTGTTTCTGGAATGAACACTCCATCCAAGGTGGGCCAATCGGCAGCGGGCCTAAGCCCACCACGGCAACAGAGCGATGCAGAGCTGGCAAGACGAGTGGCCCTGGGCAGAGAAACAGGCCTCCAGACCATGGAGCAGCACCTCAGCGCTCCCACAGCCTGCAGACCACGCCAGCTTCAGCAAGCCCCGCTTCTGTTCAGTTCAGTCGCTCAGTCGTGTCCGACTCTTTGAGACTCCATGAATCACAGCACACCAGGCCTCCCTGTCCATCACCAACTCCTGGAGTTCACCCAAACTCATGTCCATCGAGTCGGTGATGCCATCCGGCCATCTCATTCTCTGTCGTCCCCGTCTCCTCCCGCCCCCAATCCTTCCCAGCATCAGACTCTTTTCCAGTGAGTCAACTCGTCGCATGAGGTGGCCAAAGTATTGCAGTTTCAGCTTTAGCATCAGTCCTTCCAATGAACACCCAGGACTGATCTCCTTTAGAATGGACTGGTTGGATCTCCTTGCAGTACAAGGGACTCTCAAGAGTCTTCTCCAGCACCACAGTTCAAAAGCATCAATTCTTCGGCGATCAGCTTCTTCACAGGCCAACTCTCACACCCATACATGACCACGGGAAAAACCATAGCCTTGACTAGACAGACCTTGGTTGGAAAAGTAATGTCTCTGCTTTTTAATATGCTATCTAGGTTGGTCATAACTTTCCTTCCAAGGAGTAAGCGTCTTTTAATTTTATGGCTGCAATCACCATCTGCAGTGATTTTGGAGCCCAAAAAATAAAGTCTGACACTGTTTCCACTGTTTCCCCATCTATTTCCCATGAAGTGATGGGACCAGATGCCATGATCTTTGTTTTCTGAATGTTGAGCTTCAAGCCAACCTTTTCACTCTCCTCTTTCACTTTCATTAGAAAAATGGTAACCTGAACCCTGTATAAGAGACTGCAAAAGAGACATAGGCATTTAGAACAGTCTTTGGGACTCTGTGGGAGAGGGTGAAGGTGGAATGATTGGGGAGAATGGAATTGTAGCATGTATATTATCATAAGTGACCAGTCCAGGTTCGACGCATAAATTTTCCTCTGTTCAAAAAAAAAAAAAAAGAATAATACTGTGAAAATATGTCAACGATATTTAAACCGCTTGCTCAAAGTAAAAAAAAAAAAAAGAAACCTCTTGAGTTTTTTAGCTCCTCTTCACTTTCTGCCATAAGGGTGCTGTCATCTGCATATCTGAGGTTATTGATATTTCTCCCGGCAATCTTGATTCCAGCTTGTGCTTCTTCCAGCCCAGCGTTCCTCATGATGTACTCTGCATATAAGTTAAATAAGCAGGGTGACAATATACAACCTTGATGTACTCCTTTTCCTATTTGGAACCAGTCTGTTGTTCCATGTCCAGTTCTGACTGTTGCTTCCTGACCTGCATACAGGTTTCTCAAGAGGCAGGTCAGGTGGTCTGGTGTTCCCATCTCTTTCAGAATTTTCCAGTTTATTGTGATCCACACAGTCAAAGGCTTTGGCATAGTCAATGAAGCAGAAATAGATGTTTCTCTGGAACTCTCTTGCTTTCTCCATGATCCAGAAGATGTTGGCAATTTGATCTCTGGTTCCTCTGCCTTTTCTAAAACCTGCTTGAACATCTGGAAGTTCACGGTTCATTTAGCCAGTTTCAACTTCTGTTCTTAAAATCTATTTTAACTGCCAAGGAAATAGAGTCTCACTCGTCAGAATGACTGCACCTTCTTCCCAACAGAAACGGCCCTTGTGAAGGTCACAGGAGGAGTAACTCTAGGAAAGTGACTGAAGAATTAACAGCGTGACTGGGCTTCCCTGACGGTCTAGGGGTGGAGACTCTGCCTTGCAGTAATGCAGGAGACAGCAGTTCGATCCCTGGTCCAGGAGGATCCCACAGGCCTTGGCGCAGATAAGCTGGTGTGCCGCGACTACTGAGCCTGGACTCTGGAGTCTAGAGCCTGTGCTCTGCAAGAAGAGAAGCCACCGCAGCGAGAGGCCCGGGCCCACAGCAGAGAGCAGCCCCCCGCTCACTGCAACTAGAGGAAAGCCTGTGCACAGCCACAAAGACCCAGCGTAATCAAAAACAAATAAATCTTACAAAAAAGGAAAAACATATTAACAGAGTGACCAAAAATTCAAACAAAAATTCCTGACAGTCAGTGTTCATTGTGTAAAGGTACATGGGAACATCAGATGTGACAAGACCTCATGGAGAACAATACCATTTTTGTCTGGCAGACACGTTCTGCTAAGTGAAGCCTTTTTCCAAACAAAGTACAAAAAGGCATCTAACACACAGCGCACATATAACCCTCCCCAACAACAGGGACTGCAGGCTCCAAGCTGGCATCGCCTCACTTCTCAGAACTACAAGGAAGTTGCCAAAAACGTAACTTGTACTTCGGTTGGCCTGAGGCGGTTGGCGAAAAACCAAGACCTGCAGGGCGCAGGGCACGCGCCCGGCACTCACGTGGGTCCCCGCGCACGCCCGGCACTCACGTGGGGTACCCGCGCACGCCCTGGGCGGAGCACACCTCCGAGTCGGCCGTGCAGTCCACCTTGGCCACGTACACCTTGGCGTCCTCCATGCTGTTGTACTTGTCTCCCAGGTCGTTCCAGGTTGGCTGCAGCCGCTGGCAGTGTCCACACCTGTAACAAGCGGACGGTAAGAAGCGTCCTAAGCGTGGGGGCGGAGGGGGCCCAGCCCAGCTCCTCGGCCAGCCATCTCCTAGGGTAGCGGGGCACTCCGATCCACCCTTGTTCACATTGCAGCAGAGACGCTGTCGACCAGCCCACCATGGCTGCAGAACCTCCCGAGAGTCCCGGGAACATTCTCAGTGAAGCGCGGCGCCCGATGCCTCTCCACTCGGCCCCCGCTGACCTCCCAGCTGACCTTTATCCACCTGCCTTGCTTTCTGGGCCGCCCCCACTGCTGGGCCCTGCTGGACACATTTCCAGGTTCCTGCAAGCGCCGTATCTTGGCGGGGCCCTGGGAATGAGCATGCCTTCCTTTAACGGAACGGAAGCCCACCCAGCCGATCACTACTTGTTCAGCTTGGGTGTCACTTCCTCCAGGAAGTCAGCCCAGACTCCCAAGCTGGCCGGTGTCCACTCTCTTCTCTCTCTGGTCTGGAGAGCCCCCTCGCTCCTCCTCGGTGGCAGCAGCTCCGCCCTTCTCGCTGCCATGGTCCCTTTAGTGTCAGGTCTCCTTCACCATGTAACCCACTCTCTCCAAATACAAACCAGCCTCAGGATTAAATCGGTTCTGCATTCTCGCCAGTGAGAAGATTAAAAAAAAAAAAAGCTTGTGGTCACTCAAAACTTCTAAATGTGACACGCTCAAATGGACACTTACAATATTCACTGTAAGAATTTAATGACATGAGTATTTTCAAATCGTCTATCATTTAAAATATGCTAACTTAAAATGATTGCTTCTACTTGTCCCATTTCTTGACAGTATCAGTCTCTTCCCCATTGCTAAATCTTTTTGAGTCATGTGGCTGATTACCGTCTTTAACTGTCAGCTGTTCACAGGGCCACACTTTCGACACTGAAAACTGAATCTCAGACCCCAGGCGTACTCTCACAGCATTAGAGCACATAGTCTGTTCCCCCTTCTCCTGCTGAGTGTATATTCATGACCTCTACCATGGAACTCCTTGCCGTAGTGCTTTTTAGAGTGCTATCACAACACCCGGCACTTCTGAGTTCATCCTCAAGGCAGTTTCTCCATAAAATCAGTGTTAAATCCCTTTGCCTCTTTTCTTTTCTGACAGATGACCTCACCAGGAAGCATCTAAAGGAAGCACTAGAAGACCTTGCTTTAAGCGAACCTGTTTTCCCTAAGCAACACCTTCTAGGCCAGAGAAGAGAATCCTGCTTTATAAGAGATTCAAATACAATATGAATCCCTCTTTTCTGGAAGATAACTGTGAGGGAAAACCAGTCAGATTTAAGTAGATGTGGTACAAGTGCCAAGAAGACAAGCATCTTCCTTTCTCCAGCTGGGAGCCCGAGACACGTACTAAGTGCTTAGCAATTTCCGAGCGATGGCCCCATGTTTGCCTCACAGTCAGCTCTCTGGTTTTGGACCCTTGGGGCCACAGCACAAAAACCGAGACTGCAGCTGCACTGAAGCGGTCTGCGGTCAGTGACAGGGCAGAGCCACCTGGTCCTTTCGAGGCGGCAGCCCCAACCTTGACCTCGTTGTCACCATATTCAGTGTGACCTCAAAACTGGCCATACAGAAGCTACGACCTGACGCTGGCACACCATCTACCGCAGTAGGACAGTCCTGCCTCTGCTAGGTTCGGAGCAAACACACAAGGGATCAGTGCTATCATTGGCTCCTGCCCCCAAAAGCCCACGTGGGCGCACAACATTCCAGAGACTGAAATGCAAAGAGACCAGGGGCAGCCCGGTGTATCTGTGCTGAACTCCAATCTGCTCTTAAAGTCTGTTAAATGCTGTCACAGAAACCCACACATCTGTTTATAAATATTTCCTAGTAGACTATGAGAAAGCAAACAAAACCATTAAAAGTTACTTATTATGGGAGCATCTACTCTGTAAGCTGCACACAATGAAACAGGAATGTACTAGTCCTCTCCCTCACTCAGGCCAGGACAAGATGGTGAGCATCAGAGACTCCAAATGCAAAACTCCATTGGTGCTGCGGGTACCTCCGGTGTCTACATGTCAGTCTCTCTTTAAAAAAAAAACACAAAAGACCCACGGGCAGATTTATTCCACAGAAGCAGACTTCAGTTAAGTAGCGTATTTAACTGCAACAACTACTCTGAGAACACCCTCCACAAAGAAACTCCATAGCCATTACATTTCTATACCACTGGGTTCTAAAAATTCAGCTCCTTTGGTTCTTGAAACACAGCTATCCCATAAATACAGTTAATAAATGACAAGTCCGAGCCCGACCAAAAGTGTCGATGCAACTCCAAAGGAACTGAAATGCAGTAATAATTTGAATATGGGAGAAAAGTTTCCTCCAATTTCTGCCGGCACATTTTCTGAACAGGCGGCTTTTCTTGGGCATCTTCTTCCTAATCCTTTTTGCATCCCTTCCCCACATCTCAAGGAGTCTCTTGGCTCTGGGCAAGGATGCCAAATTCTGCAGTGAAGCCTGCAAAGGCATGGGCCCTAGACCGGCTGGCTGCGCCGCCCACAGAGGAGCCCCCTCAGCGGGCATCTAGGCCCCGGGAGAAGGCACTCGGTCCCTCTGCTCGTGCGTATCAAGGGCCGGAAGTCTCTCTCTTGGACAACTCGCAGGGCAAGGGTCTCTGGGGTCGGCACCGAGGCTCAGAGCAAAGCCCCCATCCGGGAACCACGGCGCGGGGGCGGGGGTGCTGTCTGTTCAACGCTGTGCCTTTTCCGACCTCCCACTTCCCAGATGGCCAGGCCCCAAGAAAGCGGAGGGGAGCGCGCGCCCGAGGACAGCCTTGGGTCGGGGGTCAACGGCTCCTGTCACCCGGAGCACAGCTCGCCACGCCCCCGGAGCTGCGGAGGGGCCCCCAGCCTCCTCACGGCACCCCGATTCCAGGGAGAAGAGTGGGGACCCTCTAATGTCCGGACCACCACCTCCCACCTCGCGAACGCAGAGCCTGGGAGTCCCTGCGTTTCAATGAAACCCCCAGGCCAGGTCCGCCCTGCGGCGAGCGCACGGACAGGAAGTCCACGTGTACACGCCGGACCCCGGGTGTCCGCGCGGCCGCACGTGGCCTCCCGGTGCCGGCCGAGCCGCAGACCGCTGCCTCCGACCAGCGCATTAGTTTGGGGCTGGGGGGCGGACGCGTCCCGGACTCGCAGCGGCCCCGATGGACGACGACCCCTGCCCCGACCCCCCGGAGCCGGGACCCGGGGACCGGGCGAAGGAGCCGGAGCGCCGGCCTTTTCCGGTTCGGCCTCGGGGACCGCCCCCTCTCGCTGGTCCCGGCCCCTGCGCCACGTCAGCGGCGAGCGCCCGGCCCGCGCCGCCCCCCGCGCCCTCGGGCGCGAGAGACCCCGGCCCCCGCCGGGCGCCCCAGGACGCGGACCCGGCCCGACCGGCGCCCGCGGAGCCCGGGGCGGGCGGCGCGGCCAGTTACCAGGGCGCGAAGAACATGACGAAGTGCGCGGCGCTCTGGATGCCGTGCGCGAACATGTCGGCCGTGTACAGGTGCTTGGCGTGCGGGTCCTGCCCGTCCCCACCGCCGGCCGCTGGGGGCCCGTCCGCCGCCGCCGCCGCCGGCTCCTGGGCCCGGGCGCCGCCCCGCCCGCCACCGGCGTCCAGCAGCAGCAGCAGCAGCAGCAACAGCGGCGGCGGCAGCGGCATGGCCGGGGCCAGGGCCCGAGGCCGCGGCGGGAGGAGGCGTCCGGCGCGCGCGGGCATCTCGGCGGGCTGGGCGCGCTCTCGCCCCGGCCGCAGGTCCCCCTCCGCGCCGCCCCGCCCCGAGGCCCCGCCCCGAGGCCCCGCCCCCCCGCCCCGAGGCCCCGCCCCGAGGCCCCGCCCTCCGGCGCGCGCCCGCCTCCCCGGCCCAGACGGGCCCGCGCGCGCCTGGGGATCCTCGCTGGGAGCCCGGGGGAGGGGTGGGCCCGGCCCCCGGCCCCCGGCCCCCGACAGCCTCCTGCACCTGAGGGCTAGAGGGACGGCTTGGGCCAATCCCGCGGGGCCCCCGCGCCTCCCCAAGCCCCGCGGGGCCCGCTCTGGCGTGGGGCTGCGCCCAGGACTGGAGGGTCAGAGAGGCCAGGCCCGGAGGCCACCGAGGGCGGTGTCGGCCTCGGTTCACCTCGACTACACAAAGGCGAAAGAGCGAGCTGCTGTCAGCAGAATTCAGCAAACTGAGCAGAAATGGGCGAGGTTTACACTTGAATGAATCAAATTCTTGGACCTCAACTGTGATTCTGGGTCCAAGCCCAGGGGTGTGATGAAAACCCACTTTGCAAGCGAAAGCTTGGGGGCGCGCCCTGCCCCGCCCTACCTCGGGTTGAGAGGAGAGCCGCTTACAGGTCTTCTTGGACACAGAACCCACAGGGTCCTCCTCCACTGGCGCCCGCCTGGCGGCCCCCAGGTGCCTCTGGACGCGCCTGCCCTGGCCCCGTGGGCTGCGAGGCGAACCCAGGTGCGACTTGTGTGAATCGGGCACCGCAGTTCACACCTGCGCACGTGCCCGACGGCACGCCGTAATTGAGGGTTAGGCCTCGCCCTGGGGACCTGAAGCTTTATCAGGAGACTCACCGGTTGCCCCCTGGGGCCCGCAGCCTGGGGAATCCCAGGTAGTGACTGCGGGCACGGCAAGGGGAGCGCGCCATGGCTCACCTGTCATTAACGCTGCTCTGGCCACTGCTTAATCTAAGACCGCGGTTTGCCAAATACCAAGCCATCAATGTCCCCTCCAGACCATCCAGTTAACACTCAACACCTGGGAACCTTCTCCTCCTCACTCCCTCCTCTCCCTTATCTCCTGTAATTCAAGCCCACCGCATTTCTTGACAAATCCCCTTTCTTTTCACCATTTGCAATGTGCACACCTTGATCAGACCTTACTCCTGGCCCGTACAGTGGCTTCTAAGGGCCTCTTTCACTTATCAGGCTGGAAAGTTAACTTTCCCAAGGCCTGCCTTTGACCATGATAGTTCGCTGTGAACACCTTCCCCCAGCCCCCACCTACAGGATAAAAGGCAGTCCTCAGTCTACCGCTCCAAGCCCTTAGTTCCAAAAGTTCTGTGTCCTGTGAAACTCACCACTGGAAGCACAAAGATCCTCTCCAAAAGTCCCATATTTGCTAGGCTCCCATTTCCCTGTGCCTCGAACCTCAGGCCTCCGAAACTTTTCCACCAAAGCATCAGCACACATTCTTAAAGCCTCTCTCCTTTACTTATCTGAATGCAAACACGGAAACACGAGAGTCCTCTCAAGTGTTAGCTACTTGTCTTTCATACCTTGGCTACCTACCTCCGAGTCGGGAAGAAAACCCAGGCCTCCTTGCTCACATTATTCCGCCCATGTCACTTCTCCTTCCTCCAGCAAACCACCAGATCCCTTTCGAAGGAAGCTGCTGAACGTGGCCCCGACTGCTCTTCTGGTTCCGGTCACCAGGGCACTTCTAGCACCAGTCTTCTTCTGGGTAGCTCCCCATTCCCTGTTCACTGAAGATTCTGGCTCCTGGCCACGTCTTCCCTGTTTTCATTCCCAGCACCTTCAGCATCCAGGCTGATGACCCGTGTCCTGTCCCCCAGTGACTCCCTCCCCAAGGGAAACTCCAGAGCTTGTCGTAACTGGACATCACAGTGTCTCCAAAATCTGCATTAAGGGCACCCCACCCTGCCCGCCCTTCCGGTACGTAAAGTTCACTGGCTCAGTGTCCCCTCCTCAACACCCTTGAACCCTCAACACCCTGTTCTGCTCACACTCTCCTCGCAAGCCGCCTGGCTACGATGTTTCCCTCACCTTCCGGTTAGATCCCGTGGATTCTCACCCTATACTCACCGCCTGGCCAGGCCCTCTCACAGTGACCCCGGCCAAGCTGAGATGTGGTGGAGTCCCCACTCTGTGCACTGCTTCCAGACCTCGACCCCTCCCCTCCCCTCCCCACCCTCCTGGAGTTACCATCCCTCTCGGTTGTCAATACTTCCTGCAGAAAGTTGAAGCCAAAAACAAAAACTCCCTCATCTTCATGCCACCAAATCTACAAAGCCCCGCATGAGTCCTTTTCCCTCCAGTTACACGAAGTAAGGAAGTCTCCCCGCTCCAAGCCAAGGCAGGTCCTCCATAGCACTCCAGAGGCCGTCCATGTCAGCTAAGGGTTACCTTCTGGGACAAAAGAGGCTTTACAAGTGTAGTTACATTAAGGATCTTCGGGGGGGGCGGGGGGAGGTTATTCTGGACTGCCTCCGTTGGCCCTAGACGTCCTCATAGGAGAGGAGCAGGGTGAACTGTCAGCACCCTGCTGTGTGACCAGAGCAGAAACAGATGTGAAGATGTTCACCCCGGCCACCCGCGCCTTTGAAAATGGAGGGAGCAACAAAGAACAAAGGAAGCAGCTCCAGAAGCAGCTCTGGAAGCCAGAAAAGGCAAGAGACTGATGGTTCCCTGGAGCCTCCAGAGGGACCTTTGGCCATACTGGCAATCTGACTTTATCGGTCCAGTGACACCAATCCGGCCTTCTGCCCTCCAGGCTGTAAAAGGAGAAGCGTGTGTTGTTTTCATGACACCAGGTTCGGGGTAGTTTGTTAGAGCACCCTGGGAAGACCCATAAGCTGGCTGCCCCCGCCTCCACCCCAGGCCTGCTCCCGGCCTGGCTCCTGCTGCAACCACTCTCTCTCCTGCACGAATTCCCAACCGCTTCCCCTCTGCTGGATCATTCTCACCCACGGACAGACACACCTTAGTATTTCCTAACTTGAGAAAACATCCCTCGACCACAGGAGCCCCCGGCTACTACCCCAATTCCTTAGTTTTCCTTCATAGCAAAATCCTTCCAGAACTATCCACAGGTCCCTTTCCGTTCATTCTTTGTGCCCCTCTGGCTCCTGCACCCAGCGGACACCAATCACCGACGATATCACACTAGCAAATCGGAGGAACACTACGCTCTCTCACTGGGCTTCCCGGCAGCTTCCGGACGAACAAAACTGGCCGCATCTTGATCAGTAACTCATCCGCGATACCTCCCACGCGTGCACCCTCCTCAGTGCCCTCCGCCCGGCCTAGATCAAAGCTTCTCGGCCTCCAAACGGCTCCTCTTGCCCTCTCTCTGAGCTCATGCTCGGCCCTGGTGGACACAATGTGTGCTGATGACGCCAACACTTCAGTCAACCAGCTGAGACCTTTCTCCCGCGCGCTCACTGCCTATCTGATCTCAGCAATGCCTGTCTCAGGCAGAGCCCGGCCTCACACACAAGACTCCCCGCAATTTGCTTGGCCTTCTGTTTCTCCACCTCGGAAAATGGTCCTTCCTTGTGGTTGGCTCAAACCAGAAACCGTGCTCGCTCCTTTGGATGCCCTTTTCCTGCAGCTGGTCTCACCCCACTGCAGCCCCCAGGGCACATCAGCAGGCTCCTGGTTTCATTTCTGAAACAGCTGCAGTCGACCCCTGCCTGCGCCCCCCGCGATTCCCCTCCCCGCCACGATCCCAGGCCCCTGATCTCATCTAGGAGATTCTCCTGACCATCAGGCCCCAGAGTCCCTTCAGTCTGTCCAGCCAGTGGCTACAAACGAGTCCTAACACTCTTTCCCTCAATTCCCTTCAGTGGCCTCCTTTTCTCTTAGGGAAAAAAAAAGCCCAGCTCTTTGCTCTGCTGCTCAAGGGCCTTCAGAAAAGCTATCCCCTCCTCCCGACCGAGGTCGGCCTCTGCCGTCCTAGGTCTCAGCCCGCGGATTAGCCCTGATCCTAGGCCCTTCTGCGTTTCTGGCCCGCATCGGCACGGCCGGCTTGCTGCCTGGCTCTTTTCCTGGGACTGCCCTCGTGGCGCCCCCACGTCACCTTCGGGGAGACCCTGCCCCCGAGCAGCCCTCAGGAACCCTGCCCTCTGCTTCCTGTGCTATCTCAACGACCACACAGCTGAGTTTCCACGTGGCCCTTTTTGCAATTTGATGTTACTCTGCTGCACATTTCGGTGCTCACGGGGTTGCTGGCCTCCTCCCCGTCGGCCCCAGGAAGGAGCTCTCTCTCCGGTGCACCCACCGTTCTCCCTGGAACCCAGAACCCATCTCCTCCCGTCTCTCTCCCAGGCTCCACTAAGACTAGACAGTGGTAACTGGCTCTTCCCAAGGAGGCGTCAAGCTGCGCCCCCTGCCTCCACTGCCACTCCCCTTCTCTGGGCCAGTCACAGCCCTGCCTTCCCCGCGTGGCCCCCTCCCCCGTCACCACTGGCCCAGAGCTCTCTGCATCCCTGGCCGGCTCTGCCAGCTTCCTCCTCTCAGCTCCCAGGTCCCACTTGGAACGCACACGTCGCCCCAGCGGGTAGCAGCCAGGAGCGCCCCGCTTAGATTCCCAACACTGGGCGGCCTGCCTTCTGGCTCAACGAAGTCTAAAAGTGGGGAGACTGCATATTTATAACAAAGCAGTGAACAGGATTCTCTCCAGGGAGACTCTCCTGACCCCCCGCAGGGGCTAGCCCCCCACCTCCACGATGCTCTCCTAACATCCTTTCTCTCTGGACCCTTGAACAGAACAGTGACTGTGGGTTTGTGTAGCGTCAGCTTTTCCCTCTAGTCTCTGCGGGCTGATGGGTGTGAACACGACGTCTGGTGCAGGCACTTTGATGCACGTTTGTTGAAGGAATGAAAGGAAAGCGTCTTTGGTTTCCCTCAGATGCTGGCTTCCTTGAGAAACAGTTCTCACCCTCAAGGCCTCTTCCCAAACAAGCAGCAGGCACAGGAGTGTTGCTGCCACCGATGAACAGAGCTGCTGCAGGCCTTCTTCCCATGGAGCTGCCAACTTCCCAGCCCTGCACCCGGGTCCCCGCTGCACCCGGGAGGTGCAGGGGAAGCTGCCTGCACGGGGTGTGGGGACGGGGAACGCCAGTGGGAGGAATCCCTGCTGACAGGGAGCGGGGGGGGGGGGTGGGCAGCAAATCTATAGCGTTTATTTCCCACCTGCCGAGAGTGAAATGAACCCCCAGTGTGTTGCCACTTTGGGAAGAGGACCCCAGAGAACATTCTCTAAATGTGGAAACCGAAATGCCACCATTTGAACTCTTTAACAGGTGCATCCTGAGTTATAATTGGGCTACAAATGCTACTTTTAGGCAGGTACTGAAAGCACTGACATCCTGTTGTTCTGCAGGTCCGAACATTCTGGAAGGTGTACCTGAAGAAGAAGAGAAACCGTAGTTTCCTCGAGGAGCTTTTGCGGCGGTTCAGATGTGATTGTTGAGAAAGACAGCAGAGCTGGAAGATTGCTCTCAACAGAGAAAGTCCAAAGAAAAAGACCAAAGCAATTTCCCAGTGAGTGACGCTCAGAGAAATGGGGTTTATTTTCAGTGTTTTAAAATAACCAGTGGGGGACTTTGCTGGCAGTCCTGTGGTTACAACGCTGCACTCCCAATGCAGGTGGTGTGGGTTTGATCCCTGGTTGAGGAACTAATATTCCGCATGCTGCAGAGTGTGGCAAAAAAAAAAAAAAAAAACGAAAATGGTTAATGGAAACTCATCTACAAAACAGAAATAAGAGTTACAGATGTAGATTTATGGTTACCAGGTAGTAAGGGGTGGGGAGGATAAATCAGGATTGACATTCACATACTATATATAAAATAGATAACTAATAAGGACCAATTGGATAGCACAGAGAAGTCTACTCAATATTCTGTAATAACCTATATGGGAAAATAATGTTAAAAAGAGTGGATGTGTGTCTACGTATAACTGGTTTAAAACTCAACATTCAAAAAACAAAGATCGTGGCATCTGGTCCCATCACTTTATGGCAAATAGAAGGGGAAAATGTGGAAAGTGTCAGATTTCATTTTCTCGGGCTCCAAAATCAATACAGACGATGACTGCAGCCATGAAATTAAGATGCTTGCTCCTTGGAAGAATAGTTACGTCAAACTTAGACAGTGTTTTAAAAAGTAGAGACATCACTTTGCCAACAAAGGTCTGTCTAGTCAAAGCTATGGTCTTTCCAGTAGTCATGTATGGATGTGAGGGTTGGACCTTAAAGAAGGCTGAGCACCAAAGCATTGACGCTTTTGAACTGTGGTGTTGGATAAGACTCTTGAGAGTCCCCTGGAAAGCAAGGATATCAAACCAGTCAATCCTAAAGGAAATCAGTGCTGAATATTCTTTGGAAGGACTGAGGCTGAAGCTGAAACTCCAATACTTTGGCTACCTGATGCGAAGAGCTGACTCACTGGAAAAAGACCCTGATGCTGGGAAAGACTGAGGGCAGGAGAAGGGGGTGACAGAGGATGAGATGGCTGGATGGCATTGCGGACTCAATGGACATGAGTCCAAGCTCAGGGAGACAGTGATGGACGGAGAAGCCAGGCGTGCTGCGGTCCATGGGGTCACAAAGAGTCAGACATGACTTAGCGACTGAAGAACAAATGATCCACTCTTCGGTACACCTGAAACTAACACAACATTGCAAACGACGTAAACGACAAGAAATAACATAAACTGGTTAATGGAGAGTTGGTGTTTCCTCACTACCCACATAACCTCCTTGGTTAACACTGCCCACCTCCTCCTAAATGATTAATAGGTGCAGGAAGAGACAGTCTAACAGAAGAGATTCAGTTATCTGGGAGATACATCTTTCCAAATTCATGTGGGATGCATGCCAGGTTGGTGGTGGGGGGCAGGTGCGGGGAAGAGTTCCCACGCTGAATGGATGAAGCTGAAAGAACCGCGCTGTTTCTCCACATCTGGGGACTTCCGGCTCCATCCTTCCAGCGGGGCGCATGGGGTCTGTGCACGAGCTGCTCTTCAGCGCCTTCCCGCCCTGTCATCCTCCCAGCTCCTCCTTTGCTGGCTGCTGTCGTGGCAGCTCATCTTCCACACATTCCTTGGGTGCAAGGCCAACAGGCTGATTCACAGCTTGCCCGTCAGTACCCTGGCTGGGGCACAGTCTTCCCTCCAAGGAAAAGGCCGCTTCCTCAGCAGCCCCTTTCTCTTCTTGGCTGTGCTGGCAGGTGCAGATGGCCTTGGTCATGGTCTGCAACGTCCCCTGTGAGCACATGGACATGTCTCTCTCATGGTGCTCAGAGGCCGTCTCGTAACAGCTGCCTGAATCCCGGAGCATTGTTCCAAACTCAGACTCCAGGGGAATGGCGGACCCAACCCAGTGGATCTCATGACTAGCCAGCTCTGTTCCGAGCACAGGGCTGACGCCCCAGCCCCGCTCCGGTGTGGAGAAGCTCGGGGCCCAGGTGAGGTACAGTCAGGATCTCTGCCCTTGGTGCCCAGGAAAGGGGTGCTTCAGGGCCCTTTGAGCACAGATGTGCAGCTGTGCTCCTCTGGTTGCTGCCATTTCGTCCTAAAATGGGAGCCTGTATCACGAACCAAGATCAAAGCAGTCCTGGAGTCTGGAGAGGGAAGAGGAAGTCTGAGGTCCAGAAAAGCATGGGAGAGTAATGGGCCAGGGTGGTCTGGCATGACTGACTGGTGGCCGTGGGGACCTACCTATAGGGGACCTGCCTCGATATGGCCCAGGGTATCCTCGGGATGAACGGCGTCGGCGTCAGCGAGAGAGAGAGAGAGACAGGGGCTGATGATTCCTTGGTTTACGCAGGAAACCAATAAAACCCCAGCACAGGGTTTGCTCTGTTTACGTAGGCCTCAGGTGCCCTCTCGAATCACTGGAGGCACCTCACCAGGGCACCCCCTCGAGTGGGTCTTAGAAGCCCAGGCAGATAAGTAAATGCAGAGGGCCCAGCGCTCCAAGGATCTCAACCAGAAAAAGGAGAATAAAGAAAAGGAGAAAAAACGACATGGGGAGACCAAGCTTCAGTAAGCAAGGCCCAAAACTTTATTTTCCAGTGCTGCTTTTATACCCTAAGTTGTGCACATAAAAAATAGAGAAAGGGAGGTATAGAGTCACGCCAGAATCACGTGGGGTCAGCAGTCTTGACCCTTATCAGGATCAGGGCTTATTTTTGTATGTCTCGTGATATACAAAAGTTTTAGGTGGTTTACATCATCTTCTGGCCAGGAGGCCTGCTAACAGTTTATGGCCCTCTCTCCTAACAAAGGTTAGTTAGCTAGAAAAAGGCTTATATTCTTTTAAGGTGATTTTCCTAAAGTCAGGCGCTATTCTCCAAAGACACATGACAAAGTTACATTCCTATAAGGCAAGGGTGTAGTGAGCTACAAGAAAGGAATTTATTAACTTAAGATCTAATGTGGTTAAATCAAAGGCTACTACTTATTTTCTCTATATGTGATTAATATATTTCCAAGGATACAATAGATAGAGGAAACTTTGCAGCAAGCATTGATTCAACAATGAAATCTTTTTTTAGTACTATTCTAATGATTTTAACTTCTTCAACAAATTCCTGTATTTTAGAATATTAGGCTTTCTGTCCTTGCATGGCTAGGAGGCTGTAAATAGTCACATTCGTAGTTGTAAGAGCCCGGACAAACTTTTCATGCAAGTCAGAAAGCTATCAGAGGAGCCTGGATTGGAATACTCCTATTAAGCCGAGGAGAACTTTTTAACTACAGCTCTGAATTAATGTTTTCAGAGAAAGGTGGTTGGGGGGAAGCCCCCATAAGTATTAGAGGACTTGATAAGAGGCGTAAGATAGTAAGGCAGTCAGACTCCAGTTTTCTTTGGGGTAGATGCTCGGGTAAGTCCAGGGGGTTCCTCGAGTCCTGATTAGCCTTTGCCCGTCAGGCCTCCTCCCCAATTGACCTTTGCCAAGGGTAGGATTTCCCTCGCTGGCTCCCGGCACCCACCAGAATTCAACGGACACACCTGGACTTCCTCTAGGTACGTTCCGTTGTGCAGAACACACAAGGAGTTGGGTTTAGCCAGCCCTGTGTTTCAGTCGAGGGAGGGAGCAAAGAAGGAGACAGGGGACAGAGTGAGAGCAGATGCAGGGAAGAAATGATAGTACTTGACTATGGAGCTAAAGCCGGTAAGTTAATCAAACAATTCTCCAAATGATAGTACTTGACTATGGAACCAAAGCCGGTAAATTAATCAAACAATTCTCCGAAGCGGCTGTGATACTCAGCCATGTCTACAGACAGTGCACGAGTTCATGACAGCTTTGCTAAGTAAGTTCCAGCCGGTAACTTGGCAATTAGTTTACTGGGAAGGCATATGCATGCGCCATTCTCTGGTTCTGTTTGCACTGTTTGGCTCAGCCCAGTGCCACATCCTGCCTGGGTTGTTTTTCTAGTCTCCTGGCTCTTAGGATGAGTTCTGTGTACTCCTGTCCAAACCATGTGCAGCTGCTTTTACCAAGACCATCTTGAGATAACAGGTCTAGTGTGTCACTGCTCAGTCTCCAGGAAAGAATAGCTCTATATTTCTTACAGGGCTTCCCTGGCGGCTCAGCAATAAAAAAAAAAAAAAAAAGAAAAGAAAAAAATCTGCCTGCAGTGCAGAAGATGCAGGAGACCTGGGTTCAATTCCTGGGTAGGGAAGATCCCCTGGAGGAGGAAAGGGTAACCCACTCCAGTATTCTCGCCTGGGAAATCCCATGGATGGAGGAGCCTGGTGGGCTACAGTCCAGGGGTCACAAAGAGCTGGACGCGGCTGAGCAAGCAAGCGGTATGTCGTTTTGAGCCACATCACAAATCCTCTGCGTGGCTTTCGTGGCTCCCTCTGCGTCTACAGTCTTGTCTCTTACACTGGGTAACTGCTCCAGAGGCTGGTTTCCTTACTGCCCCCAGTGCTGTACATACTACACTGCGAAAGCAGTGGGTGCAGGAAAGGAATGGGACTGGAGGAGGATTGGAATGTGTGTGTGTACATCTTTCATCTGAATATTTCTGCAATAAGCATGTCTTCATATCACTTTTGTAATTCTGTAAATGAAAAAAAATGAAATTTAATGAATGTGATTGTTGCAATTTGACAATTCAGTTCAGTTCAGTTCAGTCGCTCAGTCGTGTCCGACTCTTAGCGACCCCATGAACCACAGCATGCCAGGCCTCCCTGTCCATCACCAACTCCCGGAGTTCACTCAAACTCATGTCCATCGAGTCGATGATGCCATCCAGCCATCTCATTCTCTGTCGTCCCCGTCTCCTCCTACCCCCAATCGCTCCCAGCATCAGAGTCTTTTCCAGTGAGTCAACTCGTCGCATGAGGTGGCCAAAGTATTGCAGTTTCAGCTTTAGCATAAGTCCTTCCAATGAACACCCAGGATTGATCTCCTCTAGAATGGACTGGTTGGATCTCCTTGCAGTCCAAGGGACTCTCAAGAGTCTTCTCCAACACCACAGTTCAAAAGCATCAATTCTTCGGCGATCAGCTTTCTTCACAGTCCAACTCTCACATCCATACATGACCACGGGAAAAACCATAGCCTTGACTAGATGGACCTTTGTTGACAAAGTAATGTCTCTGCTTTTTAATATGCTATCTAGGTTGGTCATAACTTTCCTTCCAAGGAGTAAGCGTCTTTTAATTTCATGGCTGCAATCAGCATCCGCAGTGATTTTGGAGCCCCCAAAAATAAAGTCTGACACGGTTTCGACTGTTTCCCCATCTATTTCCCAAGAAGTGATGGGACCGGATGCCATGATCTTCGTTTTCTGAATGTTGAGCTTCAAGCCAACCTTTTCACTCTCCTCTTTCACTTTCATCAATAGGCCTTTGAGTTCCTCTTCACTTTCTGCCATAAGGGTGGTATCATCTGCATATCTGAGGTTATTGATATTTCTCCCAGCAATCTTGATTCCAGCTTGTGCTTCTTCCAGCCCAGCGTTCCTCATGATATACTCTGCATATAAGTTAAATAAGCAGGGTGACAAGATACAACCTTGATGTACTCCTTTTCCAATTTGGAACCAGTCTGTTGTTCCATGTCCAGTTCTAACTGTTGCTTCCTGACCTGCATACAGGTTTCTCAAGAGGCAGGTCAGGTGGTCTGGGATTCCCATCTCTTTAAGAATTTTCCAGTTTATTGTGATCCACACAGTCAAAGGCCTTGGCATAGTCAATGAAGCAGAAATAGATGTTTTTCTGGAACTCTCTTGCTTTCTCCATAATCCAGCGCATGTTGGCAATTTGATCTCTAGCACCTCTGCCTTTTCTAAAACCTGCCTGAACATCTGGAAGTTCACGATTCACATATTGCTGAAGCCTAGCTTGGAGAATTTTGAGCATGACTTTACTAGCATGTGAGATGAGTGCAATTGTGCGGTAGTTTGAGCATTCTTTGGCATTGCCTTTCTTGGGGACTGGAATGAAAACTGATCTTTTCCAGTCCTGTGGCCATTGCTGAGTTTTCCAAATTTGCTGGCATATTGAGTGCAGCACTTTCACAGCATCATCTTTCAGGATTTGAAATAGCTCAATTGGAATTCCATCACCTCCACTAGCTTTGTTTGTAGTGATGCTCTCTAAGGCCCACTTGACTTCACATTCCAAGATGTCTGGTTCCAGGTGAGTGATCACGCCATCGTGATTATCTTCATCATGAAGATCTTTTTTGTACAGTTCTTCTGTGTATTCTTGCCACCTCTTCTTAATATCTTCTGCTTCTGTTAGGTCCATACCATTTCTGTCCTTTATCGAGCCCATCTTTGCATGAAATGTTCCCTTGATATCTCTAATTTTCTTGAAAAGACCTCTTGTTTTTCCTATTCTGTTGTTTTCCTCTATTTCTTTGCACTGATCGCTGAGGAAGGCTTTCTTATCTCTCCTTGCTATTCTTTGGAACTCTGCATTCAGATGCTTATATTTTTCCTTTTCTCCTTTACTTTTCGCTTCTCTTCTTTTCACAGCTATTTGTAAGGCCTCCTCAGACAGCCATTTTGCTTTTTTGCATTTCTTTTCCATGGGGATGGTCTTGGTCCCTGTCTCCTGTACAATGTCACGAACCTCCGTCCAGAGTTCATCAAGCACTCTATCTATCAGATCTAGACCCTTAAATCTATTTCTTACTTCCACTGTATAATCATAAGGGATTTGATTTAGGTCATATCTGAATGGTCTAGTGGTTTTCCCTACTTTCTTCAATTTCAGTCTGAATTTGGCAATTTGACAATACAGGTAGTTTAAATTTAAATAAGCACATGCATACCGTTGACCCAGCAATAGGTTAAGCACCTTATCTTTGGGAGATAACTTCACAGGTTCATTGCAGCATTGTTTAAAATAGCAAATCTTTGGAAACAACCCAATATACCTTAAGAGAGGACAGAGTTAAAATATATATCGTATATTCAGACCATTTACAATATGAACGGCAGTGCATTTTAGTGGTTAATAATGGTGCAGTCTCTGCATCAGACTGCTGAAGTTTGAACTCCAGTTCTTGCCCAGCTGTGTGGTTTTGGATAATTTAAATGTTCTGTGCTTAAGTTTCTTCATCTGTTCAGTGGGGACTCTAATAACACCTACTTTATAGATTTGTTGTAAGGAATTATTACAACATGATGAGTTATTACAAAGTGCTTCCAACCACGCCTGGTTCCACCTGTTGTTGTTGCTGATTTAGAAATACTGTAATACTTATACACACACACATACACATGTATATGTATCGATTCAGAGTGAATTAGCGCCCGCCTGTGACAAAATGACAGAACTTCCCAGGCCTGGCACGCTGGCGCGCTCAAGTGTCTAAAGAGTCAGCCTCATTCATCCCCTTTACTTCAAAGGACGGCGCCTCGGTCAGTGTCTCCATTTCATTTAATAAGCAGGTCCAAGCTTCCTTTGTTTGACTCAAAATTCCTCGCACTGAAGGCCATGAACTTAATTTTCAAGTTCATAAACAGAGACCCTTTGGGAAACGTTGAGAAATGTTAATATATATATATGTGTGTACACATACACACACGCGAGTACATTTTCATCTACTTCTTTTTAAATTGAGTAAAATCGTATCTCCACAGAAATAAAAGTCTCCTTTTAAAGAATTTTAGTCCAAATTTAACATCTGCTGGGTATGTCATTGCTGCTGCTGCTGCTGCGTCACTTCAGTCGTGTCCGACTCTGTGTGACCCCATAGACAGAAGCCCACCAGGGTCCCCCGTCCCCGGGATTCTCCAGGCAAGAACACTGGAGTGGGTTGCCATTTCCTTCTCCAGTGTGTGAAAGTGAAGAGAGAAAGTGAAGTCGCTCAGTCGTGTCCGACCCCTAGCGACCCCACGGACTGCAGCCCACCAGGCTCCTCCATCCATGGGATTTTCTAGGCAAGAGTACTGGAGTGGCTCGCCATTGCCTTCTCCGGGGTATGTCATTACCTTCTATTATTTTCTATTCTTCCTTTTTTAAAAAAAAATCCATGTGTATAAAGAAAACCAAAGTTCAAGACACTTTAATAACTGATTCCAATGAGGCAGCAAAATCAGGTCTTCGGTCCACACGCCTGCAAACGATGGGACGACCGTGCACCTTTGACCAGAGCCAAAAACCAGGTCTTGAACATCTAGCATTTCGTCAGCTGTGCCTTCTTGCTCCGCGTTTCACTAAACATGGAAGAATCTACAGTCCCACACAGGCAGCCGAGACGTCATATAAACTAAACGGAGTGCACTTCATGCTGGGCAAGCCCTAGTGATGTCACCGTAACTTTTCTGCTCCATTAAACTCCCTTTGCAGTTTTCATCAACATGGTGGTGTTGTTCCCATCCTTCCAGCCGAATCCCAGAGCCCGCGGCGACCTCCTCCCTCGGCTGTCAGGGAAGACACCCAGGGCATCTTGGGGGCGGGCTCTGTCTACGTGCAGGCGGGCGGCTCCGGTCGCCAGGGCGGCTGCTCACATCTGTCCTGGAGATGCAGGAGCATGGAATGTCTGAGTTACGGGGCTGTGTCTGCCAAGACTTCCTGGCAAAGCGTTGTGTCTGCAAAACAGACACAGCAACAAGGACCTCCGTATAGATCTTTAAGACGTGCCCCACACCCTACAAGGGCTTCCCTGGCAGCTCAACTGGGAAGGAACCCGCCTGCAGTGCAGGAGATTCAGGTTCGATCCTGGGTGGGGGAGATCCCCTGGAGAAGGAAATGGCAACCCACTCCAGTATTCTTGCCTAGAGAATTCCATGGACAGAGGAGCCTGGTGGGCTACAGTCCCTGGGGTCACACGGAGTTGGACATGACTGAGCAACTAAACCACCAAATGCAAAAAAAAAAAAAAAAGGCCTAGTGATAGAATTTAACACCAGAGCTCTCAAGGCAAGGTCAAGTGGGGTGGACTTCGAGGTCCTTGAGGGGTCCTTCCTACTTACACCACTCCCAGTCCATCCAGTCTGACCAGTAAGAGTGCCTGGGTTCACCTGGCCGGAGACAGGTGCTGTTTGTTATCTAGGGGATGAAGGATGCTCCCCACCCCACTTCATATATTGTAGTCCAAACCCTCAGTACCTTGGAATGCGACCATATTTAAGTTAATAAGAACTTTAAAGAGGTAATTAAGTTAAATGAAGTCATACGGGTGGGTCCTGATCTCATATAATTGGCGTCCTTAGAAGAAGAAGAAGAGATCAGAACGCACACAGTTGGAAAGACCAGGAGAAGAAAACCGTCCGCAAGCCTCAGGAGACACCAACCCTGCTGGCACCTTGACCTTGGATTTCCAGCCTCTGGAACTATGAGAAAAAGTACTTCTGTTGTTTAAGCGCCCCTGTCTGCGGTCCTCTGTGGTGGAGGTCCGGGCAAAGTTAAACACCGTCAAGTCTTCCCTTGACTGGGTGAGACTGGGCCTGACACCCTTCTGCTTTGGAGGGGGACCTGTGCCCGGGAACGGCCGCCCAGGGGGCTTCTGTCCTGGACTCAGCTTGGGAAGGGGGCACCTCTTCTCTGACAGCACAGTGAGCTTCCTTTTCTCATTTCCCTCTCCGTGCTTTTTCACACAGCAAAATACAAGACCAGTGGGAGGCAAACCAAGCCAAGTTGCTAAGGAAGGTCCAGCCACAGTCCCCATTGCCCAGGGAGGGGGCAGCCTGCAGCCCCCTGCAGCTCACAGTCCATGCCATCTGTGACTGCACGGGTAGGTCCCTGACTTCCCAGGAGGGGCCCTTTTCACATGAAGAATTGACAGGGAGAACAAATCTGACTCCATGTTGGATCTGTTTCTTTTCCCTGGACCTTTGTACTCGAATGCTTCTGCTACAAGTTAATTGTGTGCTCAGAGGTGTCCGACTCTTTCGCGACCCAAGGGACTGTAACCCACCAGGCTCCTCTGTCCGTGGAATTCTCCAGGCAAGAATACTGGAGTGGGTTGCCATTTCCTTCTCCAGGGGATCTTCCCCACCCAGAGATCGAACTGGCATCTCTTGCGCCTCCTGCATTGGTAGGCGGGTTCTTTGCCACTGCACCCGCCACCTGGAAAGCCCACAGTGATGTCGCCTATAACTTAGAATATACATAAAGGTCCACGCACGGAAATCCTGCCTTCCAAGCCTAAACATTAGGCTAGAATACCTTTGTTCAGCTCACAGGAAACAGTCTGACCAGGCCCACCTGTGAGTGGCTGCAGAAAGGAAGAAACTGACACATCCCCTCTGGAGTCTGGCCAGAATCAGGAAATAATCGCAGTAACTTATCACCCTTTTACTTTACCGTGTCCCCCCTCCCCCCGCAACTCCTTCTATAAAAGAAACTATTAATAGCATCAAACCTGGGCAAGATGGTTCTTTGGGACATTAGTCTGCTGTCCTGTCAGCCTTCTGGCTTTCCAGATAAAGTCGCTATTCCTGCCCTAACAACTGTCTCTTGATTTATTGCCCTGTCATGCAGTGAGCAACGAGATCCAACCAGTCCATCCTAAAGGAAATCAACCCTGAATATTCACTGGAAGGACTGACGCTGAAGCTGAAACTCCAGTACTCTGGCCACCTGATGTGAAGAGCTGACTCATTGGAAAACACCCTGATGCTGGGAAAGATGGAGGGCAGGAGGAGAAGGGGACAACAGAGGATGAGATGGTTGGATGGCATCACTGACTCGATGGACATGAGTTTGAGCAAGCTCCGGGAGATGGTGATGGACAGGGAAGCTTGGAGTGCTGCAGTCCACAGAGTCACAAAGATCCAGACAGAACTGAGCGACTGAACATGCGCAGTGAGCAATACCAGTTTGGACCTTTAACAATCTGGGCGAAGCCCGGCTGGTAACCACGGAGTAGGCATTGTCGGTGAGTTAGGTTTTGCCGTTTATGGAATAGAAGACGTGAACGTTCCTTTGCTTCACATTTCAGTTCACTCTCGGCCATTTCTAATCCTCTCCCATCCATCACTATAACATCTTTTCGGCCGAAGCTTATTTCCAACACCGGGAACCGCTTTGGCTTTTGCACTGCTAGGTGACAACATCCAACCACTGCACACTTGTTCTATTTATTTGTTCCTACTGGGCTGTTCAGGACTGCTTCTCCCCAACTCACAGAGGAACCCTCGCTCCCCGGCAGGAACCAGACCCGTGACGGAAACACCATCCGCTGGGTCCAGCGACGGCACCCGGGTCTGTTCCAAGCTCCCGAGTCCTGCTCTTGACTCACCCGCCGCAGCCACGTCTCTCACGTTACGTTTTTGATACGACTTTAAAAAGGCAAATGAATTAATGTGTGCCTTGAGGATTTAACCGAGCTGCCAGTAAAATCTGTTTTGTTTTCACAGCTGTGCTCGCACGCTGAGATGATGCCGTTTCAAGAGAGATAGCCTGATGTAATGCTGTGACCGCGCAATTGTCATCGGGCTGGAGAGGAGAGCATTGTGATCGCAATGGAAAAGAGAAGTGAGGTCTGCATCGCCGGCTCAGATCCCACTCACTGCAATAATCTCAACCTTTGAGCAAGGCGAGGAGGGGAAATTACTGCAAGCTGCTGAATACACATGACATCATCTCGCCACCCACAAATCTTAGGAGCTTGACAGCCCAGAAGATGGCATACACGCAAAGGAAGACAACTCCAGCCGAGCTGACAGGTTCTGTGGGTTTGAGAGGAAACACTGTGGCAAGAGCAATTCTCTCCCCTGTGCTCTTTTTTGGTTTGGCACCTGCGGGAACCGTGAAATTAGGACCATGACAACAAGCCATTAGCTTCCCCCGGAGCCATGATCAAAGCTCCCCCTGTGAGGTGTCTGGTGAGTTTCAGAGCCCTTTTCCATTAGCGCTCTCACGACCTGGGGCTTGGGAGGCTGCGGTTTGAACACGTACGTGTGCAACTCTGTTGTCAGTCCTTAAGCTACCTTTCCTGCTCTCACGCCAAGCCCAGGCACTTTTCAGGAGGCCACAGAGTTCCTACGTGCCATGTACAGACCCGAGTTGTCAAAGGTCACAAAGAGGCTGCTTGCTGCCTGCTGACTCTGCAGCTGCTCCCCTGTGTTGGCCAGAACGCGGGACACATTTTTGTGTGCGTGTTCAAATTCTCTTCCATTAAAGGACACACAACTTCTTGACATGTGATTTTGGAAATGCCGAACTGTGAGATGAAATATTTCCTGCCAGGTTGGCGGGTAATAAATGTCACAGCCATCAGCGATTCTGGGCCTCCAGAAACATGAATGAGGGCTCCCAAAAGGGATACAACGCCTGCTATTCAGTAGAGGCTTATAATTAGGTTTTGATCAAACTTATTCTAAAAATTGTTCGGGAAGCCCTTTGGATTTCAGAACAACGAAGGATTATGGAGGTATACCCAAAGAGAATCACAAATAGGTTACTTCTTTTACATTAAATTTCCTGAACTGATAAAATACTCTTTCAGGAAGACACCCCCCATGGTGATTGCTCCAGAGGAGTGAGCAGCTCAGGGGAATGCAAGCAGCAGTGCTTCGCCGCTTCTGCCACTCCTGAGTGAATAGGAATTAAGGATGTAGACAACTCGGGAAACAGGATCTGGCCCCAGACAGCTGAGGTGCGTATAAAAGGAATGAATTCAGTGAGCCGAGGCTTGAGAAGAGTGCCAGATTCCTTAGCCTGATACCTGGTTTTCCTTACTTAATAATAATCTTTGATGTTCAGGCTGCCCTCCCACTTTGCTGCAAATTTGTATATAGCCGGACTCCCACTTCCGCTTCCTCTGAGCAGATTTCGCAGGGCTATGGAAATGCTGTCTTCTGGGCTCAGAGTCCTTAACATTCCCACCAAATAAAATAACACTACTTTCAGGCTGTGGCTAGTTTCTTTAGTTGACAGAACTGTATATGCTAGAATCATCAAGTTCAGTTCAGTTCAGTTCAGTTCAGTCGCTCAGTCGTGTCCAACTCTCCGCGATCCCATGAATCACAGCACGCCAGGCCTCCCTGTCCATCACCAACTCCCGGAGCTCACTCAAACTCATGTCCACAGAGTCGGTGATGCCATCCAGCCATCTCATTCTTGGTTGTCCCCTTCTTCTCCCGCCCCCAACCTTTCCCAGCATCAGAGTCTTTTCCAGTGAGTCAACTCGTCGCATGAGGTGGCCAAAGTATTGGAGTTTCAGCTTTAGCATCAGTCCCTCCAATGAACACCCAGGATCGATCTCCCTTAGAATGGACTGGTTGGATCTCCTTGCGGTGCCCAGTATGCTACTGATGATCAGTGGAGAAGTAACTCTAGAAGGAATAAAGGGATGGAGCAAAAGCAAAACCAATACCCAGTTGTGGATGTGACCGATGATAGAAGCAAGGTCCGGTGCTGTAAAGAGCAGTATTGCATAGGAACCTGGAATGTTAGGTCCATGAATCAAGGCAAATTGGAAGTGGTCAAACAGGAGATGGCAAGAGTGAACATAGACATTCTAGGAATCAGTGAATTAAAATGGACTGGAATGGGTGAATTTAACTCAGATGACCATTATATCTACTACTGTGGGCAGGAATCCCTTAGAAGAAATGGAGTAGCCATCATGGTCAACAAAAGAGTCTGAAATGCAGTACTTGGATGCAATCTTAAAAGCGACAGAATGATTTCTGTTCGTTTCCAAGGCAAACTATTCAATATTACAGTAATCCAGGCCTATGCCCCAACCAGTAACGCTGAAGAAGTTGAACGGTTCTATGAAGACCTACAAGACCTTTTAGAACTAACACCCAAAAAAGATGTCCTTTTCATTATAGGGGACTGGAATGCAAAAGTAGGATGTCAAGAAACACCTGGAGTAACAGGCAAATTTGGCCTTGGAGCACGGAATGAAGCAGGGCAAAGGCTAATAGAGTTTTGTCAAGAGAACGCACTGGTCATAGCAAACACCCTCTTCCAACAAGACAAGAGAAGACTCTACACATGGACATCACCAGATGGTCAACACCGAAATCAGATTGATTATATTCTTTGCAGCCAAAGATGGAGAAGCTCTATACAGTTAGCGAAAACAAGACCAGAATCATCAAAGTGGGAAGAAATCGGAAAGGTACAGTGTGGAAGGAAGAAACAGCGCCAGAACCACTAGGCACCTGGACACAAGGCTTTGCAGGGGGGGAAATTCCTACATCTCCATTTACTCACTTTCAGGGCTTGGTCTAACACATTTAGGATTTACCGGGAAAGCTGCTTATAATTATGTTTTAATCAAACTTATTCTAAAAATTGTTTTGAAAGCTCTTTGGATTTCAGAACAATGAAGGATTATGGAGCTATACTCAAAGAGAGGAACAAATAAGTTACTTCCTTTACATTAAATTTCCTTAACTGACAAAGTATTCCTTTAAGAAGACACAGTTCTATTTCTGTACTCTTTCAGTTTTTAACATTTTATAAATAACCTATATTAACACTTATTGTTGGAAAAATGTTAAAACTCCATCAATAGACTTAAAATCTTCCTAAAGGACCTCCCTTTGAGAAGCTCCACAGATGCAACCCAAGGCAGGGCAACACCTTGTCTGTACACAGTCCTCGTGTGAGGTCCCTCACATCTCCTTCCTCCCTGATCCAGCCTTACCTTGATGTCTAGAGACAGGGAACAAGCAGGGTTAAGGACACCAAGATTTTTGCCACCTGTGATAGACAGCCAAGTGGCAGAGATGGGATGAGCACTCAAATGTTCTGCATCTCAACAGCCTTTGTGTTTTCTGCCAACACAATGGTTTCCACCATCATGGGGATTATTCTTAATACTTTGTCAATGGTCAGGGGTCATTGGTGGGTAGACATCATTCACCTAAACCAAGGTAGACGAGGTCTCCCAGGTTGCTGGGGCCCAGCCTACACTCCCCTGGCTCCTGTCCCGGTTTAGCCTGGGATTTTGGGAGCACTTTGCCAGATTTGGATAATGTCTCAGCCTATCCCCCTAGCAGCTCGTTAAGTGGCCATTTCATTTGCTCTAAATTTACCATCATGTTCTTACAAATGTGTGTGATTTATCAATAATGATCTGTCCCTTGAAAATCACAGTACGATCATCCCACAGTCATACTTGTGTCATGACTCCCAAAAGAGAGTGCAAATAACTCCATGTATGGTCTGTCTTGAAACTGAATTCTAAGAAGCAGCACTCGGCATTCTTCTCCTTCTCCTCCTCCTTCTACGGTTGGCTTCTAGGGTTTCTAGCCTGTGTCTCCCCATTCCAGAAACGTGTCTCTTCAGGAATCAAGAAAGCCTTTCCCATTCAAGGAAGAACATTTCCAGACATGGTCTAGAAACCTTCCCGCATAACATTCTTGAGGGTAGTACAGAAAGCTCTCAGGGACAAAGAGGTATTAGGAGAGATGTGGATTTGTTTTACTGATTTGGTACACAATGGCATCTGTTCATAAGAGACCAATTCCTATGACTAGCCAGGTCCTTCCTTGAGGCCCAGGCACTGAGCTCTTCTGGAAACTCTCACGTGTGCCCTCGGCAGTCAAGGAGACACTTCTCTGTTGTCAATGACTCTCTTTGAGGTGACCCACCTCCTTTCTATTTGTTGACTGTCTCCCTTCTCCCTATACCAGAAGCTCAGAGATGTAAAAAGTTATCCCTTCTGCATTTCTGTTTTCCCAAGGCCTAACACCATTCTGGGGCCCTCCAGAAAGATTTGTGAATTAATGACAAAGGTGGCATCTCTTTCATTTCAAAGGAGAAAACATCTTTTGCTTGAGGAGCAGAAAAGCTGCAGCTGGTTTTTTTCTTTTCCTGGTAAAAAAAAATCGGCAGTGAGAAGCAGGGGGCACACCTGCCCCATCTATCAACCCCAGGGACCGTCCGTGGGACAAGGAGCAGCTTCCCCAAAAGGGCTATAAGCCAGAGGCGGACTCAGACGAGAACCAGGCTCCTGGAGGCTGCTCTCTGTCCCCATTTTAAAGTTCTGCATTCTTTCAACTGCCTAAAAGTTTCTTGGAAGTCCTCATTTTAATAAAGTCAGGTATGGGCACCTTTTAAGGACAGAAGCTAAAGGAACTCCATCAGAGAAGGAAGAATTGTCATGAAGAGGGATTTTGCAGTAACTCGGGGTATATTCAAAGGCATATAATTTCTCCCAGTCCAGTAACCCCGTGAGAATTTGTGGGGGGAGGGGGGAAGGGAGAAGAAGGAGCTCAGACTTCCCTGGGGGCTCAGATGGTAAAGAATCTGCCTGTGATGCAGTAGACCAGGGCGCGATCCCCTGGAGGAGGGCATGACAACCTACTCTAGTATTCTTGCCTGGAGAATCCCATGGACAAAGGAACCTGGAGGGCTGCAGTCCATGGGGTCTCAAAGAATCGGACACGGCCGAGCAACTGACTGACACTTTCACTTTCATGGAGGCGCTTAAGGAAAGGCGCACACACACACACACACACACACACGCGCAAAACACGGATGAGGGCATCACTAATAATTTGCGGAAACTATATTAAAGCATTCCTATTGAGAATTGGAATATTTGCTGCTCTGTCAACTAAACAAAGGATGTCACGGTCATCAGCGATTACAGCCCTCCAGCTTTAGCCGGTGAGCACTGAGAAAACTCAGGAACGATAAGAATACCTACTAGCCAGCAGCCAGCACATTACAGCCCCTCCCTCCGGTGAGCCCCGAGGACACGCAGGACGCGGACACAGCGGAAACTGTTCCCAGAGAGCTGCGGTGCACACCAAAGGGATGGTTTCAGTGGGCCCCGACTCCTGCGGCTTCCCATACACAGAAAAGCACTTCATTCCTTAACTGCACATATCTGGTTTCTTGATTAACAGTAATCTTTGGGTGTCCTGACCACCTGCCCTTTGTTAGCACCCCCATATATCTCAGCTTCCCCGTCGCCTCCATGGAGAAGCTGCTCAGGGCTCTCAGAAACACTGTCTCCGGGTTGCAGTCCTCATTTTGCCCCACAGGAAACTTAACTCACAGTTTAACGTTCTGCAGTTTTTCCAACACTGTATATCCTGAAAACCACCAAGATAGTCACGATAACGTGATCACTGACCTAGAGCCAGACATCTTGGAATGTGAAGTCAAGTGGGCCTTAGAAAGCATCACTATGAACAAAGCTAGTGGAGGTGATGGAATTCCAGTTGAGCTATTTCAAATCTTGAAAGATGATGCTATGAAAGTGCTGCACTCAATATGCCAGCAAATTTGGAAAACTCAGCAGTGGCCACAGGACTGGAAAAGGTCAGTCTTCATCCCAATCCCAAAGAAAGGGAATGCCAAAGAATGCTCAAACTACCGCACAATTGCACTCATCTCACACGCTAGTAAAGTCATGCTCAAAATTCTCCAAGCCAGGCTTCAGCAATATGTGAACCATGAACTCCCAGATGTTCAAGCAGGTTTTAGAAAAGGCAGAGGAACCAGAGATCAAATTGCCAACATCCGCTGGATCATGGAGAAAGCAAGAGAGTTCCAGAAGAGCATCTATTTCTGCTTCATTGACTATGCCAAAGCCTTTGACTGTGTGGATCACAATAAACTGTGGAAAATTCTGACAGAGATGGGAATCCCAGACCACCTGACCTGCCTCTTGAGAAACCTGTATGCAGGTCAGGAAGCAACAGTCAGAACTGTACATGGAACAACAGACTGGTTCCAAATAGGAAAAGGAGTGTGTCAAGGCTATATATTGTCACCTTGCTTATTTAACTTATATGCAGAGTACATCATGAGGAACGCTGGGCTGGAAGAAGCACAAGCTGGAATCAAGATTGCTGGGAGAAATATCAACAACCTCAGATATGCAGATGACACTACCCTTATGGCAGAAAGTGAAGAGGAACTCAAAAGCCTCTTGAAGAAAGTGAAAGAGGAGAGTGAAAAGGTTGGCTTGAAGCTCAACATTCAGAAAATGAAGATCATGGCATCTGGTCCCATCATTTCATGGGAAATAGATGGAAAAACAGTGGAAACAGTGTCAGACTTTATTTTTTGGGCTCCAAAATCACTGCAGATGCTGATTGCAGCCATGAAATTAAAAGATGCTTACTCCTTGGAAGGAAAGTTATGACCAACCTTGATAATATATTAAAAAGCAGAGACATTACTTTGCCAACAAAGGTCTGTCTAGTCAAGGCTATGGTTTTTCCCATGGTCATGTATGGATGTGAGAGTTGGACTGTGAAGAAAGCTGATCGCCGAAGAATTGATGCTTTTGAACTGTGGTGCTGGAGAAGACTCTTGAGAGTCCCTTGTACTGCAAGGAGATCCAACCAGTCCATTCTAGGGGAGATCGATCCTGGGTGTTCATTGGAAGGACTGATGCTAAAGCTGAAACTGCAATACTTTGGCCACCTCATGCGACGAGTTGACTCACTGGAAAAGACTCTGATGCTGGGAAAGGTTGAGGGCGGGAGGAGAAGGGGACGACGGAGAATGAGATGGCTGGATGGCATCACCGACTCTGTGGACATGGGTTTGAGTGAGCTCCGGGAGTTGGTGATGGACAGGGAGGCCTGGCGTGCTGTGATTCATGGGGTCGCGGAGAGTCGGACACGACTGAGCAACTGAACTGAACTGAACTGAACTGAACCACCAAACCTGTCTTCAAAACTGGAAGCATCCACAAGTAACTAAAGTAGCCGTTAAGTGCCACTGAAAAGCTGAATGCTTAACTGTCATGAGAAAGGGCACACTGGAGACTTTTTTCACAGTTACTATCACTTCTGACAACAACCACAAAAATTACTATTAACAACTTGGCATATAACAGGGTTTGATACATGATTAATAAGTGTTCCTTTTGAATATAAAGAATCATATTTTCTTTTTTAACTATTGTGCCCAATTTTAAGACGTATGTGTGTATACACACATATATACATGCTATAAACAGTAATAATGTTTAAGTTTACTGAATACAGTAAAAATACTGCTAAATACTACATATAATCACTTAAACTATAGTACATTTTAATAGGTTTCACACCAGCCAACTCATAGGTCATTTATTGGGTAGAGTTATTTTTTGAAAGTTGGTGAGAAAATATTTTATTTGATGATAAAATATTTTATTTGATGATAAAACATTTTGTCCAGGTGATGATAAAATTATTTTATCATTGTTAACTTTCCTTATAAAATTGAAGGTATATTCCAACATGCAATAAATATCATAGTAAAGAATATGTGGAAATAGTAACACTTCTAATGGAAAATCTGTTTGGAAAGCAACATCTTATAACTCAGTGTATAATACTGAGACTTAATATGTTATACTTAACATTAAAATGGAGACTTAAAATGGAGTTATATTATTTGGGGCTTAGCTAAATCTAACAGGAGATGGAAAAGTATCCTACTTTAAATTAAATTAAATTCATGATTTTATTTCTCCCTCAAGGCAAAACACTCATATTTTAAACCACAAGCTTATCAAAGGACATTTACTAAATATACCATGGATGGTATAAGAAGTGTTCTTAGCCTTAAAAATACTGTAATCTAAGAAATAATTCTGGACTGACTTAAGTGCTTCTTTGAAATGTGTAGGTAGCGTATGAACTCAGGAAGCCTATTATAAATGGCTCATGAGTAATATAATTTGGAACAAATCAGAACTCTCAACCTGCACCCATGGCCAACTAAAGTAAACATGTCACTGCTCCCCACCTTCTAAACTAACCAGGGGGTAGACTGACTACTTCAAAGTACTGATAACCCGCCCGTGTGCAGGTATGTTTAACTATTCTTTACAGTCTGAGTCTGTAAAGAGAAAAGGAACTATTCATACCAGTCATTTATCAATGAATTCCTTTTCTGAAGAGCCCATCTTTTTTTTTTTTTTTTTGGCTGCCCCATGCAGCATGCAAGATCTCAGTTCCTGGACCAGGGACTGAACCTGGGCCGTGGCAGTGAAAGCTCCGAATCCTAACCACTGGACCACCAGGGAACCCCCTTGTTTTCCTGTTCAACTAGGAAAGATTTTGCGGGGGGGGCCCACATGTTCCTTGAATGAAACTTTTCTTATAGCCAGCCTACAGGGTCACGTCACTATGCCACGTGGGTCCGCGCCTAGCATCCTTCTGCCTGCACCGTTTTGCTCCCTGTCTCCAGGAACACACACCTGAGTGGAATCAACCCATGGAAAATTCCTGGTAAGGTTCAAAAGCTCCTCTCAAAGTAGGAAATTATTAACTGCTGCGTTTCCCAGGCTAATTTTACAGACTAACCATAAAAAGGAAACTCTGGATGTTGACAGGTGTCCATGTTATTTTCTCACTGAAAACCCAAGTGTCTAGTAAATAATTCCAGCTACGAAGTAAAGACGAGAAGTGGCACTTTAAATTCAGATGATTCAAAAGTTTAGCTATTGCTCCTAGGAGTTAATCACTCAATGACATAGTTCCTTTCCTAAATAAATGCTGACTTTTTGACATCTGGGCTGGAGCTCATACATTTATGACTACGGCTCGGTTCCTGGAGCGAGTGGAGTCAGCTACACGAGACGAGTCATCAGGCCACACCTCAGTGTGCTCACCACGCGGACGCTGAGAAAGGACGCTCAATAACGTCAGAGATTCCATCTCTGCAAGGAATGCCATCAGAGGAAAACGGTTCTTACACAGAAAACTGGCAGGGAAAGGCTGCAAAGTCTTAAACACATCAGGTTTGGTTACTCTGCGGGAACAACTTAGCATAGAGAAAATTAGGGGACAGGGCTTCTGTCAATGCAGGAGACGCAGGTTCCATCTCTGGGTTGGGAAGACCCTCTGGAGAAGGAAAGGGCAACACATTCCAGTATTCTGGCCTGGAAAATTCCACAGCCGGAGCAGCCTGTTGGGCTGCAGTCCGTGGGGTCGCAGAGTCAGACACGGCTGAAGTGACCGAAGCGATGGACCACAGCGCAGCAGTGAACGAGGCGACAGCGTGAAGAATAGATTCATGTGCTGAAGAGCCTGATTTACAACCCAAACTTCTAGTTTTACCTGCTCCAGCTCATTACAGCTCACTTTCCTTTCAGATCTTAAAATTTCCCACTTTAGAGACTGAAATTCTTCACAATTTCCTGTGATCTGGAGATTTCTGAGTTTCCCGGACAAATAAAATATTAACACAATCTTAAAACCATCTTCCTGATTTTTTTTTTATTTCTAAAGAAAATCATAAAATTCACTAAAATTTTAAGAGGAGCCTCCATATAACTGCATGTTCACAAAGTCAACAAACTCCTTGAGACAGAAAACATTTCTGAAAAAAAGTTACCAAAATTGATGAAATTCTGAATAGATCAAATATCAAAAAAGAAGTGAAGATGCTTATCAAACAATTCTTTTCATAGGCTCTTTGTTTCTACTGGTGAATCTTATCCAATTCATACACACAAATTCTATAGTATAAAAACTGTTCCCAAATATAGAAGGTAACTATCTAGAAAGCAAATGTAAAACTCATGTTAAAATTACTATTATTGAAATTAGAAAAAAATAAAACAGACCAATTTATCTACTGCTAATGGAATCAACTTCAATTTCCATGAAGTTCAGTCCAGAGTATTAGGTTACATTGTGGGTTCTATCCCAGATGGCTGTGTTCACCCCTAGGCGTGCTGGTAGTCTTTGAAAGGGCAGCAGCCACTTAAAGTTGATTATAAGGAGTGAGAACCAGCTCCAGGGTTCCAGCAGGTCGAGATCTCTCACCAAGCAGAGGCTCTGACCAATAGGTCATTTTTTTTAGAAAAAAAGGCACAATCCCTAGACAGTTATATATAACTGTATAATATATATTATTATTATATATATAGTACTATATTATATTATACATACACTATATATAATATATATAATATTCATGTAATATATATAATTATATTACTTATTATATATTATATAATATGTATATATATCCCTAGACAAGGAAATGGCAATCCACTCCAGTACTATTGCCTGAAAATCCCATGGACAGAGGAGCCTGGTAGGCTACAGTCCATGGGGTCGCAAAGAGTTGGACATGACTGAGTGACTTCACTTCACTTCAGACAGTTATATATATATAAATGTATAATATATATTATTATTATATATGATCATATATATACTATATTATATATATACTCAATATAAAAATATATATAATAAATATATAATATTTATGTAATATATCACTTATAACATGTATATATATATGATTTACATATTATATATTTATATATATTTATTATACATACTTATCCTTTTATTTTTATACTATGTATTATATATATTATATAATATATAATATAATAAACATATATTTACTATGTATTTCTATATTATATAATATATAATATAATAAACATATACATATAATTATAATTATGTAATATATAATTAAACTTATAATATTACATATTACTTATATATTTACTATACATGTTTATTATATATATATTTATTTATGTTTTAATATACATATTTATATACATATATGTACACATTATGCATATTTATACAAATAAATATATAATTATATATTTATATACATTTACTAAATATATTATTTTATATATCATATAATAATATCATATAGTATATTATATATAATATATAATGTATAATTATATAATATATATTATTTATTTACTTGGCAGTAGCAGGTCTTAGTTTGGCACACAAGGTCTTCAATCTTTGTTGCTACATGCAGGCTCTTTAGTTGCAGTGTGTGGGATCTAGTTCCCTGACCAGGATTCAAACTAGCTTCTCCTGCAGAAGCTTTGAAGTCTTAGCTGCTGGATCCTCAGACAAGTCCCTAAGATGGTTTTAGTCTCAGTGTCAGAGTCTCTATTTCAATGTCACATTGCAATCCTTTGCAGACTGCTCACGTGAATGAGAAAGTCATTCATGCAAGAAAGAAAACATTCCCTAGCACTCGGTGCTTTCACTGTCGTGACCTGGGTTCAGTCCCCTAAGATCCCACAAGCAACGTTGTGCAGCCAAAAAAACCAAAAATGAAAAACTAATATCCCTTCTGACAGAAGAGCAAGGAAAACTCAGGGCAGGGGAACGTAAAGTGCAGAGAGGAGTCCGCACAAAACGAAAACCTAAGGTTCAGGTGTCTCTCCTGGAGGCAGGGGTCAGGCACTGCAGAGCATTTCCAGCAACAGGGATGAAGCAGGCCTTCGTGGGCACCTGGGCGCCAGTCCTGCAGAGGTCCACTGCAGCTGGTACCTCTGAGTGGTAACTCTCGTACCGCAGAGTGGCCAGGTCCTCAGATGACCTGTCGGAGCAAAGCAGAAACAGCCCCAAGTTCCTGAATCAAGATAACAGATGAAGCAGGAACACACAAGCGGGAAGTCGCGGTGTCTGACTCCAGGCTGTGGAGTCTGACCTGCGGGTTAACGCCCCGCCCCTGCCGCCGCTGGCCCCAGCTCCCTAAGGAGCTTCCTCCTCTCCGCAGAGGAAGGACAGGCTCTGGGCAGGAAGGACTGGAGTCTGCTTCTACAGTCTGGCATACGGAGAAAGACTAATAAAGCTAATTATTTTTAAACAGCAAAACACTTAGGCTATATACCTTCAGCTGAAGTGCCTGTCAGCGGCACTGCATTAATCATTCTGCAAACACTTGTTAAGAATCTTCGAGGTATTTATTCATCGAAAGACAAGAAATAGTTGCTGCCCACAAGTGGAAGAGGGAGAAAAAGAATGAAATTTTACCATCTGCAACAATATGGATAGACCTAGAGATTATCATACTACATGAAGTAAGTCAGACAGATACTACATGAGATCACTTATACATGGAATCTAAAGAACAAAACAAAGTAGTGAATGTAACAAAAATGAAACAGGCTCACAGATACACAGAACAAACTAGTGGTTACGAGTCTTTCTCGATTCACAAAAATTAACTTAAGATGGTTCTTTGACCAAAGTGTACAGATTAAAAATACAAAACACCTAAATGAAAACAGAAGTTTTGCACAGGTCCTAATATCGTCAATAAACTGTGGAAAATTCTTAAAGAGATGGGAATACCAGACCACCTGACCTGCTTCTTGAGAAACCTGTATGCAGGTCAGGAAGCAACAGTTAGAACTGGACATGGAACAACAGACTGGTTCCAAATAGGAAAAGGAGTACGTCAAGGTTGTATATTGTCACCCTGCTTATTTAACTTATATGCAGAGTACATCATGAGGAACGCTGGGCTGGAAGAAGCACAAGCTGGAATCAAGATTGCCAGGAGAAATATCAATAACCTCAGATACGCAGATGACACCACCCTTATGGCAGAAAGTGAAGAGGAACTCAAAAGTCTCTTGACAAAAGTGAAAGAGGAGAGTGAAAAGGTTGGCTTGAAGCTCAACATTCAGAAAACAAAGATCATGGCATCTGGTCCCATCACTTCATGGGAAATAGATGGGGAAACAGTGGAAACAGTGTCAGACTTTATTTTTTGGGCTCCAAAATCACTGCAGATGCTGACTGCAGCCATGAAATTAAAAGACGCTTACTCCTTGGAAGGAAAGTTATGACCAACCTAGACAGAGACATTACTTTGCCAACAAAGGTCCGTCTAGTCAAGGCTATGGTTTTTCCCGTGGTCATGTATGGATGTGAGAGTTGGACTGTGAAGAAGGCTGATCGCCAAAGAATTGATGCTTTTGAACTGTGGTGCTGGAGAAGACTCTTGAGAGTCCCTTGGACTGCAAGGAGATCCAACCAGTCCATTCTAAAGGAGATCAATCCTGGGTGTTCATTGGAAGGACTGATGCTAAAGCTGAAACTGCAATACTTTGGCCACCTCATGCGACGAGTTGACTCACTGGAAAATACTCTGATGCTGGGAGGGATTGGGGGCGGGAGGAGAAGGGGACAACAGAGAATGAGGTGGCTGGATGGCATCACCGACTCGATGGACATGAGTCTGAGTGAACTCCGGGAGTTGGTGATGGACAGGGAGGCCTGGCGTGCTGTGATTCATGGGGTCTCAAAGAGTCAGACATGACTGAGCGACTGAACTGAACTGAATATCATAAAATCCTTGGATCTTTACCCAGGGTATGGGCTCCAAATACACTTCAAGCATTTTGTCACGACTAGTCAGCAGAACTCTCAGAAAAGGGCAATGCTGTGTTAGGTTTGGATGGATGGAACCTGTGAGTAGTTGCTGGACACTGACAAAGATCACAGAGGCAGCTGCGGGTATCATGGTGGTTGTGAAGGTCGGTTGAGTTCTGGCTCTGACGCCCTGGCTGTGGAGCTTGAGTGAGTTAGGGAATCTTCTTAAGCCTTATTGCTACCTGGTAAGGTGTTTGTTTGGCCAAACCTTGCAGCATGAGGGGACTTCCCAGACCAGGGGTCGAATCCATGCCTCCTGCATTGGGAGCTCAGAGTCTCAACCATTAGACAGCCAGGGAAGTCCAACCTGCTAAGTTTTTGAGGGTTAAAGTACATGAGAAAATCCATGCAAAGCTTTTAGAAGAGTAACTATTATCAAATAATACTTGACACAAATATGTAATATATTATTACTGTCACAGGACCTTTGGACAAAGATCTGTCTCCATCTAGTCCACCTTTCCCAGGCTGTACAAACACAGAGAAACATATGTGAACTACCAATAACACCAAGAATACATTTATTTCCATTCACACACAATATCAGTGTTTTCAGGGAAAGAAGTGGTTGTTTTTATAGAGCAGCGCCATGAAATCAAATTTAAAAGGTGAGGGATGCCATCCATGTTTCTTCAGGGGAAAGGTTCACGATGGGAGGGGAGAGGGCACTGAAAGAAGAGGTCCAGTGGCTAAGACGCCAAGCTTCCACTGCAAGGGGCACAGGTTCCAACCCCGATCAGGGAACTAAGATCCCACAGGCCAAGCGGCAAGGCCAAGATAATAAAACAAAATGCTAAGAAAACAAGTTTAAAAAAAGAACGGGTGTAAGAGATACAAATTATAAAGAATTCAGAAGGAGGAAAAAGCAAGACACTGAGGGGACTTGAGAAAACATCTTTTAAAAATTATTCCCTTAAATCCATGTGTTTAGTCCAGAGATAAGACAGGACAGTGTTTTCAAAGAAACATTGGGTCTTTTCTATACACCTTTCCCCCTTCTCCCTTAGACGCAGAGCTATTTCCAGTGGGCAGAGAGGAATTTCAGTTCAATAAAGCTGTCTAATAGTGAGAGCTGGCCCATCCTGGGACACAGCTTCAGAAGCTAATGAACCCTAGAGACTTCTGAGTTCTCGGAGGCTCAAGGCACTGCTGACAGAGGGATCTTGGGAACTGCTGGCTTGTTTGTTTCTACCTGGAGCACCATTACCACTTATGCTCTTGAATGGAACACGGTTTCCTTGGGCAACTTTTAATTTAATTATCTGTGAGCAGGGTTTTCCTGATATTTTTCAGTTCGGTCACTCAGTCATGTCCGACTCTTTGAGACCCCATGGACTGCAGCACACCAGGCCTCCCTGTCCATCACCAACTCCTGCAGCTTGCTCAAACTCATGTCCATTGACTTGGTGATGCCATCCAACCATCTCATCCTCTGTTGTCCCCTTTTCCTCCCGCCTTCAATCTTTCCCGCATCAGGGTCTTTTCCAATGAGTCAGTTCTTACATCAGGTGGCCAAAGTACTGAAGTTTCAGCTTCAGCATCAGTCCTTCCAATGAATATTCATGACTGATTTCCTTTAGGACTGAATGGTTTGATCTCCCTGCAGTCCAATGAACTCTTGAGTCTTCTCCAATACCACAATTCATTAAGTCTTTACAAAAAAGCTCTGCTCTGCTCAGTAGCTTACTCATATTCAACTCTTTGAGATCACACGGACTGTAGCCTGCCAGGCTCCTCTGTTCTTTTCCAGGCAAGAATACTGGAGTGGGTTGCCATTCCCTTCTCCAGGGGATCTTCTTGACCCAGGGATCGAACTTGCGTCTCCTGCTTTACAGGTGGATTCTTTACCGTCTGAGCCACCAGGGAAGCCCTCCTAGTATAGCTCGGTGTAGGCTAGTGTTCTGGTTTGGTGTCAATCCCTCTGCTGACTTTCCTTCTCTGTGTATTCTCACAGGGAACAGCCATTAGTTCAGCAGTAGCTGGAGGGGAAATCGCTCCCTAGTTTATCCCCAGGAAACAAGCATGAGAAGCTCTTCCATTGCTCAGAGGTCAGAATAGCATAGAGAAAAATCAAGAGAGATTCTCACCAGGCCATGCAGAGGGTGGTCTTCATGGGTGCGGATTGGATCGAAGGAAAAAAACAGGGAGCCCGAATGAATTTCCAGGCCTTCTGGACACAAGCAGTAAACAGAAAGGTATTTTATAATCTATTACATTAATCTGGATTAAACATAGCATTGTCCTGATGAATCAGAGCAGACCACTGGAAACAGACATACCTGTATCACAAATGAGCTACCATTACAAACTACAACAAAAGTGTATCTTTAAGCCGGATATTACATAGACTTGAATTTTCAAACAGAACTCCAAATAAAGCATTCCGAGAAAGCTGTCTTTGGTGTTGAAATCTCCCATATCTGGTTTCAGGCCAGAAGTGACTTTTTTCCTTGCATGACTTAATAATAAGGCATTCCGTCATCCAGGGGCTACCTGCCTGTGGAAAAGCGCCACGGCCCGCAGTGCACCCCCACGGTCTGCACATCTGCCCGCCACTGCCTGCCCCTTCCTAGGACTCCCCAGCACGATGCCCACCGAGATTCCCGACGCAGAATGCCTGGGGAGGGCGCTGAGGCTGACTGTGACCTTGTGTGCTGTGGAAGTAAGAGACTCAGCACCCCAGAGAAACAGAAGGAAAGTTTACTTATGGAGAGAGAGGGGCGGGGAGACAGGGAGCCACGGAATCTGAAGGAGCAGCCGCAGCGGGTTTGTGGCTGAGCCCTCCCTGGGGCAGGGAGCCAACAGAGACCCCTGGAGTGCTTCTGGGGACAGAAGGGGGTGATGGGGCGGCCCTGGGGGGCTCAGAGGTAGAGAATCTGCCGTAATATGGGAGATCCCTGTTCGATCCTGGGGTCAGGAACAGGCCCTGGAGAAGGATATGGCAACCCACTCCAGTATTCTTGCCTGAGAAATCCCATGCTCAGAGAAGCCCGGGGCTACAGTCCACGGGGCCGCCAAGAGTCAGTCACGACTTAGCGACTGAACAACAAAGAAGGGATGCGGGAGGCCCCTGAGCTTCCAGGAGAGAGAGCTCACGCTCGCTCAGAGCTGGGAGCCTCCCTGACGCAAGTGGAACGAAGTGTGGCCCAATTTTTCTATTCAGATTAAGGTCAAGTGGGCCTTTGTGTTCCTAAAACAGGAGTATTTGCTTCCAACTGCCATGTTCTCAACACCCCCATGGCTTCCACACAGTGTAATCCTAGAGTCCCCTCTGAGCATCCACCCCCCACCCCCGCTGTCCATCATCTTAGCCTCACACCACGCATCGCATCTGAGGTTCTCGTGTACACTGGTCTATTCACCTGGGACCCTACACTGGGATCTTGCAGAGGCAGGGGCTGTGTTTTGTTAGATGCTGCTCTATCCTGATGCCAGAACGGTGCCTGGTCCAGAGGAAGAGCTCGAGAGATGGGGCTGAGTGGACCGGTGACCGATCGAGTGAGTGAACGGATGTCTTGAAGACGGGATGTAATGGTGGGATGTATAAAACAGAACACCAAGGAAATGGGAAAAAAAAAGGGAAGCTGAGATCAGTTTTCTCGCAACCTGCAATCACCCACTATCTGCCAGGTCTGCCTGCCACTCCCAAGACACGCAGCCTGACCTCAGGGCTAAGCCCCAAACCTGGCCTGTGAGATACCTGTGGGCCACGTGGCCAAGGGCTCACAGAGGAAGTTCCCTGGGACATGACTGATGATCCTTGATTCAGAAGGGCTGAGGATGGCTGTGGTCACATCTGTGATTCGGCTGTAATCCAGCCCTGAAATGCTCAAGCAGAGAGGACATCCCTCATTTCTGAAGTGAAGGACAAAGTGTGGAAGAGTGTGGCGTTGAACACGGTCTGGGGTCTAATGGCTTGTTCACTTACGGAGATTTAATGTTTTAGTATTTATTTATTTGGCTGCACCTGGTCTTCATCATGGCATATGGGCTCTGATTCCCTCATTAGGGATAGAACCAGGGCCTCCTGCATCTGAAGTCTTAACCCCTGGACCACCAGGGAAGTCCTGCTTCTGGATCTTTTAACACTTATCACCAGGGAGCCAAGGTTCAAAAAAGGTGTACAGTGATTTGAACAATGGGATCAGACAAGATTTATAGAAAATCTTAATAACCAGAGAAAGTCAAAGATGAATCCGAAACTTGGAGCTTCCATGCCCAGGAGGACAGGGGTTTCTATAAACCATGATGGGGCATTTAGGACAAGCTAATTCAGGAAATGAAGTTAAGCATAATTTGGGATTTGTTGAGCTGCACATGGCAGCAAGAGACAACCCTCGGAGGCTGCAGTGAGCTGTGAGTAAGCCAGCTATGAGTAAGAAGAGAACCGAGCTAGAGACACAAGCTAGAACCTTACACAAAACCTAGACTATGCCCCGGAGTACCATGGAGAATATATATCTGATCTTCATCCCCAGCCCCTGGAAATTTCGAGACTGACCAAACTATCTTTGCTGTGCTAATGAGATGACTCAAGTTGGGTCAACTAGAGAGCTTCAGGATGGGGCTGGTCACTAGAAAGACCAACCGCTTGGAATTTGGGACAAGCTCAACTCTCTGTGGCTCCAAGGTAAAGAACCCGCCTGCCAATGCAAAAGATGTGGATTCCATCCCTGGGTGGGGAAGATCCCCTGGAGAAGGAAATAGCATCCTATTCTAGTATCCTTGCCTGGAAAATCCCATGGACAGAAGAGCCTGGTGGACTGTACAGTCCCTGGGGTCACAAAGAGCTGGGCACACCCACAATGTCCAGAAAAGCGGTCTGGAGATGATTTAATCAATTGTGCCTACTTAATGAGATTCCACCCCTCGAAAACCCTGGAGTTTTCCAGTTACTGAACACACTGATGTTTGGGAAGGGTGCCCCACCCAGATTCCACATGGAGAGCCAGAGGGGCTCTGTGCCCAGGACCTTCCTAGACTGGGCCCTGGGTGTCCCTTCCATCTGTATCACTTTTAATAAAACTATAGGGTGCTTTCCCGAGTTCCGTGCATTATTCTAGGGGAACCCAGTCCGTCACAAGCGTGGGTACCTGTGACTTTGGGCTGGTGTCAGGAGAGAGGGCAGGCTGGTGAGACTGAGCCTTTAACCCACAGGCTGTGATGCTCACTCCAGGGGGCTGGTGCCAGTGCGCACTGCAGGACACCCGCTCGGTGTGTGGATGGAGCACGTCCAAGCGAGTTGCCACGAGTACAATACACAACGGCTGAGAAGGAGTTCAGCGAATTTTAGTAGCATGGCTCCAAATGGAAACGTTACTGAATCTTGTGTTTTCTCTCCCATCATCTGGAGCCACTAACAGAAACTCTAAATGACGTGATGGGGGAGGATCTTGCACACACCTTATCTAAGAGATATGGAGTAGGACAACCACCTGAGAGATGCCACCTTCGCCCTCATACTCCTCTGAGGACAACCATGTGAGGGAAAACTCAAGCTTCACGCTTCAACATGTAAAACGACAGACAGGAAATACAGGAAAACTGATCTCTGCTTAATCCTTGGCATCTTCATTCCACTAATTCTAAGATGTCACTGACTTTTGAGACGAGTTTATAGCAGACTTTTGGTGGAGATGAGGAAGGAAGGTAACACTGACACATTAAAGACAGAGATCCAGTGTAAGATGCCATCTATTCCAGAAAAGTAACATGTAAAAAACAAAAAAGTATATCTTAGATTTGAGCAATCACAGTGTAACAGCAATAATTCAGATCGTCTGTGCTTCTCTTTAGCAGTCAGATGATTTGCCTTAGATGTGTTCAGTGTCATTACTTTTTCCTTAATGCATTCTCTGTTCCAAAATATTACTGTCTCAAAGCATAACTGTTTATAAAAAAAACCAAACCATCTAGATTAGAGGTAAAGTGGCTGAGATAAGCGCCTACCTCATTCCATTATAAGCATTCTGACAATCAAAAAATACTTAAATTTGTCACATTAATTGAATTTTGGAAAACAATTCTTCCCCAATAACCTGTGAGTACCTTCTATGCTGATAGGAACCAGCTTCGTCTCACAAGCTCACATAAGGTGCCGGCATCCCTTGGAGCCGGCAGGTACCATGTGCCCCCTACCCACGAAGTCCTACTTTTCTATCTGGAGAAGATGACTCAGAAGACACCCTGAGGGCTTTTCCACTGCTACATCCTTTCCTACCTGCCCTCCAGATGGCTGGCCCAAGGGAGGTAGGCCCAAAAAATCCAGAATTCTATTTTTAGGGCTCCGTGCATTAAAATCCCCTCATCATAAGTAAGTCACTGCTATGCCTTTCTGACCTTGACATTTCTGATTTATCTATATTAAGTTAGTGAAGTGCCTCATGCAAGAAATGGGCTGCTATTGAAATCAGATGGCTAATTTTAATTACAATCTTACACAGTCCAAGAGACTAATGACAAAAACGCTTTGACCAAGATGTGTGGTCCTTACCCACACTGAAGCAATCTCTAGCTAAGTCTCATCTTCACTTGCCAAAATCTTACTGAAAGTAAGGAGAGCCAGGAAACATGGCTTTCATTGAGGTAAGGCTCATGCTCTGAGATCCCTCTTCAGGGGATTTAAATGACCAACGTACAAAAACAAACCCAGGCACACATTAAGAAGACAAGGAGTGCCGTAAGATCTGGAGGGCTATTTTTAGGTGACCTAGTACAACCCCATAATAGATGCCTGACAGACAACTTTTGGAGACGATGCTGATTAGTTTACAATAAGTGACAGCATGGGAGTGGGTGTTCTAAGGGGAAGAGAACACTGCATTCACACACAGTGTAATTAAGTTACTCACACTGATAAGGGGGCTTTCATGCTGGACTCTTAAATCACTCTGTAAACATCGGTTATGTCTCAAGATTCCCATAACGCGGCTCTGACATCTGCTTTGAGTCCTTCTTGAAGGACAAGCCCTGTAACTTTGAACCAGAACTCAGATGCCTGGCTCTCCACTGCCCTCTCTCAAATGAATCAAGTTCATATGTACTCACGCTGCACAGGACTAGTACTTTAATAAGTGATTTACAGGTTAGTATTGTACCACTAAAAAAAAAAAATCATTCCTTTATTGCTGTTTTAATTATCTAAAAAGTTCTATGAGACGAAGGAAATTTTCAATAGAAACTGGCAAGGGAGGAGCCACTGGATGCATCTAACGTCGTTCCCTGGAACAGCCTGCAAAGCGATGTGGACCATCCCCAATTCTGAGGGAAAGTGAGGTGAGTTGAACAGTTACTACTAGCTCTATATGCCCTTCCGGTAGTTCAGAAAAACAGGTCCAGCCTGCTGGACTGCTTCAGCTGCATCTCCAGGTTATCAAAGCCACCCCTGGAGAAGGAAGGGTGTGTCAGGCTGTAGAAATCATTAGAGGGTGATTTATAAGACAGTCACAGTGTCATCTTGGGACTTCCCTGGCAGTCCACTGGTTAAGCCTCTGCACTTCCACTGCAGGAGACACAGGCTCCATCCCTGATCAGGGAATTAAAATAGAAAAGCAAAACAACCCTCATCTTGTGACACTATCATGTATTTTTTAACCAAAGCAACTGAAAATTGATTCTCCTATTCAGATGAGTTGCTTAATAGTTTTTTGTGTTGTTTTTTTTTTTTAAAAAAAACTACATCTCTGGAAACTCTTCTCTGCAGCATCAAGTATTAAGTATTCTTTACACGACTCGGGATCACACTCCGTCCTTCTGGCTGACTTCAGAACACTGGCTCGTATTGACAGTGAGGTCCGGGCACCAGGAAACTGTGTGCTAACTGGCTGCTCCATCCCTCTTTCCTCTTCAGCGTCTGCCAGGTGGAGCCCGAGCACGTCTGGCTCTCGGTCGCATCCTGCCTGCTATCTCTGTCTGGCAAACAACCACGCTGGGCTTCCAGAACAGGCACCAACGATAAGTAATTCTCAGCCCGCTCTGCCAAAAGTGTTTTTGGCTGACGGACCGAGAAAGACTATTGTTGTCGCTGGCGGTTATCTCTCGCCGACTCCGCTTGGCAGATGTGCAAACCCATCTCTCTGGTGTGGGGACGAGTCAACACACTGATAAACAAGACACATGGAGGAAATGGCAACCAGTCTTGAAAACAGAAAAAAAAAAGAAACACGCAGAGGTTTACTGGATGCCAAGACGTTTGTCCTCCACAGCTCACCCCTACTTTATCTCACTTCCCAGCCTTCCTATCAAAGGCGGAAGTCCAGCGTTTATCAAGTGTGAATCGGCTGTGCTGCTTGTGTGTAACTTACATAGCATGGAAGGTATTTTGGGGGTTGCCGGTGCTGTTTTCTCTCATTGAGAATCTGTATCTCCATTCTTCATCTCCCCTTTGGTCAGACCCCATGTTCTCAGAAGCACTCGGTCTGTCAAGATGTTGATTGTCTTCTGAACGGCGGGCATGCGTGCTCAGCTGTGTCCAACTCTTTGCGACCCCATGGACTGCAGCCCGCCAAGCTCTTCTGTCCATGGGATTTCCCAGACAAGAATACTGGAGTAGATAGCCAAGCCCTCCTCCAGGGGATCTTCCCCACCCAGGGGTGGAACCTGAGTCCCCTGCATCTCCTGCCTTGGCAGGCAGATTCTTTACCACTGAGCCCCCTGGGAAGCCCCTCTGGAACAGATCCCCTGTAATCAGGGAAGCTATCCTGAATGTGGCCGTGGAAGTGCCTGTAGAGAGAGAAATGCAAGCCTTCTCCTAAAGCAGGTGGGAACCTGCTGCGGACAAGGCTCTGTCCCTGAGCAGAAGCACCGGGCGGAGTGGGGAGGGGTGCGTCGTGTGTACCCTGCACACACGGCAAGACTCTGGATCCAGTCATGGGCCGCAGGAACCTGTGCGGATCACACACAGCGCGGCCAAACACAGGCTTTGTTGATTTAGCAGGAACCCCCTGGGCTGGCCCAAGGGAGATGAGCGCTCTGCCCTGAAGGTGTGAGTCACAGTGAGGCCAGGCAGGGGGACGAAACCTGCTCCAGTCCCAGAAATACCTTCCCTGCGGAGGTCGAGGATGGACAATTCGGCGTCACGTGGGCCTGGGATCACAGGAGAGACGGAACTTCCCTGAGTGACTGACAGAGTCACACGAGGCTGATTGAATTGCTCAGAGAGACTCTCGAGCGTGGAGGAACCGTCTGGGGCCCCTGGACTCCTCTCTCCCCATATTACAGAGGTAGGAAATGACCCCAGGCAGGGGAACTCATCCGAGATCACACAGCCAGCTACTGGCACGAGCAGACTTTTAGGTCAGTTATCACACTTCCCAGAGCTCCAAGTTCTTCCTTCCATAGCTCTCCAGCTTGCTGTTTGAAAGCATGGATGTGTGAGTTGGAATTTCAAGTATGCTGATACTAGGAAGGAAACGAGGTTAGAGCACTTGACCAGATAGGACATTCCAATTGTTATGTATGACTTTAAAAAAAGGGCAGGAATGAGTCGATCGGGTGAAGAAACTGATGGACTGCCGTGATGACAGTGATGAAGAAAGCACACGGGCTGGACAACAGGTGCTGCCCAGCTCGGTGAGGATGCAGACGGCGAACGCTGCTGCCTGCAAAACGAACTACCCTGTGTTGTAGGCCACAAAGCAGTTTCACACAACGGATCATAGTAACGGGAAAACGGGGCAGGAGTCACGGCAGGGAGGGACTGGGCTAGGTCACGTCCTCCGGTCAGTGCGGTGGTAAAAAGCAGGTTCAGGTGAAAGGGAATGACAGGAAGGGAGGGGGTCATCCTACAAAATACATTCAATGAGAAGGTGAAAGTCTGGTGGAAAGTGGACACTTTTTTTCTGGATTCATAGATTTTATAAATCTTGTTCAGTCAGCAAGTTGTGTCCAACTCTTTGTGACCCTATGAACTGCAACACGCCAGGCTTCCCTGTCCTTCACTGTCTCCCAGAGTTTGCTCAAACTCATGTCCGCTGAGTCGGTGATGCCATCCAACCATCTTATCTTCTTCAAATTAGTCATAGGTGAGTCTGCAGTGTTTTTGTATTAGTTGTCGCCTAAGTCTAAAACATGATTATTTACATTGTTTGTATCTGTAACTTCACTTCTTGGCGAGTAAAGATACCTGCTGGGGTACTGGGGTTTTAATGAGAGACTCCTGGGAGGTTAAGTTACCAGCATCCTTTCTAAGCCATGTTAGTTTGTTCGTCCACATACTAAACCACTCATTGGAGAAGCACTTATTAAAATTTATGCTAGGAATGAAGGAAACAGATAAAAGACGGGGTTCCTGCTGCCAAGAAGTTGCTTGGCTTACTGATGGAATTTCCCAGTACCCCATGTTGCTCTTGGCCATGCAAACATAAGATTTTCAGATTTTTGCTCGAGGTTTTTCCACTTAGAAAAAGAAACCTCACTACTGTTCACTGAGGTTGCCATTCAGGTAGGAGGAAGGGGCTCAGGCCCCGTGACAGCATCTGAGTCACAGCTGCAGGCGCTGCGTGGTGACAAGACTGTACCCCTTACCCTGAAACAGTATGAAAACCATTTCTTAGTATTGCTCTTAAATCTCCATGGCAATGCTTTGCCCAGGAAGGAAGAAAATAGCTGCACCACTTCTGTATGTGCTTGGACACTAATGCCAAGATGGGCTGGGATGTAAAGGACTGAAAGTGGCTGGCATCGATGGTTACAGTCAGACACCCTCGGTCACACCAGCCCATGGCCGGTGGCTGCCGTAACGGGACCGCTCACACACCTCCCATCACCGCAGAAAGCTCTACTGGGCAATGCTGGAAACAGACTGGGTCTCCTAAAATGGTGGAAAAGTGGGGATTGTATGTGGTGCCCGTGGGCTTGGCTAGCAAAAAAGGAATCATAATTAAATATAATGAGAGATCTTATTTTAAAAGCTCAGCTGGAACTTCCTAGCATGTAATTAAGCCAAACAATAATGACGGAAGCAAGTTTCTCCTGGCTCTGGGTATTTGGACGACCGACTGTTTTGGATCTTGTCTGTAGGACAGACGAGATGCCATGCCCCTGAGCTCAGCCACCAGACGGGCCCAGGATCATAACTGTGTAGATGCCATCCAGCTGCTGGCTGATAGCAAAGGCCCCGCAAAGCAGAGCACTGAGAAAAAGCAGCAGGACTTCCGAGTGTGAAGACGCCAAGCCTCCACCACAGGGGACCTGGGTTCAATCCCTCATCGGAGAACTAAGGTCCCCCAAACCACTCAGTGTGGACCCCCTCCCTCCTGCAAGAGAAAGGAAGGAAGCACGTTGATTCTGTACATTGAACAAGTACCCTGCCGGCCTGCTACTGGATTCCTAAAGAGGGGAGAAATTCCTTTAACAAGAGAGTCACCTCACACACGTGACCGGACGCTTCAAAGGTCTGCCCATGACCTGATCACACGGCAGGGACAGAACGGAGTCCTTCGGCAGTGGAGTCTGCTCCAGTGCAACTCGGCTTGCTCAGTTGGACATCATATTCTATTTACACCCCGTTTACGTGCTCAAATTCCAGCCAACCTGATACACGTTACTCTTGATCTTAAAACGTAAGAGAGAGGTACGTGGGTGCAGTTTTTCTTGAGTCGTGTGGATGTATGAGACCTGTAACGATGGCAAATTGGCTAACGAGGGCTTAATGAGACTGGCCGCGCTAGCTTATGTCCTCTGTCTACCCCCTGGTGGAGGGATTCATTACTAGTTGGAACCAAAGAAGGAAGGGGAGACAGACAGAGAAAGAAAAAGAAAAGCATGAATTATTTCCTGAGTATCTATTCAGTTGCTCTCTCAATAATCTGGCGTGTGTTGTTTAGAGGAGCCGACGTGCTCTGCGGGAGGGGAGCTGAAGCCCGATCCTCCCCTTCAGGCCTGCTCTTTGCTGGGAGCCGCAGCAGCAGCACAGCAGCGGCAGAGCTGTCCCGCCAAGAGGCCTCATTCTGAACTGAAGGAGCCACCACTCTGGGTGCGAGAAAGAGCAAAACATAGTGAAGAGCTTTGCTTCTGGCAGGTCTGCAGTCCTTCCCTTGGCTGCGGGTAATATCTAATGATTCAGAGGAAGTACTGTCCATTCTTCAAAGAGAACCCAGCCAATTGTGTAATGTTATTCTGCAGCACTGGGAGAAGCCAAAAATGAGGGGAGGCCGGGGAGAGTCCTTCCTTCCCAGCGACCAGCTCACATCCTGCACCAGCAGGTTTGATTACCCTTATCTCTTCTTGCATAACGACAAGTGTTATGACTGCACACAAGCGACTAGTCTTCCAAAAAAGAGAAAAAGGATCCAGCCACAATATTTGCCTCCAGGACTGCCTGTGGCGGTACATTCCTTAGACTGGCCACACACTGTGTGAAAAGCTATTTCTTTTGATTTATTCGTTTACCAGCTCTTAACTCCATCAGGTGCCCGCTCCCCGTGTTCTTACATTAGGAAACGAGGCAAAAAGAAACGTCGGTTCGACTCACAGGCACAGAGGGCAGGTTTGGGGTCGCCAAGGGAGAAGGGGCTGGGGCAGGGGTGGACTGGGGGTTTGGGAGGGGCAGAGGCAAACTGTTACGAATAGGACGGATGAACAACAAGGTCCTACTGCACAGAAAGGGAACGATATTCCATATCCTGCGATAAACTATAATGGAAAAGGGTGTGTAAAGTTTCACATACATACATATGTAACTGAATCACTTTGCTATGTAGCAGAAATTAATACAGTCAACCCCACTATACATCAATAAAATAAATCAAAAAATCCGTTCATTTTGCAACATCCCTTTCATTTAGGTGGATTTCATCTAATCTAAATACTCTTTCATCTGTTTCTCATACTCTATACTGATTTTTAAAATAAATTTGTTTTAAATTTAAAAACTGAATGCTATTAAGGAGCCGGTTATAATCATTCGGGTACCACAACACACAGAAAAAGCAGGCATCTCTCCCCCGCAGAGGACCTGTGTCTCCTGGCCCCCACCTCCAAGCCAGTCGTTTACCAGCTGCTGGTGTAAACTCCAGAGACAGCCAGACCCACATGTGTGTGCATTTCCTCCTTCTAAAACACATTCCTCATTTTAGTATATTCTGGAGATTATTCCATTTGGTCATCGATGGGGCTGCTCGGTCCTTTTTCATGGCTGCATTATGTTCTGCTGTGAAGACACGATCACTCACGTAACCAGTTACAGGTGTTTACACTGACGGGTTTTTGTGTTTCCATTTGTTCACTCATACATGCAAGACTCCAGCAAAGACCTCCGTATACATGTCTTCCCATCCAACACACGTGCGTGCACTTTAAAAGCTGACAGGTATTTTCAGATTGCCCTCCAAAGAAATAACATCAATTTATACTGTCATGAACTGCTCCCACTTCCTTGCCAACACAGTCTAATAACAGTCAGTCTTCCGCCAAGTGACAGCTCTACCTGAAAAACCACACAAAGTATAGGGACCTTCAGACAAACAACGGTTCCTAACCCTGAGCCTTCTATCCTGGCTCCTGTGAAACCATGCCACCGCATAAGCCCTAAAACCTAACAGAGCAAAGCAAACAGGATGAACAAAACAGAATGGGACATACAATCAAACCAACCAGTGCCACCCAGAGGTTCCTGGTTTTCGGGACCGCCAAGTTTGTGAACTACTCAGCCCATGCTGGTAACTGTCGGAGGGTGTGCTTTTAGCAGGTGGGGGTGTGAGAATAATCCAGGGTTTCCATCAGGCTCTCAAAGCGATCTGTGACTTCTGCCGAAAAAGCTAAGAATCACTGACTTAGGATAATAAAAAAGACAAAATTAAATTTGTGTAAAAATTCAAGTGCCTGGTTTAATGGCTTAACATAAATAAACTAAATAACACTGCAAACCTAAACTGTTAATAAATCAAATAATGAAATCATGCTAGCGCACTGATTTCCAAATTCTGAACTCAAAAATCTTTCTAAAACAAAGGCTGTGGACCAATGCGGTTTTGCCGAGGTTCTATTATATCAAGTAGGGATGCTAACAAACAAAACAAAACAACCTTGTTCTGTCATCATTTCGTAAGACTATCTGAACACCAAAAAGTAGCAAAGGTGTGCCTGGGAGTAACAGGCAGGGCTTTAAACTGGAAAGTCTAACTCCGAGGGGCCCCTCGCCGTCTCACTTCACCGTCAACCCGAGAGCTGAGTGACAGACAGGAAAGCCTGTCATGTGTCACCACCATCTGTGGACAGGCCCTTGGAAATGACTGCTGTCAGGGACCTGCTCTTACTGCATTCATGAGAGTCTTGCTTTTGGTCTGTGCTGCCGAAGGAGGCAGAGGAAAAAGCTCTGGATTCTGAGTCTTGGATTTGCCATGAGTTACTTTCAGCTGAGTTACTTAATGCCTCTTTGAACCTCAGCTCTTACATCAGATGAGAATACTAACACCTTTCCTGTCCAGCTCACAGGACAGGCTCAGATAGATAAATATGTGAATAAGTGAGCAAGGTTTTTTTTTTTTTGTAAAACATAATTTGATACAACATGCAGAGTTGACCCAGCTGAGGAGGAGGAGGTCAGGCCCAACCCCACCCCTCTCTGGGGATCCCATACTCTTAATCATTATGATACAGTCTTTCCTAACGAATATTCATTACCGCTGTGACTGCACCTCTCACAAGTCTGCATCCCAGCCAGTGGCTGAACGTGCAACAGTTATTAATAATTTGAGGACTTGGGCTCCTTTAATATGTCAGCAACAGCTATGCCTCGAGATGAGAGCTCTTAGTTTAGTTAACAAAGGATTTGCTCAGGAAGTACTCAGCCTGACTTCTTTTCATCTTCAGATACTAACCTTTGTAGATGATCAAAAGACCTACGAGGTGGAGCCACTTGCCTATATCGCTAAGGAAGGAGACTGGGCATTACTGTATGCAAACCGGACATACCTGGTGAAAACGTAAAAAATGGGGAAAAGGCTGTAACACTGGAAATGCCAAGTCTTTTGAACAGTGTAGTCCATTTGCTGCTGCTGCTGCTAAGTCACTTCAGTCGTGTCCGACTCTGTGTGACCCCAAAGACGGAAGCCCATTACTAAACTGTAAATCACAGGCTGGCATTAAAACAGTGAGGCTTGCTGAAGACAAGAAAGTCGCCCCCTAACAGACTCTCTGGTACACTGCACCTTTCTCATTCACTCAGCTTTGTGATTTAGGTAGAATAAAACACTGTGGACTTTTTTTGTTAACCGAGACAGAACCATCTCTAGTTAAAGTTGACCGTGGCTTTGGTAGGTGAGGGAGGGGAGGGAGGTCAGGGGTCCCCCAGCCGTGGCTGGGGCGCTGGCAGTGGGACGGGGTCCCCCAGCAGGGAGGGTGGCACCGGGAGCCCCCCAGTGCTGCCAACTGTGCAGGGTGCTGACCCATGCCAGCGCCCCCCACGGGACCTCCGTCTACTCTGTTCTTTCCCCCAGCATGGGGCCACAAGGTTCCGCAAGTGCTGGGTGGCATCCCAAGCAGAGCTCCAGATCCCCCCGGACCCCCCATGGTGCCGAGCCTGCGCTCTCCCCGTCCTCGAGCTCCCTGGCGTTCCTGTGGCCCCCAGCCTCCACCCTCTGCCCTGCGGCTGAGGCCCCTCAGCCTCGGCTTCCAGCAGACTCTCCCCCATCGCTCTCCCTCCTTCACCAGCCCGGCCCCCGCTCAGGCAGGAGGGGGCTTCGCCTCTCTTCAGCAGACAGGTTGCTTGCACGTATTCTGTCTGGATTTCCTATCTGCTCCCTCTGCAAGGGACAGGCTTTAGAGACAGACAAGGTGTATGTGTGAATCTCACTCCAATTCTCTCTAAATGTATTTTTAAAACGTGTATGTGGTGGATACCGTATGTCAGAAATGGCTCAGTTCTTGGTCTCATTAGTCTACTCATCACACTAAATCTATGAGGCGGCTATTATTATTTCCCCCAGGTGGAAAAAAAAAAACAACTGAAGTTCAAAGACATTAAGTACAGTCAGTCGTTCAGAGGACAGGGGATACAAATTCCAAACTTCCTGGAATTCAGAGCCAATAAGCTTAGCCACCATTTATTAGCAACCCTCACCTAGACGTACGAGCTTGAGCAAGCTTCGTAATCACTCTAATCCTTAATACTCTCCCATGTACACAGGGATATAAACGTCCACTTGGCAGGATTAATGACATTACCTACACGAAGCTACTGTCAGAAGGCTTCGGTGTTCAACAGAGGCGCCTCCACATTTTTCCCACTCCTCTTTTCAGGCCAGTAACACCGCCCTCATCTTTTACATTCTGCCTCTCCCATGGAGGCTCCCAGGAAGGTGGAATGAACTATGTCAGCCCACCATGGTCTCTGCCTCATGCACAACCCAAGAGGTCTAAAACTCAGTTCTGCATTGTTTTCCAACCATTTCGTGTAAGGTAGCTTTTGTTTTTCCACCAGAAATTTTTATAAGCAGCAGCACTGTGACACTTCACTTCCATCTCCTGTTCTTCACAACGTGCACTGTAAGAACTAAACAAATCTGGACTGGGTGAGTGATGCAGCTCCCGGATCCAGTCCAGGATAGATTTTTGATGTAGAAAAATCCCATTCTATATTTTGAAGTAATTATTAAAAAGGTATTATGGTAAATGCAAATTCATAATCGTTCCTTTACCCAGCATGGTGACCATGAATTGAAAGCAAGGAGCAAACTGGAATTTAACTGTGATCTACCAAACTGCTGTATTACCAAGGAAATCACATTGATAGTAGAAAACATTAATGGCATCCATCCTTAAATACATAAGGCAGCCATTAGGATTTAAGCGTCTCAATGTGTTGATTATTCACAGCTGGTCGTTAGAAAGACGATGAAGGTAACTGGGATTTATACAACTGCCTAACAGTTGTGTTAAGCCAGTCCTGGGAGTGAGCCAAGATAAGAGAACAGGAATGACTCCACTGATACAAACTGGAGCCAAACAGCCAGGGCAACTGACTTAAGACTCCAGACACAGTCTGTTCTCCATAAGCTCCTGAACCGCGCTGCAGAGCACTGGCCCCGGCCCAGCAGACGCCACGGGAGGAACAGGGCACCAAGACCTTGCCTGGCCCTCTTCCACCTGCCCGATCGACCTCAGCCAGGACCCAGAACCGCACGGCCTGCGCCCACTGGCAACCCCACGGGGCCTGAGCCCTCGTCATCTAGCTTCATCACAATCCTCGCTAGACATTCTGAGTGTCGCTACCTCGCTACCTCTTTAATGAGACCGAATGACCCCTTTCCACCTGGAGTTTCTCAGTTTCAGTCTCTGGAGTTGAACAGCGCTCTCTGGAGTCCCAAGGAGACGGGCCCACAGCATGGACGTGTGACCACTGGGAGCCGGGTGTAGGCTGCCAACTCACCGTCCAGCCAAGCGAGGCCAGGCAAAGGGGAAGGATATTCTAAAGGAAGAAAGTCTCAGGTGAGCTATTTCCACCATTTCCAAAGAAGCAACGAATTTCTGATACAGTCAGGAAAAAAAAAAATTTTAAATGCCGTTTTCACACTATGTTTTTGAGTTACATATTTCCTTAGAGAAAAAAGTCAAATACTTTGACTTGATGTATCTGAATGAAAGGGGACTTCCCTGGTTGCTTAGTGTTAAAGAAACTGCCTGCAAGTGCAGGAGATGCAGGTTCAACCCCCTGGGTCAGGAAGATCCCCTGGAAAGGGAAATGGCAACCTGCTCCAGTCTTCTTGTCTGGGAAATTCTACGGACAGAGGACTCTGGTGGGCTACAGTCCATGGGGTCACAAAAGAGTCAGACACGACTGAGAGACTAAACAACAACAATTTGAATGAAAAGACACTAAATAAATACCTACTATTCCAAGCAGGGAGAATACTTATGAAACCCAAAGAATCGGACTGAATATAGACTACTTTTCTGCAACGAACTTCTGAAGGCAACCTCTGCGGCCTCCCTGCGTGATCAGTGTCTCAGGTTTCCCCTCATCCTGCTGCCACTCCGCTGATTCTTGCACACACCTTTTATTTAGTAACGAGAGGTGTGTCAATACGAACATTCTGATGAAATTCAAGACAGGTAACCCCCAAGGTGTCCAAATTTTACAACTGGCCTCATCCGGGATCACCATCCAAATGACTGTGCCGAGTTTTGTCTCAGGACATGAAGAAGAAAACCTGTGTGTGTACCCCTGATGAAGTGTGTTGCAAAAGTTTCTTTCAGATGAGAATTCCAGAAGGCACTGTCTGAATATTCATCTTAATTGCTAACTTTTGCCATGAACATCATTAGGCTACCTGGGTGATGCCTTCATGGTTAAGGATCACAGAGAAGACAGCTCTTATTATGAGTATGTACCAATCAAACTGTGGTGCTGGAGAAGACTCTTGAGAGTCCCTTGGACTGCAATGAGATCGAACCAGTCAATCCTAAAGAAAATCAACCCTGATTACTCATTGGAAGGACTGATGCTAAAGCTGAAGCTCCAGTATTTTGGCCATCTGATGTGAAGAGCTGACTCACTGGAAAAGACCCTGATGCTGGGAAAGATTAAAGGAGAAAGGGGCGGGAGAGGATGAGAGGGTTAGATAGCATCACTGACTCAATGGACATCAATTTGAGACAACTCCAGGAGATAGCGGAGGACAGAGGAGCCTGGCACGCTGTAGTCCCTGGGGTTGCAAAGAATAGGACACAACTTAGGAACCGAACAATAACCACCACCAATCTCTATTCAAGATAAAGGAACCAAAGGGTTGAGAAAGCTCTCAGAATACTATAAATTGTATTATACTGATTCTTTCTAGAGAATATACATTTCTTATCTAGAAAGTCTGCAACAGCAGACTCAAATTCTCTTTAGGAGCAAAAGGAAACAACGTCATTAAACAGTGTGGTTCCAGGAACTGCAGGTCCTCTCCGGGATGGTTCCCATAAAGGGACAACAAATAGTCCAAGGCCATCCTCACACAAGTACAGGGCTCCTGGAGCAAAGATAAGCAGCTCACTGGGCCAGAGCCCCTCTCAGTAGTGCCAAGTGGGTAGTAATTCATTTCTGCTGGTCACTGGGCTCCCGTCAAGGAAACTGAATTGTCACACCTTCATTCACAACACCGTCTCATGGAATTATTTTTTCCGGATTCCTTGGGAAGTTAAAGTATTTGAGAAGAATATCAGGAACTGTTGTTTCAGCCTGTTTTTTAAGTAGATAATTGCCTTCCAACTCCATTACTGCAGGAAATGATGTGTGTGGCATTGTTCCTAGTTGGGGGGAGCGCTGCATTTTAGCCAGACCGACACATGCTTATTAAACAAAACAAAACAAGAGCATGCACCCTCAGTCACTTCGATGAACTCAGGCTTTTTGAATCTGGTCTCTAGATAAGAGGCTGGCCCCAGACAACCTACCCACATACCAGTAACATTCTTTTGAAAGGGTGTAAGCAAAACTTGTTTTGAGAAATGAAAAAATTTCACCAATATTACTAAATGTGGTAATGAGTAACTCCAGTATATTAAGTGCTATCAAAATGGGTTCGGCAGAGACCTATTTGAAAGGCTAGAGTTTTCCCCTCATCTGAGTCTGAATCAAAGACCAGCCTGGGAACTAGAAGTCAAACACGTTTCATCCCGAGAAGTACCTTTGAGTCCATGGAATATATTAGCTGGTCTTCCTGAAATGTGACATCATTTGTGGTACCAGCTGTATGGGTGTGCCATGTAAGGATTTACAAAACTAGTATTCCTTTGGCTTTAATACGTATTTTGGGATCACAGAAAGTAGTCTAATCGAGCTAAATGCTCCAAGGGGAACTGTTATGGACTTCACTTGAGGAAGCTTCGACCACTTATGACCTTGACTGATCAACCTTTTTTACGGGTGGATTACAAAGAGTAATCTACTAGTGGACATCTAGAATCGATGGTGATGGTGATAATAAATCTTATAAAAGCAAATATTAAACACGGCACTTACACCTCAGGCTCTGTTTAAAATACGTGATGAAAGTTAACCAATGAATCCCTGGAAGAAAGCAGGTAGGTTTGGGTACTTTTACTAGCGATATTTCACAGGTGAGGGTACTCAGACAGGGAGGTTAGGTAACTTACCCACGGTCACCTGTTACTACGCAGCAGAGGTAGAATTTGAGTTGATGGTGAATACTTGGACCCCTCAACTAGCCCAGCGCTCATGATTCTCAGACTCTTCTGATTCAGTTATGATACAAGGATAGTACCTCCAAGATGATTATTTGGATGGTTTGTCAATGATATGACAAATACTGAACATTTTCGAAGTATAAATATTTTTTAATAGAAACATCATAGTTCTATTATAATTCAATTTTAGTTTTCAATAGTTGCTACAGAAAGATTTTATTTTTCCTTGAACAGTACGCCACAGTACCACATGATAAGACATATCAATGAAGAGGAAACCATCTCTATGGAACATCTATGCTTGGCCTTGTCATTTAAAAATTTAAGGATCTTTAAATGATTTCTAAAAATCCATTACCAAACGTAGAATTAAGCTCTTAAGAAATACCTCAGCTGCTTCATGTCACACTTTTAAAAGATCAGATGTAAAGAAATCCAGGTGAAAGGGTGCTAGACTACAGCGTATCCACCCACCCATCCATCGTCCATTCACTGGTTCAATGAGTAAGTCCCACATGCCCGGATTACATGTGGGAACACAGAATGGATAAGGCAGCCAAGCTTCCTGCCCTCATGTTCTAGTCAGGGAAACACTAGACACCAATGGGAAGGTGCTATTTTTGACTGAGTGGTCAGGGAAGGCCTCTCAGAGGAGGGGTGTGTGTGAACAGAGAGCTCAGCAGTGGTGAGGGCGCTGGTAGGATCTGTGGACACAGCATGTCAGGCAGGGCGCCCAGGCGGAGACGAGCTCAGATGCATCTGAAGGGTAGACAGATCCGCGGTGTGGCCAGAGGGCGCGAGGCGCGCGGGGAGGGAGACGAGCTGTGACATCGATGGGACCCCGCCAGCCACGGGTCAGGGCTCTGGGCTTCATTGCGAGAGAGAGGCTGTCAGCAGAGGGTTTAAGGCGGTGGGTGGCAGCTCTGGTTCGTGCCTTCTGAAAGATCCGTGGCTGCCGTGAGAAAACTGGATTGGGTGGGGCTGGGGGCAACAGGAGGACGGGCAGGGAGAGCGGGCTGGAAGCAGCGGAGCAGGGGTGGCGGGGGCGGCTGAGAGCAGGCCTGCCGCGGGAGCTGGGAGAGCCGCGGTCACAGCGAGGACACGCAGTGCGGGCGGGCTCCCCGGTGACTGAGCGGGCGCCGCAGGTGAAGCAGAGCCGACCGGGGAGCTGCTGCGCTGGGGGTGGGGTCTGGGGGAAGAACCCAAGTCCACACTTTGATTCAAGCAACTGGCTGAACAGCTGATGCTGCACACGGAGATGGGAAGTCTGGGCGAGCAGGCTGGAGAGGAGTGCGGGCAGGAGGTTCAGGCACTGGAGTCTGATGACGTCCTGGATTCCTAACTGGAGATGCTGACCAGGCAGTGCATCTGTCAGGGCCAAGTCAGGGCCGGAGGCACAAGCTGGGGCGCTGACAGAATGACGGCCCTGCTGCAGGGCAGAGAACAGGCTGGAGACCCGACTGAGAGGCACGGCAACGGTCTGCAAGAAGGGGCGTCCCCACAGCAGGGGGAGGCAGAGCGGCACTGTGGCTGCCAGGACGCCCGGGGAAGAGGGACCCCCGAGGAGGAGGGAGGGGTCACCGGCTGACCACAGAGGGGGGACAGAGGACTGAGCGAGGGATCTGGCCCGATGGCGGCTGCTGGGGGTGCTCACGAGAGGGGCTTCAGTGGAGGGCCGGGCCTGGTAGGGGTGCTGGGCTGGGCTCAGGGAAGAAGGCATGGAAGGTAAGTGGAGACAGCACTGAACATCCAGAGTCCTTCCAGGCACGTCGTTATGAGTGTGAGCACGGGGACGGAGCGGCAGCTAAAGGAAGGGTTAGTGTGGGGTCTGGGGGTGAGGGTGGTTCTCCAGGTTAGGGGGCAGTTCTAGTAGGCTTGTAATATGTTAAATTAATGTTTCTGCATAAGTTTTAAGTTTGCATCTTTTCATCTTCTGAAAAATTAAAGAAAATTAGTTTGATTCTAACTAATGTTTGAAACGTGCATTTTTTTCTTCTGTACACATTTAATCACTGCGTTAAAGATTCACTGGGCACCTAGGTTTGGCTCGGCCAGTCCACTGGCTGCTGCAACTATGAATACCGCCTCTTACTTTTGCACTTGCTGTAAATTTGAATTTTCTTTTCCCAAACACATGAAGAGGAACTTGCCCTTTTCTTTACTAAAACTGAAACCAGATGCTCCCAGGCAGGCACAGGTACAGTGCCCGCCTTCCCCTCGGCGTGCTCTCTCCCTACGGTCCCCACCAGATATTTGAGGCTGAGGGCCAGGTCCTTCCTTAATTCCCGCCACTCAGCTGACATCATCCTGCAACATTTTAAAGATTCACTTCAGTCGCTCAGTCGTGTCCGACTCTTTGCGACCCCATGAATCACAGCACGCCAGGCCTCCCTGTCCATCACCAACTCCCGGAGTTCACCCAAACTCATGTCCATTGAGTTGGTGATGCCATCCAGCCATCTCATCCTCTGTTGTCCCCGTCTCCTCCCACCCCCAACCCCTCCCAGCATCAGAGTCTTTTCCAGTGAGTCAACTCGTCGCATGAGGTGGCCAAAATATTGGAGTTTCAGCTTTAGCATCAGTCCTTCCAATGAACACCCAGGATTGATCTCCTTTAGAATGGACTGGTTGGATCTCCTTGCAGTCCGAGGGACTCTCAACAGTCTTCTCCAGCACCACAGTTCAAAAGCATCAATTCTTCGGCGACCAGCTTTCTTCATAGTCCAACTCTCACATCCATACGTGACCACTGGGAAAACCATTGGGGGATCACAAAATAGAAACATTCACAAAGTAAAATATAACCAGGTCACCTGGTTTATAAAGCCTAACTCACGCATCTTTGACCCTGGGCCCCCTATGAAGATGACACCCTGACCACCTCCATGGTGCAAGGTCATTTGTAACCCGCAGCCACTAAGAAAGCTATCAAGTGCTCTGAGACTTCTGAAATCCAGATGAGAACTCGGGGAGGGGAAGGCTGGGGGCGAGAGGTTCTCACACCCACCTGGTCCTAAGAATCACCATGCCTTCCAGACTCAAGTGTGGTCTCACTCTGTGTCCCTCATCAGACACCCCCATGAGATGGTAAGACCATAAACCCAAGATTAACACAAGAGATCTAGGGAAACGCAAGTATCTGACACAGAAGAGAGGAAGGCGCCTTGCTATCCTCCTCGGATTGGACACCACGGGGGCCTGGGATCTCCACCCCGACCCCATCTCGCTTCACTCATGTCTGTGATGGGGGATCCGCTGGGGAAGAAAAGAACCGAAAACAGAGCCTGCGGGCTGCTCGCCCCAGCCCTCTGTCACTCCTCCAGCTCCGGTGCAAGCCAGTGGGCAGCCAACCTCACAGCCAACTTGGCGGAACCACAGCACGAATGCCATGGGAGCTCTCGGAATCTGCAAATGGAGACCCCTTTCTCCAGCAGTGGGTTTAAAGAATTACCACCGTCCCACAAGTACGTTAGACATGTGTCTGTGGGCGGTGGTGAGAAGTAATTCTCTCATCTTACTTCTTATCCACAACAAATCACTGGAAAAAACTTCAAAATCTCTTCAGCACCAGACCAGAAACTGTGAGCCTTCCCTGGGAAGTGGGATGGAGAACTCTCTGTTTTGAAGCAGTAAGTGTATAGCAAGGAGAGGAGACAGGAGAGGGGCTGCAGGGGAACCAGGAAAGATGGAGCCTCAGCCACAGAAGCCTCCCTTCAGCAACGAAGGGGTTCTGCCTCCCCCATTTCCACCTGGCCACGCTGCTTCCAGAGCTATGGTCCAGCTCCCACAAGCTGAAACTCGGATATATTCCTCAAAAAAAAAAAAAAAAATCATTCAGTACAGCGGCTGATTACTAGCTTACAACACGACGTACTACTGGTTCTGGGGCTGGTACTGAGATATTTTGAGACTGTGACACCGTCTTTGTGGGCTAGAAAAGCCTAATCACTACCTACATCGCTGATCCTATCGAAGATTCATTCCAAGTTCCAAACAGATGACATAAATTTTTAAAGGAAAATCGTTGGGAGACATTGCTCTTTTTCAGGGAGCTAAAACGTCAAGTTTCGACTTTCACAGTATGCAGTTTATCTTAAAAGCTTCCCTATGAGAAATAGCAAATATTATAAGCTAGGTGACGACAAACCATAAACCTGATGATGTAGGCTAAAAATAATAGAACATATTCATGTAGTCTTTATCTTCACAGTCAACCACTGTGAAATAAACATGAACAGAAAGAGCAAGGGCAATCCAAATTTCCCTTAATCAAACTCATCACTGAGCCCGATACTAGGGAGAGAATTTTCCTTTTTTAAACACACAGCACAAGTCCTAAGCATGGGATATGAAACACGTTCTTTGTTCTTGAACAATTTAATCTTCTGGGAAAGGAAATGGGAAATCCTTAAATAGGCGTAGCTGCCTACTAAAAGCCCACAGTATTTTCTCACTAATTACACAAAAGCAAAATATTTATCTAAGGCAAAGATATCTTTTTGATATCTTACCATCTTTTTAATCTTACTAATAATGATGGTATTGGCAAAAGCAAAAAAAAAAAAGTAACTAAATTTAATCACTTGGGCTAACGATTATGAACACGTATTAAAAAAAGCAACAGGGCAGATTATCTAAATTTTATTGTCGTAAGAAATATAAACAGTGCATAGACATACCTATATATGGATGTTAAAAATTCCCACAATCTTAAATTCCAAACTGAGCCCTTCATCACTATCCCTGCCCTGTCTAGACTAGGAATTGCCATTTTCAGTTACGTTCTTAAAAACCCACGTGCTGGGTAGCAACTTCCCCTATCAGTCACACAACTGACTCTACAGAGCAACCTTCCTGTCACATGGTAGTCTAATTAAACCACCACGGGTGAACACAAATTAATAAAGCTGCAAATGTGAAAACTGTCTAAGTGACGTTAAGTCTGTAAATTTAGCAATGGAAGCAGAACTAAAATTTAGGTCTTCTGACTCTCACGGCCAGTGAACTTTCCAATTTCCAGTTTCATCTGATGTTTTCAACATCAAAGATGTCTGTTAATTATTATTGGAATCTGCCAGTATTTTCATCTGTATTTTTGATAAACAAGGGCATAAACCAAGCCTTTTTTACAAAATCCCTACCATTTATCTAGGAATATAAAGTGGCTGGATCACAGGTACTTCATAAATGCTTACTGAACTAAACCAAACCAGATGTTTTGCCATTTTTTCATTCTCTAAATCTGAGTAAATTCAAATTTTATCTTTAATCCTAATGATTCTCTGATAATAACGTACACAGAGAGATCCTACTAGGAATCCCCTGATTTTAATCATAAACTGCTCACTTACAGGGCACGGTCTTTGCTATGATACTTGTAATATTACGGTCCTGGTTTTTCTATTTCATTGTTAGATGTGCACAACTAAATTGTAAATTCCACTAAGATGGAGCGCTGCTATTGACTATAGATCTCTCTGAATACAACCAGACACAGTGCAGTGCTTCAGTGAGTAAACGCATATCAATTCTACTTCGGCTCCCATCAAAGTGTTAGCTGCTTACTCGTGCCTGACTCTTTTTGACCCCATGGACTATGGCCTGCTAGGCTCCTCGATCCATGGAATTCTCCAGGCAAGAATACTGGAGTCAGTTGCCATTTCCTTCTCCAGGGGATCTTCCCAACCCAGGGCCTGAACCCCGGTCTCCTGCATTGCAGGCAGATTCTTTATGGTCTGAGCCACAAGGGAAGCCCTTGGTGTCCATACTTGGTGGGAAAAAGATACCCTGACAACTAGCTCTTTAATTCCTAATATTATTTTTCACCAATTACCATACTTTTGTCTCTAGCAACCTTCACATCACTTACATAAAGATCCGCATGTATTAAATATGAAGAAAGTAAGGGGAAAAAATACATTTCTCAAAAGTACTAGTAACTCTCCAGAGACGCTATATATGCTTTCCGAAATTTTGACATCTTTGCTCAGGATATAGTAACTTAACTGTATTATTCCTTACACATCTTTGTTCACAGATGGTATGCACCCATCTACGCAGAACTGCTAAGACGGGGGAAAGAAAAAAAAAAATCTGTCATCATAGTGACACCTGCTGGTTTTTAGCTGTAAATTTTAGATCCTAAGTAAAAAAAAGATTCCTTAGCATCAACATTTTTGTTAGTAAAATTAAATGCTGTTTTCCAGCATTGGAGGCAGATGCTTTAACCTCTGAGCCACCAGAGAAGCCCCAATAATTTACTAGATATAATTAATTAAAAACAAATTTACTCTATACACAATTGACCACATCAGGTTTCTGTTTGTGTGTGAGACCACAATCTCACTGTAATTTTATGAACTGTTTTTCTAAAAAAGATACATCTCCAAAAAAGGTGCTTAAGCACTTCAGAGTACTGAAATTAAAAAAAAAAAAAAAGATTTAACTTGTGGTTTTCTACTAAAATTCTCTACAAATTCTATTTTAAGGGACTGCATTGTAGTAAGCCTTAAAAACATTTATAAAATTATTTCTCTGAAGAATTATAATTTTAGCAATACTCTCATAAAAGAATCTGATCTATGGAAAAGAAAACTTTTAACAATCGAGGTGTCATGGAGACATAATTATAACATATAACACCGTATTAGTTAAGGCGTACAATATGACGATTTTACCTCTATCAGGAAATGATCACAAAGTTTAGTTAACGTATCAGTTATGTTTTTCCTTGTGATGAGAACTTTAAGATCCACTCTTAGCACTTTTCAAATACACAACACAGTACTGCTAACTAGTCACCATGCTATACAGTACACCCCAAAACTTCTAACTCGATATTTTGTGACCTTTGATCCACTTTATCCAGCCCCTTGCTGCTGGCAATCACCAACCTGTTCTCTTCTATGAGGTTTTTGTTTCAGGTTCTAAATGTAAGTGAGATCATTTAGTATGTGTCTTTCTCTGACTTATTTCACTTAGCATAATACCCTCAAGGTCCATCCATATTGTCATAAATGGCAGGACTCACTTCTTTCTCATGGCTGAATAATATTGCATAGTGTGTCTATCCCATTCTCGTTACTCATTCATCCGCTGATGGGACACTTAGGTTGTAGTTCTGCGTGGACAAATCTTTCATCTCTTCACACTTATTCCTAGGTATTTCACTCTTTCTGATGCAACTGTAAATGAGACTTTCTTAAATATTTTAGACTATTTTATTTTTGGCTGTGCGGGGTCTTCATCGCTGTGGGCGGGCCTTCTTCAGTTGCAGAGCGCGGGGGCTGTTCTCCAGTTGTGGGGCACCGATGTCTCACTGCAGTGCTTTCTCTAGCACAGGCTCCAGGCGTGTGGGCTTCAGCAGCTGTGGCGCACAGGCTTAGCTGCTCCACCGTATGTGGGATCTTCCAGACCAGGAATCGAACCTGTGCATGTCCCCTGGGCAGGCGGAATCTTTACCACTGAGCCACCAGGGAAACCCCCTTAATTTCTTTTTGATAGTTCATTGTTAGTGAACAGAAACACAGCAGATTTTTTGTATACTCATTTTATATCCTGCAAGCTTACTCAATTTATTAGTTCTAAAAGTTATTTTTCATGGAGTCTGTGAGAGGTAACATCATAGAAAAAGTAAAACTCTATTTGCAGATGACACTGACTTCTATTATAGTCGAAATTTTTCACTCATAAATCATGTTAACACTTCTTTGGAGATTAACTTTTCCATGCCCACCTGATTTCAATTAGAACTGATTTAAGTTTGGGGAGGAAAACAATTACTCCAAAGGAACAAATGAAGCCACATATTCTCTGGTCACTTGAATTTTCTAGAGGCATAGTAATACTTCCCATGTTGGCTGCAGAGTGGATCTGCTGGCCCTGGGGCCCAGACACACCGCAAGGGGCTGGACCGCGCACTCGGCCCTTTTGCTTGAAGTGCTAGACCTCTTTCATCTGGTGATGGGCCATGTACTGGTCTCTTTCGAGTGGTATTCCTATTATATTCCAGCCTAGGGTGCAATCTGACCATCCAGCAAATAGTGACATAGTTCCTTTTTAAAATGATTCAGCATATTTTAGAAGACTCAAACTCACACTCAGGAATTCCCTGCCTTCTGGAAGCTCGCTCCATGCTATGTCACGGTGTGTACACGGGTTGGAAAAGAATTTCCAGGTATGAGACAGAATGAGAAGAGAGTTTATCAGAGTGGGAGATACTGTCAGGACAGCAGGTGGGCTCAAGGGAGAGCCGACCCCTCTCAAGGGCTAGTCACCAATGTTTATAGCCTCGAGACAGAGAAAATTCCTACTGGAAGGGTGGCCTTAGGTGATGGGTTAGGATGCTACAGGGTGGGTAACAGGGTGGTACTTCACCTAATAAGGGGTCAGGGAGCTAACTGGTGGGTTTAGATCCAGAGGCTCAAGGCAACAGTTGCCATGGCGATGGGTCAGTCCCAGAGATGTTTTGTCCTGTGACCTTGGTATAGGGTGCCACGTTCTTCACTTTCACAGAAGACATGTTAGTGCTTGTTTCTGCTAACCAAGAGAGGTCTAAAGAGGGCTTTCATTCTTATGAAAAAAGGTAGAAAACACAGAGCTTTCAGCGTTGATCGTACAATCTGTCACAGAGGCAGCGTGCACCGAGTAGCTCCTTCACTCAGCATCTCGGCATTAAGCTGCCACAGCTTTCAACTGTGTCTGGGAGCACTTGGGTTTTATCTCGATTTATCTGTATTTTGTGTGTCCATTAGCAAGATGTGCTCTAATGTCACTGCTTCTTCACTCTCTACCATCTGGCTTACAGAAGGTTGCACAGTAGGGAAGAGCCGTATCGACATCTCAGGGTTTGTAGTACTTGAAGTGTTCTTTAAAAAAAATGCAAACAACTATGTAACTGCGAAGAAAAACTGGGGACACATCTGTACTTTGGATTTTCATGATACCACTTTAGGAATTTTTTTCATTTAGAAAATTTATTGGTATATAGTTTATTTACAATGTGTTAGTTTCTGCTATATAGCAAAAAGTGAAACAGTTAATACACATTAAGGAGTCTTTTTCTGAACCATAAAAGTACTGTTTATCTGATGTGTTGCAGTCGGTTCAACATTAGGTGAGCAAAACACTAAATTCCCTATATTTCTACAGTCTTACTCTTTCTCTAAAAACAAAGTGAGCACATCTTGTTTAGAAGGATGAAGTAAGATTACATTATGTAAGGCACTTAAAAAGTACACTGTAAGCTGTGTTATACAGATATAATTATTATATTTACTTACCATAAATTGATTTTGACTATTTCCACAGATAGTTTGAATCCTGACTTTTGTGAGGATCAAAATAGTGTAATTATTAATTTATTGCTCTGCTGAGTGCATTGTGTTTGAAAACCTAGGTTATTTTCCTCTTGTTTATGGAACACAAATATGAAAATATCAGAGAAAATACGGCTTTGCTAAGGTGGACAGGCAAGTCACAAGAAAACATGGTTTTAGCAGTTAAAAAAATGAGAAGAACAAGAAAGAGCAGGCAGTAAGTGACAGACTAATTACCACCCTCTATTCACTGTATGACCTGAGTTACACCAAGTCAATAAAATATAAATCTCTGCATTTAACTGGAGTTGAAAATTAATGAAATAATTGTAAAACCTTTCTGAAGGACTAAAAATGCATTCTCTATAATGATCTAGCTTCAAATAGTTTGACTGAATTAACATTTAAATATTTTTTCTGGTATTTTTCATCCTGAGATAGACTTACAGCTGTAAAATGACAAAAAAAGAGGCTCAAGGGTACAATTTCAGAAAAGGCAGTCATTACGCCAAATTACAAAGCAATAAAACCCTTTGCCTTTTAATCTGTAATGGCAACCAAAACCCAATGTATTGAAACATATGTACTGTAGAAGACAGTTCAAGAAGTAAACAGAAATGTTCAGACCGAAAAACCTACATGTGACAGAAGCAAAAAGGGGAATTCACAATGTACACTGGAGGCATCTGTGATTTCTCCAGATTTTCATGGAACTTTGGGAATAATACCACAAATCTAGTACTTCTATCTACATACTTATAACAGGGACCTGGCACATTTTCACAAACTGCAATAATGTCCTAAAAAGAAAAAAAGAAATCCAAAAGGAAGTACTCAGGTAAGACTTACGCAGGTTCAAAACAAGACTACTATGCTCTTATTTGCTTTTATTAGCTCACGAATAGTAAAAAGAATTCAACAGAACAGACACAATCAAATTAGCTCACAGACAACAAGAACCCTAATAATAATAATAAAAAGAAACCACCAAATAGAAAATACTAGGGACAAGGACCGAAAGAAAAGATATCATCCTTTATACTAGAATACGGACATGGTGCTTTAGGAGGGAAATTTGAACATAATAAAATCAACGTATACCTATCTAACATGCCATTTCTTTTTTGGGGTAACTATTTTTTGACATTTCTAACTTTTTACTTTGTATTGGGGTGCAGCTGATTAACAATGTTGTGATATTTCCAGGTGAACAGTGAAGGGACTGAGGTATACATATACATATATCTATTCCTCCTCAAACTCCCCTCCGATCCGGGCTGCCACATAACACTGGGAGGCGTTTCCTGTGCTGTACAGTGTATAGTAGGTCCCTGTTGGGCGTGTCACACACTATTTCTGTACAGAGAAATGTCACTAGCTACTGAACACCTGAAATGCTAGAGAAAATTTAAACTGTATTTTTTTTTTTTTTATGGCTGAGTTCATGGCAAATTAATGAAACAACTGAAGGCAGACTGGGAAAAGCTCAAATTCCATGAGACAGTTTGGCTACAGAACTGATAACTATCCCAGGTCCCACCCCTGATGCTTAGAAGGACCCATTTTAAGGACTATACCTGCACGGCGGGCAGGAATCACGGCCTGGGACTGTTGGTCTGCTTGGGCCACCGTAACACAACTCCACAGATGGGCAGTTTACACACAAGAAAATTATTTTCACATGGTTCTGGAGGCAAGAAGTCCAAGATCAAGGTGCCAGAAAATGCCGTCCCGTCGAGCCCTCTTTTCCTAGTTTGCAGGCGGCCGCCTTCTCTGCTGTGACTATATGACCACGTGACTGTGCGCACACGGGTCTCTTCTTCTAAGAACACAGGTTCTGTCAGATCAGGGCCCCACCCTGCTGACCCCACTCAACCTGAATTACCTCCTTATAACCTCCATCTCCAAATACAGACGCAGTGGGGGCTGGGGCTTGAACATCTGAATTTGGGGACACGGTTCAGTCCACAGCAGGGCTGAGCTGGACTGCAGCTCCACGGATGACTCCCCAAAAGGCACCTCTCAGGGAGTGAGCCGGAAAACACCCTAAGTTTCTCCTCTTTGTTTCGAGTGGAGATACGAAGGATGAAAAAAGTCTCTGGGAATGTCTTATCACCGCCTGACACTGTTGTATGTTTGAGAAGGAAATTCAGAAGGCTTGTGAGTGTCGGAGAGCACCCACACACGCTGAAGGACGGCGAGGGGGAGCAGGGGAAACACAAGCAGAACTCTGACTCTGAAGTGGTCCAGGGTGAGCGGGGCCAAAAGAAACAAAATGGAGGTGCTGGGAAAAAAAAACACAGCAAACTTCTCTGTTGGAACATATCGAAAATTCCCCTAAATGGAGTTCAGAGGAATGTCAACTCACAATGACAACTCACTGATCATATCAGAAAACAAGTCATGTACTTGTTTCAGACAAAACAAACTACAGATTCAGAACCACAAAAAAAGGGTAAAAATATTGAAATTATCATATACAGAATGTAAAATAAGAACATTTAATATGTTAAAAGAAAAGAAAGAGAATAGGGGAACTACGCCAAATGACCAAGAAAGCCTGAGAAAGAACCAAACAACATTTCTGGAAATGAAAAAATATAATGACAGTTAAAAACGATAGACAGGTTAAGTACATCAGAGACAGCGGGAAGACGCAACTAGTGCTCTGGACAGTGGACGTAAGGAAATTATCTAGTGTTCAACACAGAGACAGTGAGGTAGAAAAACATGAAACAGAGACCATGAGAAAGAATGAACACAGTGACATGGTGGAACTTAAGTCCAATCTGATTTCCTAAAGGAGAGCACTGAGAAAATCAAGCTGTATTACTCAAAGAGCTAACAGGTGAAAATTCTTCATAATTCATGAAAGGCACCAATTCTCAGATTCAAGCAGCTCAGTGAATCTGAGCAGATTAATAGAGAGAAATCCACAGCAGACAGCTTGGAGTATAATGGCATTTGATTGTAGAATGTCAGAGATAAAGAACTTAAACATAACCTGAATGAGAAGACTGACTGCCTACAAAGGAATACTGATCAATGGAAGCAAGACGACAGTGGAACAGTATTATTATAAAATGAGAGAAAATAACTGTCAATCTAGACTTGTATACCCAGCTAACTTTCAAGGATAATAAAACGGTACACTTACAGGTAAATTAAACAAATACTGACTGTATACAATAACTATTTTGGAATTAAACTGAGATAAAACTAAAATTCTAGACACTTATTAATTAAGGGAAGGCAATCAGATTTTCGGAGAAGGCAATGGCAAGCCACTCCAGTACTACTGCCTAGAAAATCCCATGGACGGAGGAGCCTGGTAGGCTGTAGTCCATGGGGTCGCTAAGGGTTGGACACCACTGAGCGACTTCACTTTCAATTTTCACTTTCACACATTGGAGAAGGAAATGGCAACCCACTCCAGTGTTCTTGCCTGGAGAATCCCAGGGACGGGGGAGCCTGGTGGGCTTCCATCTATGGGGTCACACAGAGTCGGACACGACTGAAGTGACTTAGCAGCAGCAGCAGCAATCAGATTTTGCTCAAAAGTCTGATGTTCAGCGTAAGAGTGAAAACATGAAACTTTAGATTCTGTTAACTATGCAAACTAAAATTCACGGTAAGCACTAAAATGACAAAATTTTAGTTTTACCTTTTAAACCAGCAGAGAAAAAGTAAATGGAAAAACAAAAACTCAACACGGAAGATGGGAGGGGGACACCCAAGGGCAGAGAGATAACAAAATGGTAGAACAAAAAGCACAATAGGATGGTATGCTGCTGCTGCTGCTAAGTCGCTTCAGTCGTGTCCAACTCTGTGCGACCCCACAGACGGAAGCCCACCAGGCTCTGCCGTCCCTGGGATTCTCCAGGCAAGAACACTGGAGTGGGTTGACATTTCCTTCTCCAAGGATGGTATAAATAAACCCTAATATGTTAGCAATTTCCACAAATGTAAATCAATTAACGTCTCCAGCTAGATAGGAAAAAAAAAAAAATCTAGTTAGCTTTTAGTGGGTACATGAAAACACAGCATAAAGGTCTGAAGGAAGAATAGAGAAACATATACCATACAAACACTAACCAGCTGGTGTGGCCCATATAAATATTCCTTTCAGAAAAGGTCTGAAGGAAGAATAGAGAAACATATACCATACAAACACTAACCAGCTGGTGTGGCCCATATAAATATTCCTTTCGGAAACATAAGATTTGAAGGCAACATAAAATGATATAAAAACATTGTCAGAAATAAAATCTGTGACAACAAACATAAGATTCAACTCTAAACGTGAAAGATAAACAATTCTAAACTTGCAATACACTGAATAACAAAGTTTCAGAATATATAAAACAAAAACTAACACAATTACAGACAGAAATAAGAAAATCCACCAGAACAGAAAATTTTAACACCTCTTAGGATCTGAAAGATCAAGCAGAAGAAAAAGAACATTAAAATAGAGACAATTTGGCCAACACAATTAACAGTTTGGTCTAATGAACACCCAACAACTGGAAACATGCATACTTTCAAGCACTAACACAACATTTACAAAGACTGCCGTATTTTAGGTCAGATCCCAAATCTCAACAAATTGTAACATTTCAGTCTTATATGAATCTATTCTTGGACCACAGTCCAATGAAAGCAGAAATCAATAAGAACAGAACTTCAAAGTCTACATGTTAGGAAATTAGAAAAAAAAAATCCACAAATGCAAGTTAAAAAAAAAGAAATCATGACGGAAAATAAAAAATAGTTAGAATTTAAAAACAGTCATTTCTACAGCATTTTAAACTGACAAAACATTATTTCATTTGCTCATTAGAAAGTAATCCTGTGAGCCAACCAGAAGCCACATTCTCTCTGCTAGACAGTGTAACAGCAGAAATAACTATTAAAGCAAATTTTTATATATAAATAAAATACATATCAAAAGTGATTTAGAAACTGAGAAATATAAGTGAAAGTGTTACTACTAAAAATATTAAAAGGAAAGAGAACCAACCAGTTCTTTTAGAAGGTATATTAAATGGCTAAGAAAGTTACAAAGAAAAGATTTAGCATCAACGTTTAAAGCTCAAAAAGTTCATAAAGTCATTTTGGTTTAAGAAGGCCCTTAGATCCTCACATAGTATACACAAACTCATACGGTAAAGTCTTTATTATTCACACGAGATGAATGAGCACGGTCAAACGTCTATGCAGAAGTGGAGGAATCGTTGCTGCTCACACACACGGCCCTGGTTTCCTGGTTCACGCATCTGTTCAGTGGTGCACTGGCAATTAATAGCTCTTCTGAAACTGCCTACAGCACAAAGGGAATTTTCATTTACGGTTCCCCTCCCTTTTCATGTGCAGGATATTTTTGGAAGTATGTTTTCTTTTTCCATCCACTGAAAAGAGAATTAAGAAAATTCCAACATGCCTGCGTGTCAGCAAGTACTCTTTTTGGTCCAGGTACCAGAGGATGATGGATGAGCTTGTCAGGCCTACAGTAGCGGACAGAGGGAGTTGGCAGAAGTTCTGTGTTATTGAAAGAAATCTCAAATACTTATTTCATCTCCTCTATTAACTTTAATCACATTTTCAACATGCAGCCAAGAATGAAGCTTTGACAGTAAGCCATAAATTTACACAGGCAGGCATTGTCACTTTTCTGCAGGAGCAACACTAAGGTAACACCAGCGAGCTGGGTATTTTCTTTCTCGTGCCTTTCTTCACTGAAGAGCAATGAAAAAATTACCTGAAAGGTCTATCCATACCTCACATTCACTTGCCATAAATCTCTTGAAATTATTGCATATAATTCTGCTTGGTTCATGGTAAATAAAAAAAAAAAATCTATTTAGTTCCTCAATTAGACTGTTAAATGCAGATTTTTAAAGATCACAGTGATGACAGAATTGGTACATGTTTCATCATAATACACCTGCTTATGAGAACAGACGTTCAACACTAAAAAGGATTTACATTTAACATGGATCATTTGCCGTGTGGGCAAATACTTCTGGTTTTCTCAGAGCCAGGATCTTTATACGGTTCCAGAGGGAGGCCTTGGCAGAATTTGCTGATTACTCATTAAATGGCTGAAACATGTAGAGACGTTATTTATCTTACAAAGCTTACCCACAGCAAAAACAGACGTAAAAATGAGGTAAAGACTATGGGCAACAGTATGGTTCTTGGAAAGGTTAAAAGTCAACTGTGTTTCTGGTAAGTTTTTCCTTGTAAGCATGTTTTAAACAAAGCTGAAAACACGAGGTGTTGGAAGGCCACAATCTTAACAAGCGTGTCTTGTTAAGACACAGCATTATACAACTTCTCCCAATGGGCCATTCAGAGACCAGCGTGGCCCCATGTCACAGCAGAGACGTGGTTCTGATGCTCTTTTCTCTTCAATACGATCTCTGCTCCCAGGACAGCTGTTTCTGTCTACATTACTCATGGAATAACACTGTATACATTCCTTCAAGAGCCAACAAAGCCACGACAGCCAGACACCATCTCTGCTTCCTAAGCCACAATGATAAACTAACATTAACCCTGCAGAAGGATGAATTACAATTACTTCCCTAGGAAGTCTGTACTTACGGTTAGTTCTCTGAGATAATCTATCAATGGAAAGCAAGACTGGTACACATTAACTGAGAGCATGTGGACACCGCTTTCCTCCAACTCCCTCCCCTTCAAATGATCACTGAGAGGCACTTGAAACTGGAAAGATGTGGCACTCCTCTAGGAAACAGTGAAGACTCCAGAAGAGGGCTCCGTCTTCCGACAGAAGCGTGCCATCGAATGTATTGCTGAGCTTGAAGCAGAGGCTGAATGGTTTGGTGGGAGCAGTTTTATTTTGGGGGGTGTCAGTTTTTTCTCGCCTGTTTGTCCGGCTGTGATTCACGCCCTCAGAAGGCTGAGAACCTGGCCAGGCCCTTCTCCATCTCGGCGTACTGCTCTCGCAGCTTCTCCATGGCCTTCCTGTGCTCCTCGTCCACTTCTGCCTGCTTGCCATGCTGCTCCTTCATGAAATCCTCCCACTGCGTCAGGTGCTGTTTCTCACTAGCTATTAAAAGGTCATTATGAATCTGAGAAAAGAAAATTTGAAAGTCACGTGACATTTTCCAGACAATTATTTTGCCATGCAGGGAGACAAAAATAATTTTATCTCTTGACATTTGCTCACTGCAGCATAACAAACAGCTTGTAAGTCTCAATGATAATACTCCGTTAACAGTTTTAATGTCCAGCAAGAAAACAACATAGCAGACACATCTAAGGCTTCTCTTACTATGCCTGAACATGGGCATTCACATTTCTGAAATTTCAAAAATATCTAGTATTTTAAACAACAGATTCAAACACAATCCAAGTAAATTTTCATACCTCTATTTCTCAAATTTCATTTAATTGCATATAAAATTAAAGAATATATGCCATAAAAATTGCTGTTGAAAGAAATTAAAATGCATGTCTTACACAAAGTATCTTTTAGACACATTCAAAAGAACCACAGATTATTAATCAATGGGCGAGAACTCAAGCAATCTCTTTTAGTTCAGCTCCGATTCTTAAAGCAAATAAACACCAAAAATATCTGCATCAAATATCCCAAGTTCATCTTGAGATATTCCTTAATATTTCTATATGAGGACACTAAATGTACTTCTTCATGGCCAGTGAGCTACTAAATCATAGACGCAAAGGTAGGACTCGCTGACACGCAAACCTATGCCTTTTCTATCACAAATGCAAATCAGATCATTTCAGGGAAGTTTTACACAGATGGCTAAAAGTCTTACACACACACACAAAGCTATTGCAAGAGTATTTTTCTGCCAATCTGATCTAAAGTTCCTCAGCACCAAGGCTTTCCAAGTAAAAAGAGGTCAGGAGTGAATCTGAAGTTTCAGCTGGAGTGAAACAACCCCCTCAGGTATGCCCCTCGACCCAAGGGGTTCGGGCAGGCAGACCGTGGTGCGGAGACACCAGGGTGGGGGTTTGCTGATACAATGCCGTGGGGAAACAGGTTAGACAAAATGCAAAACATGACTTTTTAACCTTTCAGCCTCAGAGGCGGTCATTCTTCAAAAGATAAATAAAACATTAAGAGTTCATTAAATTCTTTTCATGGAACTTTGGCAAAACTATTATATTCTAAGAGAAAAGCCATAGTCAGATAAGAAAAATGCAAATAAACTTTACCAAAATGATACCCTGGCATTAGCGGGAAATTAATTTCTAATAAGCACAGAGTATACTAACTAACCCTGCATGCTCAGAAGCCAGTTAAAAAGTATTCTAAGCCGACAGGAGTGAAGGTTATCTTGGATCTCATCTATTCCAGTTGTCAGGAAATGCGGTCTGCCTAGCTGTGACTTCCCGAGAACAGAGCCTAGACAGGGCACCCAACTGCTCCTCCATCTGAAGCAGCAAAGATGCCCCCAAGCGCATCCCAACAGGAGCACACCTCCTGGCCTAACAAGCCAGTGACTCTGCTTACAATTAAAAAGGACTCTCCCAAATAAGGGACAGGGTGGATGGGAGGCAGCTCACAAGGGAGGGGATATATGTATACTTATGGCTGACTCCCATTGTAGTACAGCAGAACCAACACAACATTGTAAAGCAATTATCCTCCAATTAAGGTCTCCCCTGTAGCTCAAACGGTAAAGAATCTGCCTGCAATGCAGGAGACCCAGGTTCGATCTCTGGGTCGGAAAGATCCTCTGGAGAAGGGAACCACAACCCACTCCAGTACTCCTGCCTATAGAATCCCATGGACAGAGGAGCCTGTAGGGCTACAGTCCATGGGGTCGCAAAGCGTGGGACACGACCGGGTGACTAATACTACCGCTATCCTCCAATTAAAAATAAATTTTAAAAAAAAAGGAAAAATCTTTTGTAAACAGTGAGCTAACTTCAGACGACCATCCCCTGCGTGCAGTAATTCTGCTTTTAAGGTCAAATAATGGGACTCTGTGTCAGTCTTAAACAAGGATTCCTCTAGCTGAAACACTCTTGAAAAATCATAGTCACATCTATCCTTATACTCAACAGATTCATACACGACTAACAGAAGAACACAGTATAGCAATCAAACTATTTACGTGTAATAAGTAATTAGTTAAAATTACCTGTAATAGGTAATTATGGTTTGCAGTTAAAATTTTCTAGCAGCTACCAAAAATGTGCATATTAATTTATACATTCAAAAGTTGATGTTCACAGTGGTGGGAGTAATTAGTATTTTTGGCGAGCAATCTGCGAGAATCTATCAAAACAGAAAGTGTAAATATTTCTGGCTCAATAATTTCTCCTGGAGTAGCATTTCCCCTTCACTTTTATTAAAGAAGTATTACAGAGCTTAGAAACAAACCCAAACACAAGGACAGAAAGGGACAGTCCCCTCCACTACCCCACAGACACATCAAAGCCATTTCCTTTCCAGGACTGTGACTAGTTGGATGGCTACACTTGCAGTCTTTTTCCTATGCTTATACAAACAATTAATAAAAAAATGGAGTCATATTACAAGTGCCAGTCTGCAGGTACAATTTTTCAATAATGATATGATTCATACTAAGGGTGCACACAGCAGCAGGGGGGAGTGCTGCCTGGCTTCAGACAACAAGAAGGTGCGCTGTCTGAACAAAATTCACATCAGTGACACACACAACAGAAAGACTGGTTTTTATTACCACCAGGCACTGGCAGTGCTGGCTAAGGTCAGCAACACAGGACTCAGTTCAGTTCAGTCGCTCAGTCGTGTCCGACTCTTTGCGACCCCATAAGCCACAGCACGCCAGGCCTCCCTGTCCATCACCAACTCCCGGAGTTCACTCAAACCCATGTCCATCGAGTTGATGATGCCATCCAACCATCTCATCCTCTGTCATCCCCTTCTCCTCCTGCCCTCAATCCCTCCCAGCATCAGGGTCTTTTCCAGTGAGTCAGCTCTTCACATCAGGTGGCCAAAGTATTGGAGCTTCAGCTTCAACATCAGTCCTTCCAATGAACACCCAGGATTGATCTCCTTTAGGATGGACTGGTTGGATCTCCTTGCAGTCCAAGGGACTCTCAAGAGTCTTCTCCAACACCACAGTTCAAAAGCATCAATTCTTCAGCAGTCAGCTTTCTTCACAGTCCAACTCTCACATCCATACATGACCACGGGAAAAACCACAGCCTTGACTAGATGAACCTTTGCTGGCAAAGTAATGTCGCTGCTTTTTAATAAGCTGTCTAGGTTGGTCGTAACTTTCAAGGAGTAAGCGTCTTTTAATTTCATGGCTGCAGTCACCAGCTGCAGTGATTTTGGACCCCCCAAAAATAAAGCCAGCCACTGTTTCCCCATCTATTTGCCATGAAGTGATGGGACCGGATGCCATGATCTTCAGTTTTCTTGAGTTTTAAGCCAACTTTTTCACTCTCCTCTTTCACTTTCATCAAGAGGTTCTTTAGTTCTTCACTTTCTGCCATAAGGGTGGTGTCATCTGCATATCTGAGATTATTGATATTTCTCCCGACAATCTTGACTCCAGCTTGTGCTTCTTCCAGCCCAGCATTTCTCATGATGTACTCTGCATATAAGTTAAACAAGCAGGGTGACAATATACAGCCTTGACGTACTCCTTTTCCTATTTGGAACCAGTCTGTTGTTCCATGTCCAGTTCTGTTGCTTCCTGACCTGCATGTAGGTTTCTCAAGAGGCAGGTCAAGTGGTCTGGTATTCCCATCTCTTTCAGAATTTTCCACAGTTTATTGTGATCCACACAGTCAAAGGCTTTGGCATAGTTAATAAAGCAGAAATAGATGTTTTTCTGGAACTCTCTTGCTTTTTCGATGATCCAGCAGATGTTGGCAATTTGATCTCTGGTTCCTCTGCCTTTTCTAAAACCAGCTTGAACACCTCGAAGTTCACGATTCACATATTGCTAAAGCTTGGCCTGGAGAATTTTAAGCTACTAGTGTGTGAAATGAGTGCAATTGTGTGGTAGTTTGAGCATTCTTTGGCATTGCCTTTCTTTGAGATTGGAATGAAAACTGACCTTTTCCAGTCCTGTGGCCACTGCTGAGTTTTCCAAATTTGCAGGGATATTGAGTGCACTTTCACAGCATCATCTTTCAGGATTTGAAATAGCTCAACTGGAATTCCATCACCTCCACTAGCTTTGTTCATGGTGATGCTTCCTAAGGCCCACTTGACTTCACATTCCAAGATGTCTGGCTCTAGGTGAGTGATCACGCCATCGTGATTATCTTGGTTGTGAAGATCTTTTTTGCACAGTTCTTCTGTGTATTCTTGCCACCTCTTCTTTCTTCTGCTTCTGTTAGGTCCCTACCATTTCTGTCCTTTATCGAGCCCATCTTTGCATGAAATGTTTCCTTGGAATCTCTAATTTTCTTGAAGAGATCTCCAGTCTTTCCCATTCTGTTGTTTTCCTCTATTTCTTTGCACTGATCGCTCAGGAAGGCTTTCTTATCTCTTCTTGCTATTCTTTGGAACTCTGCATTCAAATGGGTATATCTTCCCTTTTCTCATTTGCTTTTCGCTTCCCTTCTTTTCATAGCTATTTGTAAGGCCTCCTCAGACAGCCACTTTGTTTTTTTGCATTTCTTTTTCTTGGGGATGGTCTTGATTCCTGTCTCCTGTACAATGTCACAAACCTCCATCCATAGTTCATCAGGCACTCTATCAGATCTAGTCCCTTAAATATATTTCTCACTTCCACTGTGTAGTCATAAGGGATTTGATTTAGATCATACCTGAATGGTCTAGTGGTTTTCTCCACTTTCTTCAATTTCACTCTGAATTTGGCAATAAGGAGTTCATGATCCGAGACACAGGACTTACCCCTAAATCCTTCTTTGGTCTGAGTTCTAAACAATTGCTGAGGTTACTGCTGAACTTCAGTAATACCTAAGTTTCAAATTAAGATATTTTCATTGTTTATCCTTTAATGATAAACTCTGAAGTTAATTTAAAGGACTTCCAGTTACAGAGCCAATCCTGGACAAACTGAGTTGCCTACACACATTCATTTCCAAAGAAAATTCCTAACAGTTCAGAATCAAGTCACATGCTTTCCTTAGATGCTCAGCCCCTCTAACCCCTGGGTTACTCAATATTCTTGCGTTTAAAAAAAAAAAATGACATAGCAGAGCAACTGCAGAAATAAAGCCTGAATTAGTTCAAATCTAGAATTCTACACTACAATGTTTACCTAAGTTTACATATTTTAACTCTGTACTTAAGATTTTTATCCTGTGGAGACTGGGACCCACTGCAATGGTTTCCAAAGAAATAAAGATAGTACTGCAATTTCTAGAATTTACTGTGAAATGTGCTTTTTATGAATCTCTTCCAGACTTATGTTTAATACTTCCGCAAACTATATATATGTGCATTTTACCACTATTAAAAATATTCAAGTTTCGGGGTGGGTGGGGTTCCCAAATGAAACCAATTGCATACTCAAAAGATGTAGACACATTTGTTTTCTCAAGATAAAAAAAGAAAACCCCACTTTTGCTGTAACTGGGTACCAAAAGTAATTAGCTGTAAAGGTTTGTCTCTTTCTACAACAGAGAAATAGTAATAACAACCCAGCTTCCTTATGTCCCATTGGAGATAAACGTGAAGTCAGTCCTGAAGGCAAACTGTGTCCAGGACCAGGTCTATAAAAGAACTGACGGACACGTAAACATTTTTGCATGCTTTACTCTAAGCTGGTAACCCTCAGCTGGGGGTGATTCTGACGCTCCTGTCCTCTCCTGTCTCCCATATTTCTGGTTATTACAATGCAGGTTGGAGGGGGAGGGGTCATGCTGGCATCTGGTGGGTAGCGGCCAAGGATGTGCTAAACATCCTACATAAGACTCTACAACAGAGATTTATCTGCTCCAAAATGTCAACAGTGCAGACGGTGAAAAACCCGGGTCTAAGGGAAAACTCTGAATAAACCAATGGCTGTCTAGAAGGTTCTTTGGAGTATCTGTAAGCAATACATGTGCCTTTAATCTTAAATATGCCTTACACAGATAAATGAGAAAGTATTGAGTGTCAGAATAGCAAATGTAGCTATTTTCAGTACTTAAAACACTATGTATGGTCACCCTGAGGGATCTGTGGGGTGCTGACTCCAAGACTCTCACGGACACCAAAGTCCGCAGATGCTCAAGGCCCTTAGAGAAATGGACACGGCATGTAACCCGCACATCTTTCCACACATTTAAAGTCATCTCTAGATTACGCATAATACCTAATACGATGTAAATGCTATGCATGTACAACGTAAATGATATGGAAACAGCTGCCGGCATGCGGCAAATTCAAGTTTTGCTTTTTGGAACTTTCTGGAATTTAAAAAATATCCATTTAAAACATTTTGATTGAGTTCACGGATGCAGAACCAGAGGATAGACAGTCTAGTGTACTGACCCACTACCTGGCATTTTCAAACGCTATCAAGAGAATGTATAAGCCACACTAGCTCACTGCTCTCATAACAAAACAAGAAGGAGCAAAAATTAATTCTAGTAAGTATTTGTGGACAAGATGAATCAAAGGATTCACATTCACTTTATTATTATCTCTAGTCTGAACAGAACTTCAAAAGTTGATGCTTGTGCATGAACCTCAGTTTAAACTAGTGTCAATCAACTCGTCTGCTTTTGACGGCTTATTTATTTAAGTCACTGAATTTTATCAGCCATTTGTATTTTCGTTTCACTTCTCTTATTGGTAGCACCCAATATGCAACTTGTATTAGTTACTAGTTTTCAAGGCACATGTCAATCAGCTTGGAATGCGCACTTGTGGCTCTGAGTGTACTTTTAGCTATCAATGGCGGGAAATGTGACTTGGATGAATGACGTGTATCATGATTTACTTCCCACAGAATTCCACAAATTGTCTCGATATGAAAGCAATAGCGATTAAAGGCAATGGTCTATTTTATTCCATTACTACTCCCATCTTTCTTTGTTCTGAGAGCCATTCAAATACACAAAATGCAGCCAAGAGAATAACCACGGCAACGGTTCACATTAGACTGTAAAATGCAGCTAGAGGTCAATTTTGCTTGGTACAGACCTGCTAAATGAGAAATTAAACCTCATTTCCCTGTCTAATATACATGTAGTCCCAAACCTCTGCCACACACGTTTTGGCAAAACAAGGTATGACAGCTGAAAAAGAAAAAGACCTTAAAGATCTGTATTTCAAATGCTCTGCTAACTAGATAAGTACTAATAAAGATATTTCAATGTATTCTAAAATCCTGATTTTTTAATGTGTATTCCATTAAAAAAAGTTCAATAACAATCTTTGAGATAATATATTTAAGATGAAAATCCCCAAGTGCTTTATTATTTGAGGCTCTTTCTTTTTTTTCTTAAAACCAAGGGACAGTATCTTTTAATTTAGAGAATCATCAACAGGCAGGATTCTCAAGAACTTCACCAACTCTACAGACCACAGCAGGGCTCTTATCCACAGAGTGATTACCTGCATCTTACCCAAACGATCGAGCTGGCGGGGGAAAATGCACCTGACACTTGGAGAGTCACAGTATTTCACATACAGTACACAACACAACGTATCAGGTACATAAAACATCGATCTACCCGCTGAGAACAAGCATTTGCATTGAAGCTCAAGGGCTTATCCAAGGGCATATGGTTAGCTAAGAAAGGCAAGTACCTAAACACAGAAGACACCAGGCATTTTTTATGCAGTCTGGTAATTTTCCTACTTAGACACTGTTAATACACCAAATGTGAAAAAAGTTCAAAGAGTAAAGAAGAACCATCCATCCCCAATATAATTTAATTTTAGGTTAATTCTGCTCAAGAATGGCAAGAATTGCCATTTTATCAAAAATCAGAAGTGCTCGGAGAATGTCTTAGAAACAAAGGTCAATAACGAGTGCAGTCACATTAAAAAAAAAAAAAAAGACGCTCTTTCATTTTTATTTTGAAAGCCAAGAGTACAGCATACGTTACAGCCAGGGCTCTATCATAGTATCCCTGATTCTCAAACACAAACACGTCCCAGGTGCTTCCACAACAAACTGCTTCAGATCTCATGCCTGGTTCTCTGTGCTCCTCTCCGGAAAGACCCAAGTGGATACTCCCCGCGCCAACTCCCTGGACCCCTGACCTCTCCCATCCACTGCTTCACTCCCCTGGCCCCTGTCCTACAGTGTCTTTCTTCCCATCTTCCATCACTCAGATTCCTACACGTGGATCAACGCTGGGCTGGGGCGCACCTATCCTCCTAGCAAATTACACTTTTCCCTCGGACCATGCAACGCTCTCCACAGCTTTATGACAGGTCTTAACTTTGTGCTACACGATACTAGTGTCAGTGGTTTGGACTCCTAGACCGTTAGCTTCTGCCTTAAACTAAAATCTTTCACCCCCAGGGGCACCTAGTCAAGTAGAGACCAGAACAATACCTGCGGCCCTGCCGGGCCTCGCTCACCCCACCCACGGTGGCGCCCTCGCCGTGCTCTCTGGACACCGGGTGGGTACGACGCCCCGACTTCCCCAGCCAGCATGGCCCTGCCAGGTCACAGGTGTGCTCGCGACAGCCCTGCTTCCCCCCCGGCAGCCTTCCCACCTGGCTTAATCGTCAAGTCCTTTTGGTAAGGCTTGATTCATCAAACTGCTGAATCTTTAAACTTCATATCAACATTAAGAATTGAACAGAAAGTTGAGAAATTTAAACTTGGGCAAGGTTCATTTTTTTTTTTTTTTTGCAGTGGCAGATCTATACCATTATCATGGATTAACCACACACTGCAGAGAGATGGAGACAGTAATACTTGCTGATACACCACAGGCAAAGAGGCAGTATTTTCCGTATTTCTTAACAAGCATATTTCTACTGGCTTAGAGCAATAAATAAGTTACAAAAATTCTTCAACTGTAAGCTAAAACACCACAGTATCATGGGAACTTAAATTCTTGTGCTGTTTTTCCACACCTGAATTACAGTTAAGATATAATTTAAATAAGCAAAGCACTACCCAGCAAGTGATTCATACACTCTCAGATTAGTCATTAAAGAACCCATCCACAGGAACGAATGCCTCCTTCTCTAGAAAAAATAAACATCATTCACTCAAGGCTTCAGGCTCAAAGACGGCTATTTCCAAGCTGGTGGGTATTTTCTGTTCCATGAAAAAGTCCTATTCTTTCTCCTCCTAGAGAGAAATCCATTTTCAGGGAAAAGATGGAAATGTTGAAAAGGAAAAAAAAGAAGCCTGCAATCTGAATTATAAAAATACACAGTGCAATTATGTGACTTCACTGACTCAGCACATCTTCAATGAATCAGCCATTTTTTAATCTTTAAAAATCACTGCATAAAAGAAAACAAATTCAGAGTTGTTTTTCTTTAAACCAAAAGTAATTGTTAATAATATGATGATAAAAGCCCTGGAGTTACAGGCTCCATTATCCAAAGGATCCACTTTTACCTTTTTTCGCTCCTGTTCCCTCTGCTGGAGTCTACAGACCGAGTTAGTAGCTGCTTGCACTGAAATAAAACAGACAGTGGATTGTCAGTCACCAGCCCTCAAGGGGAGACTTATCTGGATTAAAAAACGAAAGGACAAACAAACACTTGGATTGTCTTAGATCTCAAGAAACTACACAAAAAAAGCTGGTTTTGTTCACGGCATGGTGGCTAAAAAGTGGAAAAAAAAAAAAAAGGATTAATGAGAACCACGGTCATTTGTGAGCCAAGGACATTTAGTACCGATTTCGATGACAAGTCATCATTAACAGCCTCGAGATTCTCTGAAAAGGTGTGAAACACCTGATAAACGCATCATCCCCTTGTGATGGAGGCGGCCTCTGCAGCGTCTCCGATTCATCAGCTTCCCCCGTCCTTTTCCTCATCCATACTGCTGCCCCCTTGCAGGCAGGACTCGACACCCAGAAAGCTCCAATGACCTTCTACCTTTCTCCTCGCCTCTTCTCCCGTCTTTTAATTCACCCTGGCTGCCACTGCCAGACTCAGGCTTCTCTGGACTGCTTGCTTTCACACCAGTTCCCTTTTCAGTGAATTACAACAGCTGGTAATAATTACTGCAGCTAATTGCTGAGTACTACTGTGTGCCAAGAGCTGTGCTAAGTACTCTCCATGCTTTCCTCTCCGCTTTCCTACCGGGTGAGGATCACCGTCCCGTTTTACAGATTTTTGGCATCTATAAAAAGTAACAGCAGTAACGTGACTAAGGGACACAGAGCGCGGGGCTTGAAATCAGACCCCAACTCTGAAGACCCGGCTCTCACCTTCAGCGCCCCACCCCTCTTACGATTTCCCCGAGGAGAGCAGTCCATCATGCCAAACCTCTTCATTTCCCAGACCCGTTCTACTTCTGCGCACACGTTTTCGCTTACTTCGCTGGCTGGCGAGCCGGCTGAGAGTCAGCCTCCTCTAGTCGCCCCTGGCGCTGAGCTCTGACCGCCTGTGTGCCTGCACCTGTGTGCGCGTCTGCTCCCTCACTCGCTCGGCCACTTGTCAGGTGATTTCCTGAGCGCCTGCTAGGTGCCAGGTGCTGCTGCTGCTGCCCCTCGCCTCTCAGAACCTTAGCTCCTCATTTGCGAAATGAGCAGAAGGACTGGGGAGAGGACTGAAGAGCCGACAGGAGAGATAAGTAACGAAGTAGACAGCGTGCTTAAAAACCACGGAAAGATTCATACTAATAGTAAAAGCCACTCAGAGCAGAGGTTCCTGCACACAGTCAGCAGTCCAGAGATGCTGCTGCTGCCATTGTTCTACACCCTGGCCTCTCCCTATGCAAAGTGCTGTCCGCATTCCTCTCCTCTAGTCATAATGTTTATGTGCCAAAAGCCCACTACCAGGGTTGCTGCTGCTGCTAAGTCACTTCAGTCGTGTCCTACTCTGTGCGACCCCATAGACGGAAGCCCACCAGGCTCCCCCGTCCCTGGGATTCTCCAGGAAGAACACTGGAGTGGGTTGCCATTTCCTTCTCCAATGCATGAAAGTGAAAAGGAAAAGTGAAGTCTCTCAGTCGCGTCAGCCTCTTAGCGACCCCACGGACTGCAGCCTACCAGGCTCCTCCGTCCATGGGATTTTCTAGGCAAGAGTACTGGAGTGGCGTGCCATTGCCTTCTCCCAGGGTTAGTGCCTCATAAAGCCCTCCAGGTGAATCCCTTCCCCATGTGGATTTACTTTTATGTGAAATTCTTTTATCGGGCAGGTGTACACCCTACCACGTGACCTTGCACTGCCTCAGAGGCCTCCCCAGCTGTTTCACAAGCACGCCTCCTGTCCGCCCGGAGCTGGCCCCAGTGAGCGCAGAGCTCCGTGCAGGGCGGGCGCTGGGACTTCCTTCAGAAAAACGTCAGGCCCCCCCCCCCGCCCCGTGAGAACGCGGCAAAGAGGAGATGCCGCGTTTCAACAGTCCAGCGTTTATCCGTAGCCATTTGCTCCCGTCGTAGCAAAGCTAACACTGCAGCACTAAAATGAAGGTTCCCAGTCACTGTGTGTTCTAACAGAAAAGCTGAACACAAAACAAAACAGGAGTTGATTAGATCTGCCTTCTTTCTGTGGTATATTAGTATTACATCATCTCTCCCAAGCAGTGGTTCCATCATTTCCTGGTTTTCTTCCCCGCTGGCTCTGAACATAACTTTTAAAAAAGCCACTGTATGGACTTTGGGTGCTTCATCGTTTTCTGGGCTCAATCTAAGAGTTATAGGAACATGACATTTATTTTGTCTTTTAAAAATTTAATTAGAACACATCCAACAAAGGTACACTTTTCTTCCTTATCACAATTATCTTTGTGCTTAGAATATCCATTTTTAGAAATTTCAGTCTCTGAAGTAACATATTTTTTAACGTTTCATCCACATGACCAAAAAAAGATTTGCTTTCTGAATTTAAGGAAACCTGCTTTCCTAAAATCTAAGAAAACTACCTTAGAAGTGACTACACTTTTCTTTTCCCTTTCCTCACATGTCGAGACTCCATGAGGAAAAGGCTCATTTCTCTAACCTTTCCTATCTCTTCTACACCATGTATAGTTTGTTCCTAATTCAGTAGCAACAGGAACAGATTCTACGAAGAACTGAGATGCCTCACCCCACCATAACCACTCCACCCCCTGAAAGATGAGAAAAAGAAAATGGGGTGACAAAATTCTTAGAACTCTAACATGCTTTAATTTGCAGAGAAACGGTGCTGGTGGGGAGGGAGGTAGGGAGAAAGGGATACAATATGGGAGAGACAGATAAGACAAAGCATTCATTCTGAAAGAAAGCCTCATAGAATTCTCCACAGATGCTCCCTAAGAAAAATAATCATACGAGTTTATTAAAAGACATCAAACACACGGCATGAAAAATGAAGACCGCAGAACTAAGGAAAACAAACAGAACTATAACCACATCATTACAGATTTAAAAACCAAATCAAAAACAGAAAGAAATTGTATAGTCTTGATGCTAAAGCTGAAACTCCAATACTTTGGCCACCTCATGCGACCAGTTGACTCACTAGAAAAGAGTCTGATGCTGGGAGGGATTGGGGGTGGGAGGAGACGGGGATGACAGAGAATGAGATGGCTGGATGGCATCACCGACTCGATGGACATGAGTTTGGGTGAACTCCTGGAGTTGGTGATGGATAGGGAGGCCTGGCGTGCTGTGATTCATGGGGTCGTGGAGAGTCGGACACGACTGAGCGACTGAACTGAACTGAACTGAAGACTAAACAATTGGCAGCATTATTACTGCAGAAGGGAAAGCAAATACCGTAAAACCTCGCTTGTAAACAAAGTTAGGGATCGCAACTGAGAGGTTGGGGGGGAGAAGCAGAGGGAAGGGGTGAGGTCCTGACCCTCCCCGCCCCTGGCACCTAGTGCAGAAACAACAGCGCTCTAACTTTGGCTTGTCTTTTAATCATTATTTTTCTCTGAGTGATCTTTCAGTAACAACTCTCTCTTACAATAAAGAAACAATTCTTTTAATGTATTTCCTTCAGTTTTACTTGAGATTTTGTTCTGCTAAATTCAAGTAAAATTTAAAATTAATACCTTAACTCAAAAATTGCCCGAGCCCATTCTTCCCAAAAGTTCTCTTCTGCCCCTCACACCTTCCCAACCGTCCGTTCAGTCACCGCCCCCACTCAGCCTTCTATTTTGATATATTCACAAAGATGTCGGGGTGATGATTCACCAAAGTTAAAAACCAACGGTTATCTTCAGATAATTAAACTTATGTATTGCTTTCTTCTTTTTCTTACTTTCTTATTTCTACTTTCTTATTACTTAGACATATATCCTTTTGTTTAAATAATGAAAAATAAAGTCGTAAAAAGAGAGAGGAAGGGAGAGAAAATTCTTTTACTGTGGCCTAGTTAGTTAATTTAAATGGAGAAACAACCTAGAGATTTCCTGTCCTTACCCTCTCAAAAGGAGGACTGGTTCTCGATTCTAAGCAAGAAGAACAGACACTCAGCAGTGTCTCTGGGATGGAGAAGTGGAGAGGCTGTGTCCTGCTGACTGGGTGCTGTGAGGGGCACTGTCCCCACTTACACATCCTCCCAGAGCTCAGGGACTTTCTGGGGTTAAAATTTCCAGAAGCCACAGGTGATTCTTGGCTCTGTTGCCCCTGCTCACCCAATACTAAGACACTAAGCTAGGATTCTATAACTGTCTCCGTGCCAACAGTCCAGGACGCACCCCCCCCACCCCCCAACGCCCCACTGTAGCTTAGTTTCATACACAGTGTTAGACCAACAGCTGAAGATCCGCACACCAAGTTCTGGGAGTCTCAGCTGACCACATGCCCAGCTCAGCTCTCAGATGTGCAGAGCTAAGACAGGCCTGACAGGCTACAAGACAAAACTCCACTGTCACTAACCTTGTAGCTTAGCTTTAATTTACTTAGATGAGAGTATATCCCATAGATAAACACAAGCCAGCATCGCGGCTTAAAATGTCAACTTTTCAAACATGAAATTCCCCAGGAACAGCAGCTGGGCCCAGGCCAATTTTTAAAAAACTATGTTGGCTCTAAAAGCAAACGATTATCTCCATTATACCTGTGACGTTCGTGATAACAGATACAAGCACATCTTTAGGCTGGAGCCTGATGAGGAAGCCATTCCTGTTTCTAGCAGCAGCAGGACCCCAAGGCCTCTGGGTGTTTCTAACACTAAAACTTTCATTATCGCCTCGCATTTTAATTCTTCCTTTTAGGAAAATATATTTACCGTCTGGATTCCCTGTGACCTCTAAAACTTCACTATTCCATTGTGAAGAGTATGCTTTAAAAAAAAAATTTTTTTTTTTTTAATTTTTGGCTGTGCTGGATCTTCACTGATGCATGTGGGCCTTCTCCAGTTGCAGCGAGTCGGGGGTACTCTCTACTTGTGGTGAGCAGGCCTCTCATTGTGATAGCTCCTTTTGGTGTGGAGCACGGACGCTACAGCATGCAGGCTCAGCAGCTGCAACACAGGAACGTAGCTGCCCCACGGATCCAGGGATCATGGGTCAAGGATCGAACCTGTGTCCCCTGCACTGGCAGACAGATTCTTAACCACCGAACCACCAGGGAAGTCCCAAGACTATGCTTTTTAACATGAGGCTTCCCATCAGAAATAGGAATGACCCAGGAATTAAACTGACTGAAAAATCCATTCATAGTTTTGTTTTAAAAACTGATTGCAATCCCATTTATTTTTATATACTCAGTGTATAAAAGGAAAGTTACCGCACATCTCAAAAGCATACACAGGCATTCTGATCAATAAATCTGAGTTTTGTTTCCAGTGCAATGTCGAGACAGCGCCTCAAGGTGAAGGATTTGACCGTATGAAGGGGCAAGGGCGTGTCCACAGTGCCATATAAAGCCTGAGATCAGGTTTAGACCCTTTCCTCTTCCGTTCAGAGAAACCGCAGGTTGCCCTGTCCTCTCCACCCTCCTCCGAGCCTCCGAGGGTGCAGACTCACCTGGACTTGCACTCACACCCTCATAACTCAGTCATTAACAAGCCCTCCCGCCACTCCCCTCACAGGCCACTACGTCCCCAGCCTTTGCTTTCTTTTAAAAAAAAAAAAAAAAAATTACTTATTTGGCTGCACCAGGTCTCAGCTGTGGCATTCGAACTCTTAGTTGAGGTATGTGGGATCCATTAACAGTTCCCTGTCTAGGGATGGAACTTGGGCCTCTGCAATAGGAGCACGGGGTCTTAGCCACTGGACCACCAGGGAAGTCCTGGCGCTTCCCTTTTTCCTGAGAAAGACGCTGCTTCGTATTCCAGCCCCTCATTATTTGCCAGCACCCTCTGTCCCTGGACAAACTGAACAGCATCAATGTGGATTTGAGGGGAAGCCCCGAGTTTCTGATAACACCTCTAATTTTAAACTCAGTTACTCATAAAACTCCTCTCATTTTGTAATTTGATATGTTTAAAAAATGTTCTTTTTAGCAAACACCTTTCCACATTAAAACATTCAGGTTAATGAAAAAAGTGATAAAACACAAACATTTACGACAGGACTTTTTTTAAGTTAAAAACTCTGGTGTCCTGCTTGGCAAGGAAGCCTCACTGCATACTCTAATTCCTGGCCATCAAACATTTTATTGCAGATACATTTTTTAAGGTAAAAAAAGGTTTCAAATTTCTTACATCCTGGACGGGTAATCCTGCTTGCCCACCTTGCTGGGGAGGTTAATACTCTGAACATCAAGGGCGACACACACTAATCACCTGACTTCTGAAACTGGGCGGCTTCCCTCTCTCGTCTCCACCTCTCACCAAACACCCCGGGAAATCCATTTGGGCAGAGCATGCGTTATGAAATAAAGCAATATAAAAAAACACTGGCTTACATCTCTGGAGAACTTGGGTTAAGTTGTCTTGCATTGTTGCTCTACACGTCGGAAGAGTATGTTCATGTGTCTCATGGATCATATTCTTCAGATTTTCAAGAACTCGCATTTCTCGAAGACCACGTTTTTCCTATTAAAAGAAAAGTACATATTGTGCCTTAAATCTTACTAATTACTTCCTGAGACTTCCACCCAAGTTCTGGTTGCTACGTTAGTACTTATTACTAAAATTTATAAAGCCTTCTTCTAATTATTTGGCGATGAATTAGGCCACAACCTGGGGGTATCTTTTTTTTTTAATTATGAAATGCTTCAAAAGTTGCAAATATGAGTCATGTTTTCATACCAATGTTTAAAAATGGGCATGAGAAACACTAAAAGAACAAAAAGAGAGACCTAGATCCCATGCCTTTCATCTGTGGCAAAGAAATGATCAGATTTTAAATTATATTTTGTTGTTCTTTTCATCATAAAGCTTCTATTATGATGCTCTGATCCCACTTCACTCAAATAGGTGTGTGGAAAAAGTAGTAATACGTGGGTTCTTCCCTGTGTAGAAGGGAGTTATCACTGCGGGCCTGAGACCACCTTACAAAGGCCTGCCTGCATGATTGGCCTTGGTAGGTTCCGGGAACTTGACCAGCCAACAGCTCCCAGGCAGGTAACACTTCCCGTGAATGACAAGACACCTCTCTCCTTCCAGGAGTCCGGAACTTTGATACGTGCCAGGCAGAGGCTGCCTACTTGTCGGGTCCCCAATAAGAACCCTGGACCCCCAGGCTCAGATGAGCTTCCCCGGAAGACAACACATCACATGTCATAACCCACTCCCGGGGGAGTGAGGCGTGCCTCAAGTGACTCTGCCAGGTGAGACACTCTGGGAAGCTTCTGCCTGGCTTCCTCTAGACGCCCCCCAGGCACCTGCTCCCTTTGCGAGTCTGCTCTGCCTCCTTCGGCCATGATAAACCTCAGCCACCTGCCGGCTGAGAAGAGCCAGGGAACTGATGCACCTGGGGGTGGTCCTGGGACCCGGAGCCCAGCCCCAGCTTCAGAAAGCTGAGCTTAACCCACCCTCCCGCTTGGGTGGGCTAGACTGAGTGACTCGCTTCCAGAGAATAAAGCAGGAAATGAGAAAGACATTAACCTCACGGTGGAGCCAATGAAGGTGACCTCGTGAGTGACATCATGACGACGGCAGGCCCCTCCCAAGGTGACGTGACCAGAAGGACATGCTCCCTCGCTGGGACGCCTTCCCAGAGCGCGTCAGCCCCGTCTAATCCTAAGGAAAACATCAGACAGACCCAGATGGGGCTGCACTCTACAGGATACTGGCCAGAACTCAAGACTGTCAAGGTCAAGAGAAACAAGGAAAGCCCGAAAAATTGTCAGAGACCAGAGCGGACTAGAGACACGACAATGAAAAGCACTGTGCCGCCCTGGATTAGATCCCGGGACAGGAAGAGGGCTGTAATGGAAAAACTGGTGAAACGCGCGTCAAGTCTGGTGTTTCATTAGCAGTAATGCTCCAGTGTCAGTTTCTTAGTTTTTACCGGTGTAGCACAGTAATTAATGTAAAAGATTAATAATGGGACAAAGTGGGCGAGGGGTGCGCGAGAACTCTGCGCTGTGTCAGTAAGCTCACTGTGAATCTTAATACAGTGCAAAAAGCCCACTGAAAATGAGGCTGGTGAGTGCGATTATGAGGGGATACTGGTATAGAAGTTACCAGAGGTTTTGTTTTGAACCATCCTATGGAGCAGCTGGGGTAAGGATACTTCAATTTTTCCACAATAAAAATTTTTAAACTTATCCACAAGTTGAGAGAGAATGAAAGAATGAAGCTTGGTTTCTGATGTATAACACCCCATAAAATTACAGATCCAGTGAACTTTTCTCAAATTGAAACTGATAACAAGTGCTCATATAATGTGCTTAAGTCAGGACTTGGCACGAAACACTTAAAAAATGTTAGCAATTATTCAGAGTATTAGTACAGTTATTATATTTTTACATTAAAGGTGTAATTTAATAGCATCAGAGAGGAAATGAGAGACTGATGTAATATTTAAAATTTTCTTTCCTTCAAATAATAGTCCCACAAGTCCTAAAACCATACTGTATATATATATATAAATTTATTACTTGTCATATGGGGAATAGACTTTTTCCTTATATTTGATAATCTGACATACTTTTACAACCTAACCAAAACGAGAGATCAGATGTCAAGTGAAATTTTACTTTGCCCTGCCTTTCAAGGGATTTTCTCTTTAATAAATCAACACTCAAATGCATCAATATGAACCTTCCCAACTCTTCTCATTACTGTACCCATCTGAACAATCCTTTTTTCCTCCCTCAAATTTAATCAACATTGCCTCCACTTTTTCTGTATCTCTCTGACATGTATGTTTCTTTCTCAGATCAAACATCAGCCCCGCTTCTGAAGAGTTCCCTCCCAACTCAGCCGAGAGCTCAATCACTGTGCTCATTTTATCATCATAATTTCATCATCACAATCTGCTCTCTGCAGATGGTAAACCCCTGGAGGTAGAGATTGTTTCCTATTTGTTTTTGCGTATCTGCTGAGGCAGACCATTCTGGGTCCATTCCCCTCTTCTCTCTTCCTCTGAACACCCAAATACTATTTGGTGGTGATCACCAAGCATTTCTGTAGTCACTGCGGTGGCGGCATGCCTGCTCGGTCATGTTCAACTCTTTGCGACCCCAAGGATTGTAACCCATCAGGCTCCCCTTGCCCTGGAACTTTCCAGGCAAGACCACTGCAGTGGGTTGCCATTTCCTCCTCCAGGGAATCTTTCCCACCCAGGGATGGAACCTGTGTTTCTTGCATCTCCTGTGTTGGCAGGTGGATTCCTTACCACTGAGCCACCTGGGAAGCATTTGGTGGTAAAGGTGCCTGTGAAACAGATACCACTAGCCGCCTCCCACCTGCCTTCCCTTCTGCTGCAGGAAACGCAAACATGATGGCTGGCCTCCCGAAGCCACCCTGTGAGCAAGAGGACGTGAGCAGCCCCACTGGAGGAAAGGCTGAGGTCGTGGGGCTCTGGCCGCTGTGGGAGGAAAGGAGAGCCACTCTCTTCAGGGGTCTGTCACTAGGAACCAAACACCTTCCTTCAGACACAGTCGGGAATATTTGGGAACTCTTAAGTAAAACAGCGAATGAAACTTGAAAATAAAGCAAGGAGCTGGTGCAGGGCCACAGGTCATGAACTGTGACCCGCGTGGGCCTCCCCTCTCAGAGGCCCAGCACCTCTGGGGCTGGAAGGGCATGCCTTTACTCGATGACTACCAGGCGGACGCACACCTGAGGGGCCCCGCCAGGATCTCTGTTCACAGCACTGACTGGAATCGGGAATAAAAGCGCTGTGCGAAGTCGAGAGCAAGACAGTCAACGGTCCTGAAACACGAGCAAACACAAAAGAGGGCCTACAGTATTTTAACAGGATGCCGACAATTGAAGTGATGCTGCCACCGTGTGGCACTTACTCCTTTCTTTTGGAGACAAAATTTTATAAAGAAAAAGATTACTGTTGCTGGGTGCATTAACTTTTAAAAATACATAAACTACAAACAAGCTTCCCTTTAAACGTGAGCCAGTTTGTTTTTGAACCACGTTTAAATGGTCTAGAGAGGATGGAACTCAAGGAACCACATTCAATGTCATGTAATAATCTTTAATGGAAAAGAATCTGAAAAACAATGTGTGTGCATAACTCAATCCCTTTGCTGTGTACCTGAACCCTATTAATAATTGTACTTCAATAAATTAAAAAAAAAAAGACGGGAAACTTCCAGGAAGCCCTGACAGCTCTCCTCACCCTTCCTCTGGGCCCGGCTGTGTGTCTCAGGAAGACCGCTTTCATTAAGTAGAGGAGGGTATTACTTGGGCCAAGCAAAGAGCTGTAAATAGCTCACATTATCTACTCAACTCTAAATCTCTAAAACACTCTCAGCATCTCCCTCACAATGTGAAGGGGAACAGTTAGTGTGTAACAGAAAAGGCAGCTGAGCCCGATGGAGAAGAATTTCCACTGAAATCCCAGAAAGACCGCCCCGAAGGTGACTGTGGGAGAGGCCAGCACCAGGGACCTTTCATGAAGACGAGTGACACAACAGGCAGCTGCAGAGAATGCCAACACGCGGACGAAGCACTCTGAGCCCTTCAGAGACCATTCTTCTGTGAGGACAGGAGTCAGCCCGGCTGCATGAAGAGGGGTCTGTCTCACCCACAGATACAGCGCTGGTTCCTAACACGAGGTCTCACACAAAATAAGTGCTCAAGACGTTCTGCAACACATCTACCATATCCAGTGTGCAAATGTTCTTTAGTAAACAATCTCCTTCCCAGGTGGCACTAGTGGTAAAGAATCCACCTCCCGATGCAAGAGACAGCAGAGACATGGGTTTGATCCCTGAGTCGGGAATATTCCCTGGAGAAGGGAACGGCAACCCACTCCAGCATTCTTGCCTGGGGAATCCCACGGACAGAGGGGCCTGGTGGGCTGCAGTCCACAGGGTTGCAAAGACTTGGACACAACTGAGCTCATGCACACACACAGGTCTTTAGAGACACGTTTACAAACTTAAACAAAAAATAAAAACTAGTATTTCAAAATAGTCAGGCTGGGGCAGCAGGGAGAAAGATGACTTATGAAAAAAAAAATGAATGTTGGAAAAGCCAAGTTTTAGTCCAAGCTCTGCCAACTGCTCCTCTGAATCATACTAAGTACCTTCAACACACCAGACATTCTTTCACGCACTTGGATACAACAAAGCATAAGGACGGTTAAGTGTCTACATTCTCATGAAGGGTGACAGGCAATAAACCAGAGAGTAAGAAAAACATAGGTCATGGGAGGCAGAAGTATAAGGTGGTCCCTGAGACCCCCACTCCCAGATACACCCTGTGCTGTGCTGTGCTCCAAGCAGCGTCAACAGGATGAGGACGGAGAACTTCCAGATGTTCAAGCAGGATTTAGAAAAGGCAGAGGGACCAGAGATCTAATTGCCAACATCCAATGCATCATCGGAAAAGCAAGAGAGTTCCAGAAAAACATCTACATCTGCTTCATTGACTATGCTAAAGCCTCTGACTGTGTGATTCACAACCAACTGTGGAAAATTCTGAAAGAGATGGGAGTACCAGACCACCTTACCTGCCTCCTGAGAAATCTGTACACCGGTCAAGAAGCAATAGTTAGAACCGGACATGTAACAATGGCTTGGTTCAAAATTGGGAAAAGTGTACATTAAGGTTGTATACTGTCACCCCGCTTATTTAACTTCTATGCAGAGTACATCATGAGAAATGCCAGGCTGAATGAAGGACAAGCTGGAATCAAGATTGCCAGGAGAAATATCAACATGCAGATGATACCACCCTTATGGCAGAAAGTGAAGAGGAACTAAAAAGCCTCTTGATGAAAGTGAAAGAGGAGAGTGGCTTAAAACTCAACGTTCAGAAAACTAACATCCTGGCATCTGGTCCCATCACTTCATGGCAGATATATGGGGAAACGATGGAAATAGAGACAGACTTTATTTTCTTGGGCTCCAAAATCCCTGCAGATGGTGACTGCAGCCATGAAATTAAAAGACGCTTACTCCTTGGAAGAAAAGCTATGACCAACCTAGACAGCATATTAACAAGCAGAGACATTACTTTGCTGACAAAGGTCTGTCTAGCCAAAGCTATGGTTTTTCCAGTAGTCATGTAAGGATGTGAGAGTTGGACCATAAAGAGCCGAATTGATGCTTTTGAACTGTGGTGTTGAAGAAGACGCTTGAGAGTCCCATGGACTGCAAGAAGATCAAACCAGTCAACCCTAAAAAGGAAATCAACTCTTAATATTCACTGGAAGGATTGAAGCTGAAGCTCCAATACTTTGACCACCTGATGCTAAGAGGTGACTCATTAGAAAAGATGCTGATGCTGGGAAAGACTGAAGGTGGGAGGAGAAGGGGACGTGCTGCAGTCCACGGGGCTGCAAAGAGTCAGACACGACTGAGCGACTGAACAGCAACAATGCTCAGTCCTGTCAGACTCTGTGGCCCCAGGGACTGTAGTCCACCAGTCTCCTCTGTCCATGGGATTCTCCAGGCAAGAATACTGCACTGGGTTGCCATTTCCTCCTCCAGGGGATCTCCCCGACCCAGGGTCCAACCCATCTCCTGCACTGGCAGGCAGATTCTTTACAGCTGCACCACCCGGGAAGCCCACAGACACCTGTCAGTTATTCAGTCAAACCCGAATGGAGGTCCTGCTGTGAAGCTATTCTACAGTTTTACTTAAAGTCTCACATCAGCTGACTTTAAGGGAGATGATCCCAAGGAGGCCTGACTTCATTAGTGAGTCCTTAACAAGGCCTGGGCTCTTCTCGGCAAGAGAGACTTGAAGCATGAAGGGGATTCCACCTGATGGAGTCTCCACTTGCTAAGTCTTTGAGTAAGTGAAAGTCGCTCAGTCATGTCCCACTCTTTGCAACCCCACGGACTATATAGTCCATGGAATTCTCCAGGCCAGAATACTGGAGTGGGTAGCCTTTCCTTTCTCCAGGGGATCTTCCCGACCCAGGGATTGAACCAGGTCTCCTGCATTGCAGGCGGATTCTTTACCAGCTGAGCCACGAGGGAAGCCCAAGTCTTTGAAGAGGAGACCATATGGCAAGGAAGGTGGGTGGCTTCGAGGAGCTGAGGGACTCCCAGCTGACAGCAAGCAGGGAAATGGGACCTCCGTCAACCTCGGTGAGGCAGTGAGTCCAGCCAGTCACAGAAGTCAGGGGGAGGACCCTGAGCACCAAGGAAGGACGGGGCCGGGCCCAGCCCCGGATTCCACCTGTAAGACCTTGGGCAAAGCACCCGCCACGCTGTGCCTAGACTTGCTTGTCACTCAGGAACCGCCAACGATCTTTCCGTAGCAGGATAAGGGGACAGGGTCTATCGAGTTTTCTGTGTAAGGGATAACTATTCTTATCCTGCAACAAAAGTAACGATGACGAAGAAAACCAACAGCCACCTTCAGGCACCAGAAACGACTCCAAGAGACGCACACCTTTCATCTTCACAACAACCCTGTGAAGCAGGTGTCTGCTGAGCCCAGAAATGGTGTCCAGCGCAGCAGCTCTGTCCGTGTCCCCTGAGTGCTCTGTCCCAGAGGCTTTCTGGACTTGTAAAGGGTGTATGGAAACCTTCCCTCCTTTTGGCAGACCAAAGACTTCCTGCTTGGAGCCTGACTTGAAAATAAAATCCTGACTCCCAGAGAATCACACCACTGTTTGTGTGACACCATTAACCATCATCAACCTATCAGGAGCTTGGGGTGTTACTATGCGATGCACAGTGAACCAACTACACATGTGCAAAACCACAGTCAAACGCAGCAGGATGGCAGGCTGGAGGACAGAACATACAAGGCTGGGTGGTAGATGGTCCAGCCAGAAAGACAGGGACCAGGTCACTACAGGACACTGGCCTTTGTCTACAGACAGAAAAGGACATCCGACTCTCTGGCAGAGTCCCTTGGACAGTCAATCCTACCTGGAAATTCAATGATTTCAGGGTTGATTTCAGGAAATCAACCCTGAAAATTCACTGGAAGGACTGAAGCTGAAGCTCCAATACCTTCGCTACCTGATTCAAAGAGCAAACTCACTGGAAAAGACCCTAATGTTGGGAAAGATTGAAGGCAAAAGCAGAGGGCAGCAGAGGATGAGCTGGTCAGATAGCATTATTGACTCAGTGAATTTGGGCAAACTCCCGGAGAGAGTGGAGGACAGAGGAGCCTTACATGCTACAGTCCACGGGGTCACAAAGAGTCGGACACGACTGAGCGACTCAACAACTGCAAATCTGACAGCAGGGTGAAGACTAGATTTGACTGGGTTGATAGGGCAGGCATACTGATCAGAAAGCACACGTTTATGCAGTAATGTCTAGAAACTTGACCGCTGAATATGACTTACAGGGGAGGGAAGAGCCAGGGGTGATTCTCATGCTTTAACTTGAGAGCTTTGGGTAGATGCTGCTGCCTCAAATGAGAAAAAAAGAATACAGAAAAGGGGTCTGGAAAACTGACCCATCCATCTTTAAAATGTTTTTTTTCTCTTTTTTAAGTATACCTCATCTTAGAGAAGAAAAACTGAGCTCAACGGACAGTAAACAAGCCAAAGCAGACACCAGACCTGGAGCCCAAGGCTCCTCCCACCTACACTTGTGCTCCCTCTATTCATGTCAATGTCTCTTAATAAGTTTTACTTTGTATATTTTATGGACACAAGAACAGAAATCAGAGATTTTAAAACTAGAGAATTTCCCTTCTGTGTATTAACACACTAGCAGATCAGGGTGGTATTTTTGCAAAATGAGTTGCAAATACTCACTTCAAATTCTTTCACAAAATAACGGGTTTCACCTTGGATAACTGGTCTGTGATCTAAGAGCCTTGAATGAACTTCTCCAAGATCTGTAAAGAGAAAATAAAATTCAAGGTCAACCCATACTAAGTAGCACAATCTCTAGCTTGTTTCACTCTTCCTGTTCCCCATAAACATGCGCAGGTTAAAATCTGGTTCAGACTATGGATTATCTGGTTAGTAAATTGGTAAAGTAGTTTTGAGAACAATTAGGCAATATCTCATAAAGTGAAGGCATATACACCCAGCAATTTCATGCCGGGATTAAAATCCAGTTCAGACTATGGATTATCTGGTTAGTAAATCGCTAAAGTAGTTTTGAAAGAGCAATTTGGCCGCATCAAATGAAACTCCATGGGACTTCCCTGGTGGCTCAGACGGTAAAGTGTCTGCCTACAATGAGGGAGACCTGGCTTCGATACCTGGGTCAGGAAGATCTCCTGGAGAAGGAAATGGCAACCCACTCCAGTACTCTTGCCTGGAAAATCCTATGGACGGAGGATCCTGGTAGGCTACAGTTCATGGGGTCGCAAAGAGTCGGACACGACTGAGCGACTTCACTTCACTAATGAAACTCCAATACTTTGGCCGCCTCGTGTGACGAGTTGACTCACTGGAAAAGAGTCTGATGCTGGCAGGGATTGGGGGTGGGAGGAGACGGGGACGACAGAGAATGAGATGGCTGGATGGCATCACTGACTCGATGGACATGAGTTTGGGTGAACTCCGGGAGTTGGTGATGGACAGAGAGGCCTGGCGTGCTGTGATTCATGGGGTCGCAGAGAGTCGGACACGACTGAGCGACTGAACTGAATAAAGTTAGAAGACATGCACACTCAGCAATTTCATGCCTAAATATGTGCCCTAGAAAAACCTCTTATACAAAAGAGAGAGAATGTGTGACTGTTTACTACGGGACGAGTATAAGGAAAAGAAAAAAAAGGGCGTGGGGCGGAAACAACGTAATATTCTCATGGATACTACAAAGCAGTGAATGAAAATGAATACTGTGGGGCAACATTTATTAACATGGACAAATCCCACAAACAAAACGTCAAGCCCAAAGGCAAGTTTCAGAAAGATAAAGCGACTTATATAAACTTTCAGAGCAGGCAGCTTCTGCAAGGAAGCAGGAGAGGCTGGGTCGGTTTGCCGCTGCTGGGAGGCTCCCGGCGCGGAGGGAAGGGGCGCACGCGGGCCGGGTCCCCCACCCGCAGCCTGCAGCAAACGCGAGGCCGCCGCGGCTCGGCCCCGGGTCAGAGGGCGCCGCTGGTCGGTGGGACTGCGCTGGGACCACCGGGCGAGAGCCCTGCTACGCCATACCCTTGATAATGAGGTGCGCCGGCGAGCCCGCGAACCCCAGAGAGTCCTTCTTCTTGCCGCCGCCGCCTCCCGGGGCGGCCTCGCCACCCCCCGGGGTCTCCGTCCCACCGCCGCTCATCCCGACCGGTTCCGCCCACCCGCGACCGCGCTGCGCCTGCGCACACCTCCGCGGACGGCGCTCCCTGCGCGGGCTTTTGGCGTCATCAAAGGGCGACGGGGAAATCGCGTCAACCCAGGGGCGGTTCCCGTAAAGGCACTACGGTGTAGCCAGTGACCTGACCTTGAAAGAAGCCGGTGCCGCCATGCTGGATGAGGGCAGGTGCTGCCAGCAGGGGAGGATGTCTGAAACTTAGAGCTAAACTTATACCTCCTCCCTAAACCCGCTGGAGAGGTTTGGAGGGGTTGGCGGAGAGGAAATCTAGTCATAGAATAATATTAATAATGTGTGTGTGTGTTAGTCACTCAGTCGTGTCCGACTCTTTGCGACGCCATGGACTGTAACCCGCCAGGCTCCTCTATGGGATTTTCCAGGCAAGAATACTGGAGTGCGTTGCTATTCCCTTCTCCAGGGAATATCATATTAGTGACATAAATTTCTTATCCGTACTGTTACCAGCCACCAGTATTTTACAGAGGGTTTTTGAGGTGCGTGCTTTGCCACCTTGGTCGTCATGGCAACGCTGGGGCACATTTTTGTCATTTCTAATAAATGAAGAAATAGGTCTAGAGATTGGTTCGCCCAGATCACTTCTCCGAATCATTCATGCCCATGTAAAAAGCAAAAAGTGTCTGTTCTTGGGATCTGTACTTACAAAATCTCAACCAGTTGTTCCGTAGGCTAAGAGAAAACGCGTGTAATTATGGAAGGGACCGTTTCTTGCTAGGCTGCTGCTTTGATTGGTAGTCGTGAAGAAACAAATCCAGTGCTGACAAGTACCCAGCGCTGCTTTGTGCTAAACTTTATAAAGTTCACTTTGGAGTCTCAACAAGTCCTCCTGCCCGTTGAGAGGAGAGGACAGTGCAACTTGACAGTGTCTTCTTCACCCCCTACGCTCATCCAGTGTTTCCGAGACTCATCTCTGAATCCCCCCTGTTGGATTCATGTTATGCACAGTGCTTATCCTCAAGGGTTTCTCTGGCCACCAAAACTTACAACCGAGGGCGTTATAAATGATCGCACGGAAGAAGGCGCAGTACATCTGGGGACAGGAGGTGGTCAGGAGAGACGTCCAGAGGAGGTGTACTTTGTCTTCAGATCCGAAATGAGGTGTCAGGTGGGGTGGGGTGAAGACGGAACGTAGGGATTTCTAGCAGAGGAAATGAAGAGGCATAAAATAGATGAATTCATAAACAGAATGTGAGCTGGGCTTATTGCAAGTTATTGAGTCGGGCTTCTAACTTTTCATTTCCCTCCCTTTGGCATCTGCCTCCAGAAAACATAATTATTTTTAAAGCCCTTCATTATCCTCCTCACATCTAGGCACTTTTCTCACTCAAGTTTTCTTCTGTACCTGCAAGACTAAGTCTTCTCTAAGCTCATCTCTGAGTGTCTTTGAACTGCTGGAAAACCTGGGCAGGCTTGATACCTAGCAGGACCCTGTGGGGTTCCTGAGCACAAAACCTCTTGGTGGCCCCCATTTCTTGATTACAGGGAATAGAATTCATCAGCCTCCATGATCTTTCCTGAGTTCCAAGGAGCAGATTCAAACAGTTGTTAATTAGTAAAGGGAGGGGATATGGAGACAAGAGAGGAACAGTTAACAGAACCAATAATGTCCAGAGTTCCCTAGTGGTCGAGTAGTTAGGACTCCGTGTTCTCACTGCTGTAGATAGATAGTGAAAGTTGCTCCGTCATATCTGACTCTTTGCGACCCCACGGACTATACAGTCCATGGAATTCTCCAGGCCAGAATACTGGATTGGGTAGCCTTTCCCTTCTCCAGGGGATCTTCCCAACCCAGAGACTGAACCCAGGTCTCCCACATTGCAGGCGGATTCTTTACCAGCTGAGCCACAAGGGAAGCCCCAGAATACTGGAATAGGTAGCCTGTCCCTCCTCCAGCGGATCTTCCTGACCCAGGAATCAAACCAGGGTCTCCTGCACTGAAGGCGGATTCTTTATCAACTGAGCTCTCAGGGAAGCCCCTTACTGCTGTAGTCTGGGTTCAGTTCCTGATTGGGGAACTAGGATCCCTGCAAGACATGAGGCCAAAAAAAAAAAAAAAAAATAGTGCAGCCTTGGGGTAGGGTGCTGGTTCCCCCTCAAGGTATATACAGAACAATGTCCTTGAGCTTTTCTGCAGATACTGAAACCCCTACCAGGTGGAAGAAGTTAACTGAAAGTTGCCCACAAGCATGTGCAGACCCCAGACTGGTTGGAAAACAGAAGGTTGATGATGCTGACCCCCACTTGCCTCATTACCAGCCCATCAGAAGAGTGTCCACGAGCTGATCACACCCTGTTTGAACCATTACTATAAAACTCTCACTACCCCTCCACGTTGGGACACAGTTTTAAAGTTGTTCTTTTCTACTTCATCCAAAACTCTATCTCCAAAGTTTAATTCGGTATCGGGGTACAGAGGCTGGATTCACCTTTGAGCTCCCTCTTCACGAGTGATCGCTTCTCCCACATTAATGTGTAATTAAAAATGAACATTCTGGGTTGTGCCTCCCCAGGTTCTGTTTTAGTGGCTCTTGGGTAGCTGCTCCCTCTCCTTCTCCAATTGCCAACTGATTAGGAGATAAGCAATAAAAGAACTCCAGGTGCAGCAGTTAACACTTTGGAATCAGACAGAATTGGGTTCAAATTCTGGCTGTGCCACTTGCCTGAATTTCCTTTTCTACAAAATGGCAGTAAAATATCCGTATTATAAAGTTGTAATGATTAAAAAAGATTAAACTTGTACTTAGAACTGTGCCTGGCACATATCAAATGCTCAATAAATATTATTTCAATAACCTCCTGTATCTTCTTTTAAAGCCCTGTATAATCTGCTCTCATTCTTCCAGCCTGCCTTTAGCTGCCACCATTATAATTTCTTGCATATGTTTTGCACTTTACGATTTTTAAACTGTTATCACACATAACATGGGCTTCCCAGGTGACTCAGTGGTAAAGAATCCACCTGCAATGTAGGAGATGAGGGTTTGATCCCTGGGTGGGGAAGATCCCCTGGAGAAGGAAATGGCAAACCACTCTAGTATTCTTGCCTGGGTGATCCCATGGACAGAGGAGCCTGGTGGGCTATGGTCCATGGGGTCGCAAAAGAGTCGAACACGACTGAGCAACTAAACAACGACAACGCATAACATAGCACATTCTCAACCTTCACATAAATCTATTTGAGGAAATATTAAAACACCCATTTTCAGGACTTCCCTGGGGGTCCTGTGGTTAAGACTTTGTGCTTCCAATTTAGGGGGGATGGGTTCCATGCCTGATTGAGGAACTAAGATCCCACATGTTGTCAGATGCGACCCCCCCAAAAAAATTAAAACACCGAAATACCCATTTTGTAACTACAGAAACTCAGGATTAGAGAATGTGGGTGAGCCTCTAACATGTCTACAACACTTCCTCCTTGCCCTGTACACGCAGGACAGCACACTGCTCTGCCATCAAGAGAAGGACTTTGTTCTCCTTCGAGGTCAGCCAGTCTGGACTGACCTTGTGACTTCCTTTGACCAGTGGAACCTATTTTTGAAGTGGGTTAACAAATTAAAAATGGAAGAAACTGATGAAAAGAAAGGAAAATATTAGATGGTCTTTAGGGGTAATATACTTAATATTACTGTGTATTAATCATATGAAGTTTTGGAAATGCCTCTGGCACACCAAGCCCAGAGGCGGGTGTGTTGTGAAATGACGCTCTGCGTGTTGCTGTCAGCTGTCTCCAGGAGCAGCTTTACAGTTCTGACCTTTCCTGCACCGAATCCCGCTTGTTGCCCTGAGCGCTGCGTCCAGCGTAGCTCCGTCACTTGAGAACATGCAGAGCTTTACCGTGAGAGCTGCTGCTCTGAAGCTGCTATCGGGACAGAGACGACCGGCGGGAAGTCAGGACGCTCCGACAGCACACTGGGCCCACCTCCAGAAAACTGGACTCGGACGTGACACACGACAAGAGCACCCGCTTGAGGATGAGTGCAGCTGCTATGTGTCACCCAAGCTTCCAACAGGTGGTTCTCATGGCGGGGTTGTCACACCAGACCTGTTGAATCAGACACTCAAACGGGAAGCCCAAGGTAATTACCATTCATGCTCAAGCCTGAGAACCACTGCATTCGTGCCAGTGTCTGTCATCCATGCCCAAAACTTCTGACAATGACAGTTAACTCTAGCGCCCTTTCATACAAGTCACAAGGTTCGAGCCAAATGCCTAACAGTCAGGAACTGTAGAGCTGCTGAGGCCAACCAGAGGGCCAGACATTCCCTGGTGGATCAGATGACAGAGAATCTGCCTGCAATCCAGAAGACCCGGGTTTGATCCCTGGGTCGGGAAGATCCCCTGGAGAAGGAAACAGCAACCCAGGCCAGTATTCGTGCCTGGAGAATCCCATGGACAGAGGAGCCGAGCCTGGCAGGCTAGAGTCCATGGGGTCACAAAGAGTCAGACACTAGTGAATGACTGTGTGTGTGTGTGTGCGGGCTAGAGTCCATGGGGTCACAAAGAGTCAGGCACTAGTGAATGACTGTGTGTGTGTGTGTGTGTGTTGCAGGAGGTCAGGAAAAACTAGGCCAGTGGAAGAAAGATAACCCATTTTGCACAAACAGACTAGTTCATGGACTGCACCAAAAAAACTTTGTAATTTGTAATCAGATGGCTGGAAGTTTGTGGTCTTGCGCAAAGCAGGCCTGGGGCCTTGCTGTTTAGAGCAATGCCGTGTCAGGTTAGCTGTGTGGCTATTGTATTTCAAGCTTAAGTTGGACAGACAGGCCTGCCAGGCACAAATTTCTCAAGCAGATGATGTTCGGTGGGGACAAAAATTATCCACAGCAAGGCCTCAAGCACAGATGACCCTCAGCAGAAATGGCAAGCCTAGTCCGCGGGATCCCTCCTACAGCTCACTAGCCCTGGGGACCCAGCCTCTCTGAAGTGGAAGAGACAGCATGGGCGGGCCATCACATTAACTCGGCAGGCTGGAAGAGCCGCGGCGCTTTCATCCTCCTCACAAAGAAACGCAAGTTTAAAAGATGAAAATATTCCTAAAGGAATCGTGCTAATGGAAGAAGAAACCCTTCAGCCATGGTAGCAAAAGTGGCCAGCATCTCAAATTCTCCTGACTTCCTGTCTCCCTGCTTTTGGTCTCGCTCCTAAGTGAAAGATGAGTTTTGCTAGATAAGGTAGCAGTTGGAATTAAGTTTTATTCATCAGCAGGAGGGAAAATCAGGCAGAGCCTGCAGGAATATGGGCTCCAGCAACATGTAATCATTATTGCAAAATCAAATTCCCCATCTCATCTCGGATATGCCTGTATGTAACCCTGGAGCTGGGTTTCAGTGTTATAAATCCAGATCTAAGACGTGGAGGAGTGGGATGAGGAGCCCCTTTGTGTACCGAGAACCTCTGCCCAGCAAGAGATATATGATGGCAACTTTCCCCCATTGCTTTTGCAGTAAAATCCACCCAGAGCTCCAGGAAGAGTTTAGAATGTAATTCAGCTTCAGTAAATCAAGACTAAAATTAAGATGGCCAGATATGTAGCAGCCTACTCAGGTGCATGGAGAATTTGAAATTTAGTGCCCTGGTAATGGGTCGGAACAGGTTATCCAATTATGGAGAGAAAGAAGAAATATTGCTCTCTGAGGCTAGAAAGCTAAATGCTCAAATCCATGACACCACCACATCTCTGCCAAAGCTGGATTAATATTGAAGTTTGTGTAACATCTGATTCTTTTTTTAAGTAATGAAGTCAAATGATAGGAAAAATACACAAACATGAAAGAGCTGCACTTTGTAATCATTGTAATTTGACTCCTTGTCAAAGAACTGTGTCTTTCATCTCGGTGCGATGTATGTGTAACTGATTGTTAGAGTTCTATTCTTTCCTAACAATACTTCTGCTTAAACATTTATCAACACATCTTGAAGCTTTTCTGGAAGGACTTCAGCAGGGCTCTCTCACATTTAGCACCAGGACAGGGTGATCTGCCCATTCATTCCTCTTCTACGTCCTTGCCTCGGCCCCTGCAGGACACCTAATGTGCCCACTGAAGACTGTGGGGGCTATGGCTTCAGGCTTAACTGGGTGGAGCCGATGGGGGACCTATATGCTTAGCGGGAGTGAAAATGAGAATGCTCACACATCTGTTAAAACTCCCTGGTGCGGGGCTTCCCTGGAGGTCCAGTGGTTAAGAATCCAACTTGCAAGGTAGGGGACACTGGCTTGATCCCTGGTTGGGAAGATCCCACGTGCCAAGCGGCAGCCAAGCCTGAGCACCACAACCACTGAAGCCCGCATGCCCCAGCCCCTGCTCATTGCAACCAGAAAAAGCCCACATGTAGCCGTGAAGACCCAGTGCAGCCAAATACAAATTAAAAAAAAAAAAACTCAGTGCAATAATCTTATTGCTGAATGGGGATGGTGCTGGGATGATTTAAATTAGGCCACTTTTCCTACCCTCTTGGGATAGCATCTGCCTGCCAGGGACTGACAACCAGAGCTTCACAAATCACTTCAAACCCCAGTGCACGCGAGGATGATGGGTGACGTCCTCCATTTCTGCGATTGTAAGACTCCCACTCACGCCAGCTGTGGCCTCATTGGGTGATTAGCATGTGGGTCAGTCTCAGCCTCTGCCATGGTTCCTAAATTAACGTGAGATAATGTGTGTGTTGTAAAGTGCCTGGTACAGAGCCCAGAACACAGACATGACCACGGTTATCTCATTATTTCTATTACTTTCAGGGAATCCACAGGCTCTGTGGATGACACAATTACACACTTGCCCTCATAGAGTTTCCAGTCCAATCGTCTATAAACAAATTCTGCAAACAGTATGTAAAGGATTCTTGGAGAGGCTGCCAGCTGCTCAGCACCCCTTAAAAGTATATGAGAACAGACTTGCCTGCCTACTTGCTGTGACAGAGACAGCCTTGTGCCTACCCATCCCTTCTTCTCTTCCTCCTTACTGACAGAGCACAGGTTTTACTCTGACTGGCAATGTGTGCGCTAAAGAACTACATTTATGGCCTCCTTCCCGGCAGGCAGGACCAAAGTAGTGTAAATAGATATTGCTGAACAAGGCTTCCAGGAAAGGTCCTTCAAGTGAACTGACTCAGCTGGGAGAGGAGTCTTCTTGCCCTTCCTCCTGGCTTCCTTCTCTGGATCTTAATCATGGACTTAAAGTCTGGAGCCAATCGCCAACTTAAACCAGGAGGTGAACTTGAGAAAACAGAAAACTACTTGTTTTGTATGAAGCAGTAGCTGGATGCCTACCAGCAACTGTGGATTGTCTTCTTTCACATGAGAAAAAACAACCCCTTGGTTTTTCTGCAATTGCAATTTGCACTTACACTTTTCTTGGGTAGCTCAAGATGTATTTAATGCTACATTCTTTCAACAAACATATCCAGAATCTACTGTTATGTGCCACTCATTGTTTTTGATGGCTGCAAAAAGTACATCTGGTGGGAGACAAGCGATCAAAAAGAGCACAGTGATGTTCAGTGCCAGAATGAGAGGCATGGGGAGATGGGGTGGTCAGCATGGACCAGACTCTCAGGACATGACAAAGTTGAATACGGAAGAAGTTATCAAAGAAAGGGCATTTCAGGCAGAGAAGTGCCTGACGGAAATGACCAGAACCCGGCAGCCTAAGGGGAACTGAATGGTTTCAAGTTAGACACCAAGAGTATCATTTAACCTTCACCTGAGGGAACAGGTTTTTCTCTTTTCTGCCATCCTCTCACTGTCCAAGATCATCCTTGCACGGAGTGCGTGAGAACCTGTTTGGTTTTTGTTTGATTGCACTGTGGGGCTCGCAAGATCTTAGTTCCCTGACCAGGGATGGAATTCAAGTCCTCAGTAGTAAGGGTGTCGAGTCCTAACCAGTGGACCTCCAGGGAATTCCCTGGTGATAACCTGTTGAAGCAACGTTGAACTCTGCAGTGAAGAACTGACTAGCAGATGTAAGGAAGCCCAGAGGGTTAAGACTCATAAGGCACAAGTGGGAAGAGGGTCCATTCAGCAAAGAGGCGTCCTCCGCCCCTTTCCTCACTGCGGACCTACACTGAAGAACAAAATACTCAGGATGGGAGAGCTGGCGAGCCCGTCTCTCCTCTATCCTGTCTGTCCTGCTTACCTCCCCGGGTCCAGGGGAGACCAGAGAAGTGTTAGGGGAAGGGGTGATTCGCAGTATTTGAATTTAAGGTGGAAGGCTTACAGCAGACCCAGCTGGGGCAGTGGTTCGCCTAAAAGTCAGACCAAGCAAGCCCACCTCTGTGGTTCACAAATTCCCAAGATGAACTTGAGCCCTCTAGTCTCTGAATATGCAAATACAAGTTGACAGTTTCTAATACAGAGGCTACTTTGCAAAAATTAAAAATGCTCCAAGTAGCAATGAGCTGTGAAATCCAACCCTGTATAAACTGTCTTCATCTAAGGGCTTCCCTGGTGGTTCAGGGATAAAGAATCCACCTGCCAATGCGGGAGACCCGGGTTCAGTCCATGGTTGGGAAGATCCCCTGGAGATGGAAAGGGCAACCCACTCCAGTATTCTTACCTGGGAAATCCCATGCACAGGGGAGTCTCTCGGGCTACGGTCCATGGGGTCACAAATGCAACTACACAACAATGAATTACAGTATACTCAACACTCTTGCCTATGAACTCTCATGACTCAGGAGGGGTAGGGCTCTTAAAAAGGGAGACCTTTACCGACAGCCAGGGGCTGCATGTTAAGGCTTTTCCGCACACATTGTCTCCATGAATCCTCAAAGTTTAGAGTCATCTTTATTTTTACATTTTATCTTTATATTCACATATTAAGAAAATGTGGTTACCTGATTTTTGCTTCAGGTCACGCATGCAGCTAGTATGTGATCAAAGCAGCATGGAGCCAAAAGGACGTGAAGGACATTTCCCAAGTCTCTGCTCTTTGCACTTGAACTTTGAGTTGTATTCTACTGAGACTCAGCGGGGGCACCAAAATATTACATCACAATAAAGTGCTCAAAGACTCCGCTTTTCCTACAGTTTGTAAATGTAAGTTCTTGAGCTCTCAATCACTGATTATTTATTGACTCAGCTGCTGCTGCTGCTGAGTCACTTCAGTCGTGTCCAACTCTGTGCAACCCCATAGACGGAAGCCCACCAGGCCCCCGCTTCCCTGGGATTCTCCAGGCAAGAACACTGGAGTGGGTTGCCATTTCCTTCTCCAATGTGTGAAAGTGAAAAGTGAAAGTGAAGTCGCTCAGTCGTGTCCGACCCTTAGCGACCCCACGGACTGCAGCCTACCAGGCTTCTCCATCCATGGGATTTTCTAGGCAAGAGTACTGGAGGGGCTTGCCATTGCTTATAAATTATATCGGTTTGTTAATAAAGTGTGAGTTTTTGTTCTTTAGGGCATTGAGGCAGCCTTTCTATGTTGGTTTTTATTAATAGTTCAGAAAAACCTAGTAGTTACAGAGTCCAAAATTAGGGGATGGTGGGAATTTCCCGTCCCTTTTTAGCTGCTGCACATTCCAATACGCCCAAGGCCAACAAAAGAACCATTAACTTGAGGGAACGTATTCTATCCCATTTCCCTCTTCTATCCCATTTCCCTCTCCGGCAGAGCAGCAGTTGGTTTCACTTCAATGAATACTGACTACAGGAAAGAAAGAAACAAGAAAGATTTTTCTCAACCACCTTTACTGGCTCACATAAAGATGGAAAGACAAATCCATCTGTCTTCCCTTTGTCTCCTTGGTGACAATTTACTCTAGCTGTTAATAAACAGACTACTAGAAATATGCAGAAGGGGAAAATGAATTTTACAAGATGAAAGAGGTCAATAAACAGTCAAATATGTCAATCACTGGAAGGACTTTTCTTTTTTTAAAGATTAAACCACTGATTTGCAACTTTTATTAACAGAAATTTCATCTGTATCTATAAAAACCAAGATAATTGATAACTTGATTTCAACTCAAGTTTTGACAGCAGTTGAAGTTTTACATTAAAAAAAGCTGCAAAATGTCAACTAAAAAAACAGACAAAATGCTGGGACATGAGTTTGTACTTAAATTCTACCAACTTCAACAAATAGAGAATGGGTGCATATCAGTTCACATCAGTCCTCTGGTTCGAAACACACTTCCCACTGGACATGGTTATTCCCTCTTCTGGGCGGGGCGCGGGCGGCTTCTACTGGGAATTAGTATATAGTCTGTTCTTGATGAAGACAACACTAGACAAATGCTGCCTAATCCCTGGACAGTGCTGAATGTGACAAAACCAGCGTGACACGTTAAGATATTTCTCCTTCTCTTGAACTGTCAGGTCAACCTAAGTAGAGATGAAAAACACACACAGCACAGACATTACATAAGTGCAAATATTAATATCACTCGAGTGGGAGACAGAAACTAGGGGGGGCACCCCCGGTGATCAAAGCCAACATATTCAGATAGGAGTGAACCATCTCAGCCACTTGGATGAGCTCTCCATTTGTTTAAGGCTTTCATGTTGCCGTCAAGACCAGACGTGCTTCTGAGTGAAATCTCAAGTTCTCAACAAACGAAAAGTCTACATTAAGTCAGGATCTGGAAGACCAGAGGGTTTTTTTTTTTTTAATTTTATTGAAAAGGAAGAGAATAGCTTCTGAGAGACTAAGATATGGTTCTTTCTCCAGTATTTTTCGCAAACCTAAAATAAGGACGGTTTATTGGCATGTAACATACTTAACAAGGGAATACAAGGTAAAGTCACAAACATACATATTTACAAATATACATACACACACATTTCTGGATGGCTGCTGTATATCAATGAGCAGACAACTGCTGATTTCTAGTAAACTCTGGAGAAATACACAATGACTCTTTTACTGTTAAGTAATTATCGCTTAACAGAAGGAGGAAGGGCCATTCCCAGGGTGTGTGCCTCCAATGAACAACAGGCATTCTGAATTCTCTTTGCAGTAAAGCTGAACTTGACCTTTAGCGGATGGAGCAGCTCACAGAACTGACTGTCCTGCTACAAGGAGGCCCAGAGACTTGGTTAGGGAAAGATGCAATCAACGCGGTGAGTCAGACCCCCAATCACTTCACTGGGCTCAGACCCCAGTGCAGGTGACTGGAAGCCTTTTCTCTGAGCCAAATTTTGGATTGGAATCATGAAGAGGTGTCAGGCAAGAAGAGGCCAGCAGGCCAGCCACGGACCAGGTAAGACTAGTGTAGTTCCTCCTCCTATTGTTAGTTCATTTATTTAACATATGGCAAGTCTCCATGAAACTGACTAGGAATGTTCACAAACACACACAATCTCAGTCACCCTCCAGACCGCAAATCCATTAGCCACCTGCTTGTTGTGTATACTTGTGTCCACAGGCAGATACTCTCCTAAGGCACCAGTTCAGCAACACTGAAGGACAAATCACTCTGGTAGTTGATAATTATTACAGAATAGAAAATATTATAAAGGGTAGACAGGTAGCATTTTCTCAACAAATGTTTAATTGAACGTGTAATTCCTTTCCTGTTTACTACCAGGCAATTTAAACAGAAAAGCGATTGAAGCCATCCGGCCTTCCTTTCTGCCTTCACGACATGAGGATACGATTGCACTACTATCTGATCTGTTAGCATCTCTTTGATGTCAAACGTCTACCTCTGTTGGGCCAGTTTACTAGCAGTGAGCCTCACTGCTGCTGCTCCATAGTTTCACTTTCCAGTTTAAATCCTACATGCAAAGTGCTGTTCGCTGCTGTTCTGCTGATAGGTCTAGTCCTCTCCGACTCTTTTGTGACTCCATGGCCCGTATGTAGCCCGCCAGGCTCCTCTGTCCGTGGGACTTCCCAGGCAAGAACACTGGAGTGGATGGCCATTCCCTTCTCCAGGGGATCTTTCCAACCCAGGGACTGAACCTGGGTCTTCTGCATTACAGGCACATTATTTACTGTCTGAGCCACCAGGGAAGCCCACTTTCACACTCATACATATGTTATATACATAAATAAAATTCAAAACCAATTTCAACAAACCTCTTTACTGACTGATAGCTAAAGCAAACAGCAGTAACAAGTAGTACTCCAACTCGATCTTATGTCAGCTGTTGATACCTATGTTGAGTCCAATTTGACTGCTTACAATCTAATTTTAGAACTCTCTCATTTTAAAAAGCCTTTACTCAGCTGTTTTGTGAGATGTTCTTGCTCAGAATGAATTAAAATGCACAAAGAAAGCATTTCCAAACAGTAACGCTTGTTTGATCTAGGTTCAAGTTGGGCTGCAGTGGGGAGGGCGGGGTCTGTTTTAAAACCTACACTTCACAACAGCCTGGGCTGTCAGAGACTGGTGAACGCTGCCACTAGGCCTGTTCCTGAAGATGACAGCAGCAACCCACAACAGCAGCCGGCAGAATCAGGACTGCACAACTTGAAAACTGCAAATTTTCCAGCCTCCAGTGTCAGGAATACAACAGACCCACAGCATAAAATAATTTTCATTCCAAGAGCTTCTAAAGTTTCTTCTAACATTTCCTAATTGATTCTTTTAATTATATGATCTAAGTTAGAGAATGTAAATTTGTTCACTTTCCCTCAGGACATTTTGCTAGAATACAACCTGTTTCCAGGAAGATCATGTTACACTTAACCTTTTGGTTTTATTACCACCACTACTCTTTTGCAAAACATACTGTAAACAGAGAAACAAACAGAAGACTTGACTCTCACCAAACTTACATTTTTTTAGAACTCTTGGGATGGGATCCCCACCGGCTATGTTACTTATAGCTGGTTTTCCACCATCCTTTTCCAGCTGAAATTTTTCTTTGCCCTTTTTTTTTTTTTTAATAATGGGAAACACAATGCGATTGTTCTAGTTAACACTTCCTGCTTCTTACTGGTCTGCATGCCAGTGTGTCTGCAGTGATGTTCAGCCTTTCTAGTGAACCATTCCTTCTTATTTACACTGGCGCTCTTTAACCAGTTTGAACTGTAAGGCCAAACAGATAATATCCTTAGTCACTAATTTTCCATGAAGACATGTGAGAAACACTCTGAGTGACCCTTTCCCAATCAGAGGAAATGCTGGTCTGTGAGCCTTCCAGCAGACTCCACGCTGCCTCTGGGACACTCTTTACAGCTGGCATGCCTAGATTGTTCGGTAGCTATTTCTTTTTAACTTCTCCTTTCTTTCTAAAAGAATGATATCTCTACTGGTATTCCAAATTCCAAAACAAATGCATTTCAATTGATAACAATCTTATGGTTGAGCAGCACGTAATGTTACAAAGGATTTTAATAATCTGGAGTAACAGCCTGTTCATGGGGGCTGCTGTGCACTGGTGAAATCACGTCAAGAGAGCAACGAGTCACTGCGCTAATCACGAACGGCCACAGTAACTGGCAGTGCAGCAAAGGAAGAACAGCGTAACGCTCCTCAGAGGGAGTGAAGAGACCAGGTCGCAAAAGGGACTCGGCCACAGCTAAAAGTGGGCCCACGCCGAGACAGAACCCAGCGGGATCATCTGATGACTTGAAGGTTCCCTGCTTCATACACGGTGCTGAGTGTGCTGATTACATACTAAGTATTTAATAATGTGAACAAGGAAATGAAGGAACATATGAGGGTAAAAATAAATACACAGCCAAGAAAAACAAGAAGCTCTGGGATGAACTTGAGCATGGAGCTATCTGAACCTCCCATCGACCCTGCCTGAAATTAATACCTAGAAATCACTTTCTTCTCACCTGGGTACGTTTACACCCAACTCAGCAGGGTGTCATTCAACACCACAGGGCAAAACGGTCACAGCACAGGCTCCGTCTGTGAGGCCTGCTCCTTGAGAATGCACCGACGTAACCTGCCTGCGTGTGCAGCAGAGTGGAGGCTTCAGCTGTGGACTCATTTGATGAACCCAAAGGGATGGTGAAGTGATTTACATATTATTCCACTCAATTTTGTTTCAGAAAAAATGAACATGAGATCCTTAATCATAATATTGCAATCATACAAAGAGGATATACATCTCAAAATAGAGATATTTATAAATAGGCAGGGATCAGTGAATACTGTCAATGGAAGACTAGGTTTTGGGGTTTCTTTGAAGCCTTATTTCGTTTACTTATTTTTGGCTGAGCCACATGGCTTGTGGCATCTCAGTTTCCCCGACCAGGGACTGAACCCAGGCCACAGGAGTGAGAGCCCAGAATCGTAACTATTAGGCCACCAGGGAACTCCCAGAAGCCTCGTATTGAATGAAACACTTCCAACCTGCTTAAGAACCACAGGCCCTTGTGGGAACCTAGAATCACCTGGCAGCTGGTACATTAGGGAATTAGGACCTTGTTCACTCTGCTGGCAAAGATTTTCACACAAGCTCCCTCCTGAGTATTTCCTTTCCCTACTGCATGACCTGTATAAGCCAGAGTGAGAAGAATGTAAAATAAGCACTGGTTTGCAAAAGTCACACTTCCTTATAGTCTTTTATTTTTTTAATTAGAGGGGAGAAATGCTCATCTTCTTAATAACAGCTTGTGTGTGATTTCTCTGAAACAGCTCAGCACGGAGACAGGACTGAACGTGTGTATTTGGACTAACCAAGAGCTGAGGATTCAAGTTACACATCCAGCGATCTAGGCTGGATGGGGAAGAAAGTACACAGGCTTCAGAAAAGGGTAGAAACTGGGTTACTTTACGTAACGATGGGACCAGGGGGTAGGACTGGAGGTCGCACAGAAGATGGGGTACTAAAAGCAGGAGTGGACAGGTGATGGCGGGGTCCAGGTGAGGATGACAACCAAGGCCAAAGGGTGCCAAGAGAAGCAGCCACAAAGAAAAGCAAGAAGAACTGGAACGAAGCCAAGCATGTCAAGGAACAGGAAGCTCCTCTGTGTGATGGATCCACAGAAGGAAGGATCCATAAGGTACCTTATATAAAAATAATCCCTTTCATTTGATAAAGTGAAAATGCAAATTTGATTTAGATTCAAGACAAATGAGAAAAAGGCATTCTGAACACTGCAGACAGAAAGAGCCAATAACTATTTGAATACTCACAATAAAGCGATGAAGCCCATAATATAATAGGATATCTGCTAATGTGAAGTTATATCCTGTCAGGTAGACTTTATCTTCAAGATATGAATTAAGATCCTAGAAAAACAAGTAACAAAATATTAATTTAAAAAACAATAACAGTAAACTTAATTATACATTTGATTTGAAACATTTAGAAAGCTATTAGAAAACAAAACACTGACATTTACTAAATTCGATCTTTGACAATAACAGAAATTTATTTGAAATCACAAATCATACATCAACTCATTTTAAAAAACAGGATAATTATTATTCATCTCATTTTATTTTAAAGAAATAAGAAAATACTAGAAAATGATATTCACAGTGCCATCTATGGTAATTTCAAAGACTCCAGCTGTTTCTTTGGGGAGATTTTCTTTGCAAATCATGCTCATGTTAATTTATTTTCTCCACTGAAATATAAAAAGCTCCTCAACAATTCCTACGTCTTAAGAGAATTATAATGTATTACTTTGTTAGATTTTTTATATATGTATATTTTTAACTTCTTAATTGAGAATAAATACATGTAGCACATTAAAATTAATCAAATTTTTATTTACCACCACAACCATTTGTAGGTGCATAATTCACTTAATGTTAAGGGTATCCACACTGTGGTGCAATCAACGTTCAGAACTTTTTCATCTCAGAAAACTACCGGTCTGGACTTTTTAAAACAACTTCCCCTTTCTCTCATCCCCAAGGCCCTGGCAGTCACTCTTCTGCTTTCTATTTCTATGAACTCTATTCACAGAATGTCGTATATGCTGTATATAAGCAGAATCATGCACTGTTATCTGTCTTTTTGTGACTGGCTTATTTCACTTAGCATAATATTCTTAAGGTTTATCCATGATGCAGCCTGTGCCAGCATTCCCTTCTTTATTAAGGCTGATTAACGTTCCCATGTAATCATTCTAGAAAAACTTCTTAAGCTGCAGAGAGAGCAGTCTGTTTTCATTCTCTAATCATATGCCACATGCTTGGCACCCAGTGGTTCAGTAATCAGTAAATGTTAGCTGAATTGAATCTGAACTCTTTGAATTTGTCCAAGCCTTCATTTAAAGACAGTAATTTTCAAAACTGAATATGAATATGGGATTGTAAGGGGTGGTACAGATGATGACATAAAGAAACATGTTCATAGACAAGGAAACAAATGCATAAGCATCAAAATAAAACTGGGCAGAGAAGGTAAAACACAATGGTATATACAGGCTATCACTTAAATTCCCTAGCAATCTGTGGGACGGAAATATTTTTTCCTCCAAATGTCTTCATATCAAACAAGTTTGATACAGCATAAGAATAAAATAAATATATCTACAATTAATTTTAAGAACCATCTCTAAAAGAATCTGAAATAATCATTTAACACCGCTTTGTATAGTATATATATTCTTAAAATATTCCAAATCTAAGTTTTAGTTAGGGCTTCCCTGGTGGCTCAGTTGGTAAAGAATCCATCAGCAATGCAGAAGACCTGGGTTCGATCCCTGGGTTGGGAAGATCCCCTGGAAGAAGGCATGGCAACCCACTTCAGTGTTCTTACCCAGAGAATCCCAAGCACAGAGGAGCCAAGCCTGGCGGGCTCCAGTCCATAGGGTCTCAAAAGTCACAATGACACAACTAAGCGACCAAGCACAGCACAGCATGTGTTTGTTATAAAGACTCTTTTAAGATTATACTCTTTACTTATAAAACCTTTAAAATGGAGTTTCAAAAACTATGAAGAGGTAATATTTTTCTGATTAGTGATATAAACCAAAATGTTCAGAAATTAAATTATGATTTTTCAGAAATTCTGAAATTTAAAACACAGAATTTCATACTCAAAATATTCAAGGAAAAGAACTAAAGACTGATGTTCATTATATATATATATATTTTAAACAAGTATTTCTGATATCACTGCCAAACTGGCATCAGAGTTCTATCTGATTTTTCTGTTTAACTATTATTAAACTTACTCCAGTATTCTGGCCTAGGGAATTCCATGGACTGTATAGTTCATGGGGTCGCAAGGAGTCAGACACGACTGAGGGACTTTCACTTCTTCACTTCACTTCATTGATATTCTCTATTTGGTTAGATATTGCTCTCAAAGGGCTGCCAAATAGATTAATAGTGACGATTCTTTGGGAAGATCCCCTGGAGAAGGGAAAGATTACCCACTCCATTATCCTGGCCTGGAGAATTCCATGGACTGTACAGTCCATAAGGTCGCAAACTTTTGGACACAACTGAGAGACTTTTACACATCCTTCATCTGGATCCAAATGTTAGTGTATCCTAACACCTGCTTTTTTTTAAAAAAAATAATTTTATTTATTTTTGGCTGTGCTGTGAGGGCTCTTCTCTAGTTACAGAGAGTGGGGGCTACTCTCTGGGTGTGGCGCATGGGCTCTAGGGCATGCAGTCTGCAGTAGTTGCGGCATGTGGGCTCAGGAGCATGGGCTTAGCTGCTGCTCAGCATGAGCGATCTTCCTGGGCGTGCTTAGTCATGTCCGACTGTTTGCGACCCTGTGGACTGTAGCCCACCAAGCTCCTCTGTCCATGGAATTTTCCAGGCAACAATACTGGAGTGGATTTCCATTTCCTACTCCAGGGATCTACCTGGACCAGGGATCCAACCTGTTTCTCCTGCAACAGCAGGTGGATTCTTCACCACTGAGCCACGGAGGAAGCCCAATGCCTGTTTTTAATTACATATTACCTTAGCTCTGAGCCACTGTGGTTTTAACTTTAGCAAATAAATTAAATCCTTTTACAATATCCTTATAGCAAGATTTTTTTAAAGAAGTAATAACAACAGAAACAGCCGAGTATAAAAATAGGCAAAGAAGATATGTAAGCAAATTTTTTTAAAAAAATGATGAAAATGCTCGTGTTATGAAAAAAATGCCACAGCATTAATAATATCACACACACAAAAACAGCAAAGTAAACAAAGAGATCACTTTTTGGCTTTGTCATGAAATTGGGGTGGTATAGGAGGAAAAGGGGTAACATCTATGTCAGCAGGGGTTTTGTGGAAGAGGCCACGGCTATCATATACTGCCAAACTACAATAAAACACTTTCCTGGAAGGCAAATGAGCAACATAGCCTTAGAAATGTATATAACTTTGGTCCAACAATTTCCCTTGCAGGAGTTTAGCCTAAGGAATGCATTAAAATATTTAGCCACAGTCTGGTAATTACATGGGGACAGACTAAATGCTGGCACAACTATATGACAGAATACTAAGAGGGTCATCAGAGATAATATAAGTGAATATTTATGGACTTGAAAGGGCTTCCCTGGTAGCAGAGTGGTAAAGAACCCACTTGCCAATGCAGGAGACATGGGTTCAATCCCTGATCTGGGAAGATCCCACATGCCTTGGAGCAACTGAGCCCGTGCACCACCCCAATTGAGCTTGTGCTCTAGAGCCTGGAAGCCGCAACTACTGAGTCCCCAGGCCCGTGCTCCATAACAAGAGAAATGACTGCAACGAGAAGCCTCACGAAAACGAGAGCGACGCTCACGCTCGATGCAACCAGAGAAAGCCGGTGCAGCAACGAATACCCAGCCCAGCCATAAAAAAGTAAATAATGGCACTAAAACAACAGCAAACAAACAAAAACGCTTAAAAAGAGGACAGCTGATCGTGACAGACCCATAAAGGAAAAAGACCTGGAGTTTATTTTCTGCCAGTTCTGTTGCTGGTATCTGTCAGGAACAGAATTTAAACCGTTTCCCCCAGAATGATAAATGAAAAGCTTTCAGTACTAGGAATTCTTCTCGTACAACTTACATTACCAATTTATAATTGGCATAAAATTAGGAAACAGAAAGGATTCCTACAATGATGTGGTTGTCTGGGTGATGTCTAAGGGTCTTTGAAATTTTAAGCTTTAAAAAAAAGAAAAAATGCTTTATTTTTATATAGGTAACAAAAATAATTTTATTTAGAAACTTTCATTCTTGGTGACTCTAGAGCCATATTTGGTTTATATTTTATATCAATAGCTTCTTGAATTCTAATTTGATTTCTTTAGAAAGAAAATACAAATTCTGCTGGGAAGGATTGGGGGCATGAGGAGAAGGGGACGACAGAGAATGAGATGACTGGATGGCATCACCGACTCGATGGACATGAGTTTGAGTGAACTCTGGGAGTTGGTGATGGACAGGGAGGCCTGGCGTGCTGTGATTCATGGGGTCACAAAGAGTCGGACATGACTGAGCGACTGAACTGAACTGAACTGAAGGCATTACGTGTCAAGGGAGGGAAACGGGAATTCTCACATGAATCGGACAGGCTTCTCTCAAACTACAACCCTGTCAAACTCTGATTCCTTCTTTCCTTTAAGGAAATACTTTGCTGCTTAGAGAATCAGAACTGCTGACTGGGGGAAATAAGTATCAAGCAATCATATAAAAGAAAAAAATCATAAAAACCTATAATTATTGACTGTGATGAGTGCTACAAAGGAAAAGCACAGGATGTTAGTAAAGAAAAGCATTTAAACAAGAAAGTGCATCTGTGAGAGAGAGGTAGTAGCCAAGGATGTGACTGAGGAAGGGTATCTGAGCTGAGGTCGGAGCTGAGGGGTGCGCAGAGTCTGTTCCAGGGAAAGGCAGTATCAGGGACAAAGTATCTCAAGGCAGAGGAAACAGTAAAGAGACCAACAGCTTCAGTTACCGCATCTCAGGGAAAACAGGTCCCGGCTATTACCAGTTCATGCACATCACCCGTAAAAAGAAATCTCGCCGCACCTTCAGGACAGTGTGGATGCCGTCTTTACTGGAGTGTCCGTCCACTCGAGTTACCCTGTACTCTAACCACTGCTGAACCACGGCTTTCTCCTCCGCCGTGCTCCCCAGCAAATATTCCTTGTTGGCCTGCTTGACTAGGTGAGCTGCTATGGTAGTCAGTCCCGTTAGACTTGGACCATTGTTTGTCTGAAGAACTGGAATCTTAAACAGAAAAAAAAAAAAAGAAATCTTAAAATACCATCACAACGGATAAGTTCTAAATCCTAAACTTTTTTTTTAAATACTCTTAAGATATTAAATAGGCTTCTCTGGTGGCTCAGTGGTAAAGAATCCACCTGACAATGCAGGAGACACAGGTTTGATCCCTAGGTCTAGAAGATTCCCTGAAGAAGGAAATAGCAACCCACTCCAGTTTTCTTGCCTGGAAAATCCCATGAGCAGAGAAGTCTGGTGGGCTAGAGTCCCACGGGGTCCCAAAGAGTTGGACTCAACTGAGCAAGTAAGCAAGCAAGCACGAAGATATTAAACTATATACAAATCAAAGTCAGGAAAGTAACAGTTATATTAATTTACATTTGATAAGAGTTGCTTGATGTCATGAAACTGGTAGTAACATTGCAAAAATGAGTAATGATATTTCTACCTAATTTATAACTACACATGTACAAAAGTAGAAAATGGAAATCCTAATAATACCACATTAATTTTGATCAAGATTACCCACACCCTATTTAGCAAGGTGAACGAATATGCTTAAATAAACCCAGCTTTGTAATAACAAAAACAAGAAACAGTTGTAGTGAACACTGAATTCATGTTGATACAGGGAGAACCACCAAATGAGTTGTAGCCTGGTTTAAGAGACATGCTATGATAAAATTAGTTATCTCATTAACCAATTAGTTAACTCATTATATGGTATGAACTGTGATGGTGATTTTGCTGCCATGGATTGTATATTCATCAATTCTGGGGTAACTCTGAATGAATACACTGATAATAAAAGTCTATAATAAAGTCAGGGCTTCAGGTAATCATCTGAAAAACAATTCTACTTTTTAATGTTTTCCTGATTATAACAGCAATACAAAGGATCAGATTATAAGAAACTGCTAATTAATTTAAAAGTTTTTGATGCACAGCTAGGCAAAGTATTTTGAGAAATTTAAAAGAAAATGGAAAGTATCACCAATAGGGAGACTAAACAATTATAAAGAACAAGTAAACAATCTAAACTCCAGGAAACCGCAAGAGAACATTTTCAGAAGACAGCTGCTCTTTCCTGCTCTTTTCAGTCTCCTGAACTCAGAAAGTGACTTACTCTATGCAGGGCCCTTTCACACTCAAACCTGGGTCAACAAGACCATGTGAAGTATATGGGAAGATTAACATTTTATGGATACAGATTCAAAGGTCACCTCTGAAAAAATAAAGGAAGTAACCAGAGGTGGTCTCAGCTTTCCACTTCCTCACCAGCTATTTCCATTCACTGCCTAGCTCCCCGAACTCTCACTTCTGCCTTTACCCTCAAGTGACACCATCACTTCCAAGATCACCAATAATAAAACAGTAAACATGAAACTCGCTCAGGGTGCTGCCAGCGCTCCACTGCCTGGCTGTGACTGTGTGCCCTTTATGGTGGTGGCTGAGTCACTAAGTCGTGTCTGACTCTTGCGACCCCGTGGACTGTAGCCCGCCAGGCTCCTCTGTCCATGGGATTCTCCAGGCAAGAATGCTGGAGTGGGTTGTCATCTCCCTCTCCAGCACTTGATGGTAGGTCCAGGGAGAGAGGGAGGTAGGGAGGGAAGAAAGAGGAAAAGAGAGAAAGAGGAAGAGGCCGGGAGGGAGGGAGGGAGGAAGGAAGGAACAGAGAGGAGAGAAAGAGGAAAGAAAGGAACTCACAACTGCTGAGCGTGGGAGGGAAAGGACAATTCTAAAGAGAGCTACTTGTAAAAATAAGTCATCCACAACCCCACCACAGGAAGTCAAAAAAGTCCCGGTTACTTTCTCATCCAATCGTTACACCTTCTGAGACGCAGTGAGGGAAGTGAAGTCGCTCAGTTGTGTCCGACCCTTAGCGACACCACGGACTGCAGCCTACCAGGCTTCTCTGTCCATGGGATTCTCCAGGCAAGAATACTGGAGTGGGTTACCATTTCCTTCTCCAGGGCGTAAGAGGCAAGCAATTTCATCCTCAGTTCACAGATGCAGAACCAAGGTCACCAGGTTTGTGACGGGTGAGTCGGGGTTTCAATAAAGTACAACTGGCTGGAAAGTTCATTTTCTTTCGTTCACAGTCTAAGCAGACAAACCTTACACAGTTGCAGTCATGGGACACGCACTATTTCACATTCATCTTAAGCTTCCATGATCTTGAAAGCAATCACTTTCAATGGCTACATAAATAATATCTCAGTGTGCTGATGTACTATAATTTAACAATGGTTCTCCCAGAGTGGCATTTCGGGATTGTTTTCAAATTTTAATTATTATTGATATTATTGCAGAGAATGCCTTACTGCTGGCTAATTGCTGTCAGTTGTCTTCCCCAAAAAATGAATGAATCTTATCATAGGTCATCATCCCTTTCCCCAAACACATCAATAGAAACCTTCAGTAGCTGCCCTCTGCTTGAAAAAAAGAAAAAAGTTTAAATTAAAATAAGAAACCATACCTTGAACTCCACAACCCTCACAACTGGGACTCCAACTATAATTCTGGGTTTACCTTATATTGCATCATCCATCATGCTGCTCTACTTGTTACCTCAAATTACCCAATCTTACATAATTTATTAGTTTTATACACTTTCAGTTCAGTTCAGTTCTGTCGCTCAGTCGTGTCTGACTCTTACACACTTTAAGCACCAACTTTCCATGAAGTTTCCAAACTCATTTTTAATAGAATTAACTTTCTGTTTCACACTCATCAACAGCGCTTTCCTCCAATTAGTGACTATTCTGTTCAGCTTAAAAAGAGCCCACATGACTCTTCTCATGCTGGATGGTAATCTCCCTGAAGGCAGGACTCATGTTTGACAAACGTGTGGGGGGAAAAAAAAAACCAAAGGAGAGGGAAGCAGCAGCAGGAGAAGGAAGCAGCAGCAGGAGAAGAATCAGCTGGAGGCCGGAGAAAAAGGAAAAAGCAGGTCTCTCTGGCTCCAGTCAGTGGGCGGTCCTCTGCAAGTCACACATCTTTTCGTGTGTGTGTCTGTGTGTGTGTTCAGCTGTGTCCAACTCTGTGTGTGTGTGTATTCAGCTATGTCCGACCCTGTGTGAGTGTGTTCAGCTGTGTGTGATTCTCTGCAATCCCATGGACCGTAGCCTGCCAGGCTTTTCTGTTCACAGATTTTTCCAGGCAAGAAATAGGTTGCCATTTCCTATCACAGGGGATCTTCCTAACCCAGGGATCCAACCCGAGTCTCCTGCATTAGCAGGCGGGTTCTTTACCACTGAGTCACCTGGGAAACCCTTTCTAGACTTCAGTCTAACTTGTAAAAACTATAACACGACGGCTTTGGAGATGAAGCAGTCTTCGGTTCTTCCGAAGAAGTCAGAAAGAAAAAAAAAAAGTTCTTCTAGAAAAAAATCTCCAAGTGGCAAAAACCTTATATAATCCAAAGTTGTTTCCGTACAGTCCTCTCCTCTAACAGTCCTCCGCAACCACTTAGCTTTATAAAACACAGAAGCCCTTCGAAGCCCTTAGAAATCTGAGTTCCTATGCCTCACTAGGTCACCTCAGACTGCGGAACTTCCTCCCAGATCTCAGCACGCTGCACAAGGAACCTGACCAGACCTTAGAACAGGATTCCACGAAGGGACCGTGCGGCCGTCCACGCCGCAATGCAGCACTTTTCAGTATTGTAACCGCAACAGCTGCAATGTGAGTCCACTCAGCTGAAAACCAAGCCTCCGGAGGGGACGGGAGGGGCACGGCCGCCTCGACCACCGCCGGACCCCCCGGCCTGGCACGGCGGACTCCGCAGTCCGTTTGCTCTCTGAGGTCGATGCGGAATTTGAATGAAAGGTTCAGTTCAGTTCAGTCGCTCAGTCGTGTCCGACTCTCCGCGACCCCATGAACCACAGCACGCCAGGCCTCCCTGTCCATCACCAACTCCCGGAGTTCACTCAAACTCGTGTCCACAGACCGTTTACAATAAATGCTGTCACTGAACGCACTCGCGGGGCCTCCCGCCTGCTCTCCCTGCGGGCTCTCTGAGGACCCGCTCGCTTCCCCAGGGCGCGATGATGACAGTGTGGCAGGAGGAAATGTTCGCGGCGAGCGGAGCAGGTTCCTCCCGCTGCCTCAACTCCCTCCGGGAGCCAGGGCCGCTGAAGACCGGGAGCGCAGACACGTGAGAAGCCGGGCGGCATCCCCGCTCCGCCGCCTCCCCCGCCCGGCCCCAGCCGGCCGCGCGCCCGCCCCCCTCTCCCGCTCCGCGCCGCCTCCGCTTCTCACCTGGCGCTCGCCCTGAGCGCTGTACTTGTTCCCTTTACTCAGCCCCAGAGACTTCTCCAGCAGCGTCAGCTCCGCGGCCGCCGCCATCTTCCGGCAGAGCTCCCGGCAAGGGGCGGGACCGAGTCAGCAAGGATCTCCTGCATTGGCTGAGAGGGACGGCCCGCTCCCTCAAGCGTCACCGCCTATTGGCTGAACGCAGGGGGGCGTGTCAACACGCAGGAGACGGGGTTAATGAGGGCGGGGCCGAAGGCGGGGTGTGTGACAGGTGGAGAGAGGCTGGCCAGCCTCAGAGATGCAGCCGGGGTAGCAGCAGAATTCTGAATTTAAAGATTATTCAGAGAGCGCTGGGTATGTTAGTGTCCAGTAATTTGCGTAGCCCAATTAAGTCAGCCTTTACTTGTTTTAATGATCTTTACTTACAATACCTCTAAGATATAATAGTGATGCAATTTATGTATATATTTTATGTGGGCTTCCTTCGTGGCTCGGAGGTTAACGCATCTGCCCGCAATGCGGGAGACCCGGGTTCGATCCCTGGGTCTGGAAGATCCCCTGGAGAAGGAAATGGCAACCCACTCCAGTATCTTGCCTGGAGAATCCCATGGATAGAGGAGACTGGTGGGCTACAGTCCACGGGGTCGCAAAGAGTCGGACACGACTGAGCGACTTCACTCACTCACTCACTCATATATTTATGTGTATGATGTATATTTATGGTTTCCAGATGGCCCGAGTGGTAAAGAATCCACCTGCCAATGAAGGAGATGCAAGAGACCTGGGTTGGATCCCTAGTGGGAACGGTCCCCTGGGGGAGGAAGTGGTACCTGCTCCAATATTCTTGCCTGAGAAATCCCATGGACAGTTCAGTTCAGTTGCTCAGTTGTGTCCGACTCTTTGCGACCCCGTGAACTGCAGCACGCCAGGCTTCCCTGTCCATCACCAACTCCCGGAGTTTAATCAAACTCATGTCCATCGAGTAGGTGATGCCATACAACCATCTCATCCTCTGTCGTCCCCTTCTCCCAGCATCAGGGTCTTTTCCAATGGGTCAGTTCTTCGCATCAGGTGGCCAAAGTATTGGAGTTTCAGCTTCAGTATCTGTCCTTCCAATGAATACTCAGAACTGGTTTCCTTTAGGATTGACTGGTTGGATCTCCTTGCAGTCCAAGGGACTTCCAAGAGTCTTCTCCAACAGCACAGTTCAAAAGCATCAATTCTTTGGTGCTCTCACATCCATACATGACTACTGGAAAAACCATAGCTTTGACTAGACGGACCTTGGTCAACAAAGTAATGTCTCTGCTTTTTAATATACTATCTAGGTTGATGATAGCTTTTCTTCCAAGGAGTAAGCGTCTTTTAATTTCATGGGTTATGTCCTGGAAAGCTACAGAGTCCGTGGGGCCCAAGAGTTGGACACCACTGAGTGAGCACAGCATGCACGTGTATATTTATGTTTAACTTATGTGTATGTATTCAGTGGTGATACAATTTATGAAGCTTCTGGTATATAAATAAACAATGCACATAACCTACTCTTCCTAAGTTACTATAGTCTTACATTTTCAAAGTAGAAAATGGGGTAGTATATGTTGAATCTCGAATATTGCCAAAATATTACCGAAGATAATTTCCACACTATGGAGTAAATAAACAATGTGTATATTAGTCTGAGAGAAGTGGAAAAGAACTACAAGATAGTTGATCACTAAGTCAGAAACACAGAAGTTTAGTGGGGAATGCTGTCACTGTGTGACATGCTCCCTATCCTAAAATATTAATTTACTTCTGGCAGCAGAAATAAAGGTAAGGAAAAGAAAATTTGGCCCAAAAGACAGAAACAAAAGACAAAGGAAATTCCAGTGTAAGTGGATTATTGGGCATTCTGCTGCTGCTGCTGCTAAGTTGCTTCAGTCGTGTCCGACTCTGTGCGACCCCATAGATGGCAGCCCACCAGGCTCCCCTGTCCCTGGGATTCTCCAGGCAAGAACACTGGAGTGGGTTGCCATTTCCTTCTCCAATGCCTGAAAGTGAAAAGTGAAAGTGGAAAGTGAAGTCACTCAGTAGTGTCCGACTCTTAGTGACCCCATGGACTGCAGCCTACCAAGCTCCTCCATCCATAGGATCCTCCAGGCAAGAGTGAAAGTGAAAGTTGCTCAGTCGTGTCTGACTCTTTGCAACGCCATGGACTGTACAGTCCATGGAATTCTCCAGGCCAGAATACTGGAGTGGGTAGCCTTTCCCTTCTCCAGGAGATCTTCCCAACCCAAGGATCGAACTCGGGTCTCCTGCACTGCAGGCGGATTCTTTACCAGCTAAGCCACAAGGGAACCCCAGGCAACAGTACTGAAGTGTATTAGGCATTAATTATCCTTATTTTCCTTATACAGAGACTTGAATGAGTATTTCTCTACTTCCAAAAAGGCCAGTCCTCTGATAAAATTCACTCATGTACTTTTCAGTGTTTAAGTATACTGCTTGTAATGAAACATTTAGAACATTTCTACAATTATCTAATTCCAATGGGCGCTATATTTAAAATAAGACTAGATCCAAATCACCTGATCTAAGATTCGAGGGTCTTTTCTGGTGGTCCAGTGGTTAAGACTCTGCTCTCTCAATGTAGAGGACCTGAGTTTGATTACTGGTTAGGGAACTAGACCCCACAGGCTGCAACTAAAGATCTTGAATGCCTCGAGGAAGACCTAGAGCAATCAAGTAAATGAACATATTTTTAAAAGGTTTGATTTGAATTCTAGTATAAAGTATCAGGGGCTTCCCAGGTGGTGCTAGTGATGAAGAACCTGCCTACCAATCAGGAGACATAAGAGATGTGGGTTCACTCCCTGGGTCAGGAAGATTCCTTGGAGGAGGGCACAAAAACCCACTCCAGTATTCTTGCCTAGATAATCCCATGGGCTGAGGAGCCTGGCAGGCTCCATAGGGTTACCAAGAGTCAGACACAACTGAAATGACTTAGTGCGTGTGTGCACACACACACACACACACACACACAGTATCAGAAAGGACAGCACCCAAATAAGGAGTAGATTAGATACATGGGTGAAATATCCCTTTGTAATTTATGCACTTTGATTTGAAATATTATGGATAGATTTTGTACTGTAAAAGAAAGCTGTTTGTTTTAGAGGAGTTATAAGTTTATTTCTTCCCTTCAAATTCTGAAGATTTTTAACCTCGAATTTCCTTTTCTTCCCTGGCAGTCTTACTTTTGTTGTGAATGTGTGTACCTGGGGAATAAAATTGGTTGACCACTGCAGTGCTTCTAAGATGGAACATAAAGCAGGTGGTGCCACATTTAAACCAGACTTCAGGAGTCAGAGACGCAGGTTTCTAATTAGCATGAACTAGTTGTGTCACTCCGGGAAGGCAAATAACCCTACTGGGACTCAGTTTCCCCAAGTATAATACAAAGGGCTGGGGTTAGATATCCTCTCTGGTTTCTTTTGGTGCTGACATCCAGTTTTTCAGTATTCCAAGAATTTTGCCTTAAAGTGAACGTATATTTTCGTATCACTGAAATTTTGTCATTGTAATTTTGTAACTTGACTGTGCTACTAATGCAGTTTTGTACTGTTGCCTGGAAGGGCCTTTTGTTGGGGCTGACTGTGGTATATAAATAAAATGCTTACTTGTTTGAACATATTTGGGGGCTGGCCATGGAAGGGGGTGTCTAACGTTCCTCTCATACCTTCTTACTACCAACAGATGTGGGATCTAGTTTCCTGACCATGAATTGAACCGAGCCCCCTATAATGGGAGTGCAGAATCTTAACTACTAGACCACCAGGGAAGTTCAAGAAGTTTCTCTATATAGAAGTGTTCCAGCTAATAAATGAAGATAAAACAACAGAATATCACTGTTTTGCATCAGTTCAGTTCAGTCGCTCAGTCGTGTCCGACTCTTTTTGACCCCGTGGATTGCAGCACGCCAGGCTTCCCTGTCCATCACCAACTCCTGGAGTTTACTCAAACTCATGTCCATCACATCAGTGTTGCCATCCAACCATCTCATCCTCTGTCGTCCCCTTCTCCTCCCACCTTTAATCTTTCCCAGCATCAGGGTCTTTTCCAAGGAGTCAGTTTTTCGTATCAGGTGGCCAAAGTATCGGAGTTTCAACTTCAGCATCAGTCCTTCCAATGAATGTTCAGGACTGACTTCCTTTAGGATGGACTGGTGGATCTCTTTGCAGTCCAAGGGACTCTCAAGAGTCTTCTCCAACCCCACAGTTCAAAAGGATCAATTCTTTGGCATTCAGCTTTCTTTGTAGTCCAATTCTCACATCCATACATGACTACTGGAAAAAAAAAAACATAGCTTTGGCTAGATTGATCTTTCCTGGCAAAGTAATGTTTCTGCTTTTTAATATGCTGTCTATATTGGTCATAACTTTTCTTCCAGGGAGCAAGTGTCTTTTAACTGCATGGCTACAGTCACCATCTGCAGTGATGTTGGAGCCCAAAACAATAAAGTCCCTCACTGTTTCCGTTGTTTCCCCATCTATTTGCCATGAAGTGATGGGACCAGATACCATGATCTTAGTTTTCTGAATGTTGAGTTTTAAGCCAAGTTTTTCACTCTCCTCTTTCACTTTCATCAGAGGCTCTTTAGTTCTTTGCTTTCCCCCATAAGGGTGGTGTCATCTGCGTGTCTGAGGCTATTGATGATATTGTTTTGCATATCCCAGTGAAATAATGGATCCAGGCAATGATCATCAGCAACTTCACATCACACAGACAGAGGCAGAGAGACAGAACGAGCTTCTGAGAGACGTACATTCATCACCTAGGAGGTAGTCCTGCCAACTGAGTCTGAATCTGATTAAGCCTTTTATCAAACAATCAGTTCACAGGAAATAATAACAGGAAAGAAGAACTAATTACGTGAAACCATGGATAGGCAATCAGCAAATTCTAAACCACAGGAAACTCTATAGGACAAGTGAGTGGTCTGATCATTTCAGACAATTAGTAAGTAATTTGCAAAGAAGAAAAGAAAAGGCAGAGGGGAGATGTAAAGACTTATGAGGACATATCAATAAATTACAATGTATGACTCTTTTTTCCAAACTTAATTCTAAAAACAAAAAAAAAGCTGTTATTAAATAAGAAAAATGTTGATGGTCAGTTATGACAGTGACAGGTAGGTGTCTATGACACTCCATTTATACGCCAGGAATATTAAGTTAAGGTGCCCAAATCCACATGGCTAGATGTATGGAGAGAGTAACGTGGAAATTTACAATACTATCTGTGAAATAGATGCCAATGGGAATCTGCTGTGTGACTCGGGGAACTCAAACAGGGGCTCTGTGACAGGCTGAAGGGAGGGATGGGGAGGGAGGAGGAGGGAAGTTCAGGTGGGACGGGACATGGGTGTACCTGTGGCTGATTCTTGTTGATGTCTGACAGAAAACCTCAAAATTCTGTAAAGCAGTTACCCTTCAATTTAAAAAAGTAAAAAAAAAAAATCCATATGGCTAATAGATCTATACCTGAATCACCTGAAGGATTTAAAATTGCAGATGTCATGCCATACTCCTTGGAGATCCTGATTTACTTTGTCTGAGGTGGGAATAGGCACTGGTATTTTAAAAAGTGTCCTCTGGTGCTTTTAAGGATATGGAAAAGATACATGCACTCAAATGTTCACTGAAGCACTGTTTAGAATAGCTAAGACACGGAAGCCACCTAACTGCCCATCAACAGAGGAACAGATAAGAAGATGTGGTTCATACATACAATGGCATATTAGCCATAAAAAAGGATGAAATAATGCAACCTGAATTACAGCAACCTGGATGAACCCAGAGATGATTATACTAAGTGACGTAAGACAAAGATGGCATACGATACTGCTTACATGTTGAATCTGAAAAAATGATACTAATGAGCTTATTTACAAAACAGAGATAGACTCATGGACACAGAAAACAAATTTATGGTTATCAAAGGGGAGAGGTGGGGGGTGATAAATAGGAGATTGGGATTAACATACACAATATATATATATAGCATACAGAAAGGACCTCCTGTATGGAACAAGGGACAACGCTCAGTGTCTTGTCATAATCTATAAATAAAAAGAATCTGAAAAAGAACATGTATGTCTGTTTATCTGCATCGCTTTTCTATATGCTTCAAAAGTGTACAGAATACAACATTGTAAATTGGTTATACTTGAATTAAAGAAAAGGAAAAAAACTTCCCTGGTGATTTTAATGCAAAGTCAGGGTTGAGTCCCTCCTGTAATAGATGGAGAATCTGGACTTTTGAGTCAACTTTCCAGTTCTGAAGCCCACACACTTGTAGCTTCCCACTGTCCTTTCCCCTGTTTTTATGGTGAGTGGATACATGCTGTCAACATTAAGCCTCAGAATGATGAGAGGTTGTATTTTACTTGCAATAGTCAATAATCTGGATATCTGACTTGGAAATATCCATGCAGGGACCACATTGCTCATAAAAAAAAAAAAAAAAAAAAACTTGACAATTTGATTTTGTGAAATGGAACCCTTCTCTAATCTGCTGCTGTCCTAGTCAAGTTTTAAATCTACAGTACCTGAGGATACAAATTAAATGTCAAAGGAAATTAATTTGTCAAGTGGAACATGAGCCGGCTGATTTTCTTTTCTGGAGCAGGCCTGACAGCTTTCTGTCTGTCATCTCAGCATCTGTTAAAAGGAGCTGCATGTGCCAGAGACCGTTACTGTATCAGATCGCTCTTAGCGGTGCCTGTCTGAAAATGTTCAGTTCTAGAACTTCACCTTCTGTTGCAGAAGACGCTGGGACCTTAAACCCGTGTTTAAACCCACATTTCATCGCCATCAACCGGGTAGTAAATAAGGTAGTGCAGGTGCAGTGCCTGCTGTGATATCGTGCAGGTAACGCCCACATCCACGTCCGCCTTGTGTTTATCTCAAGGGTTCACTAAGCCATTACTACACACCAGCCCTGAATGAAGCGCTAGGGTTACATGGACAAACAGTAGGTCCCGTGTAGGGAGCCTTGAGGGAAGAGGCTTGAACACAGGCCATTAGAATTGCGTGGGAAGGATAAAAGAATCTGTGAGAGACAAGGAGCAGGACACAGAGAGAAAGGCGTGAATACAGAAGCCCTGCCTCTGCAACTGGGGAAGGTCAGCGAAGGGTTCCTGGAGGTCAAGGTGTCTGAGCTGAGACTGGAGGGAGGAAAAGGTGTTTTTCAGGTGACAGGTGAGATGGAGCGGTGGTGGAGAGGTTGGGGGGCTGGAGATTGCACAGGCTGCTGCTTACTTGATCAGTTGTGTTCGACTCTCTGCGACCCCGTGGACTGCAGCCTGCCAGGCTCCTCTGTCCGTGGAATTCTCCAGGCAAGAATACTGGCATGGGTTGCCATGCCCTCCTGCAGGGGATCTTCCTGACACAGGGATCGAGCCTGCGTTTCCTGCTTGGCAGGTGGATTCTTTACCACCGAGCCACCAGGGAAGCCTGGGGATCATACATACAGAGGCTGTACATCGAGCAGAACACTATTCTGGCAGGAGCTATTCTGGTTCAATGGGGGAGAGGGAAGCTGGGCAAGCAAGCAGGGGCTGGACCAGAAGGTGTCTCGTCAACTGTGTTAAGAAATCTTTGCTTCAAGGGAACCTGCTGACAGTATTGGTGGGAATGTAAATCGGTGCAGCCTCCATGGAGAAGAATATGGAGGTCCCTCAGAAAACTGAAAAAGAATTGCCATATAATCCAGCAATCCCCCTGCTGGGCATATATCTGGAGAAAAGTCTAATTCAAAACGATACATGTGCCCCAATGTTCACTGCAGCACTCATATTTACAATAGTCAGGACATGGAAGCAACCCAAGTGTCCATCAAGAGGTGAATGGTTAAAGAAGATATTCTACATATGGTAGAGTATCATTCAGCCACAGAGGATGAAGTAATGAAGCATCACTAATGGATGAACCTCAAGGTTATCATACCTGGGAAATTTCCTGGCAGTCCAGTGGTTAGGACTTGGCATTTTCACTGTGAGGGCCTGGGTTCCATCCCTGGTCGTGGAACTGAGTTCTTGGAAGTCGTGCTGCAGTGCCCCGCACCCCCCTACCCCGCCCCTCCAAAAGAAGAGACAGAGATACAAATGAACTTATTTACAAAGCAGAAATAAACTCACAGATGTAGGAAACAAATTTATAGTTACCATAAATGGGGATAAATTAGAGGGATAAATTAGGAGTTTGGGATTAATGCTACTATAGATAGATAACAAGGTCCTACGGTATAGCACAGGGGACCATATTAAATAACCTTGTAATAACCTACAATGGAAAAGAATAGGAAAAAGAATGCATGTTCACATATAACCGAGCCACTTTGCTGTACATCAGAAACCACCACCACATTGTAAATCAACTACACCTCACTTGCTGCTTGGAACTCCATAGATGACCTGGCTGCCCGTATGTTAGTCTCAGTTTTTGGTTGAAATGAGGCAACCGAAACTCATGTTGCTCTACTTTGTTTGATTGCATATCCAGCATCCTCCCAATTGAGAGGCGTTTTTCAACTTCCCTTAAAGTTTGTGAACAGGAACCTCCAAGGAGGTCTGCTGTCTTTGCTCCTGATTTGTGTGCTCTCCCTAGCTTGGAGCTCTCTCCAGCCTCTCTGGTGTTAAATTAATAACAAATGATGTGGAGCTGACAGGTAGCTGAAGACATGGAGAGCTATGATGTTAAAAATTCTCAATCTATTATGTAGTGCGGTGCGCAACACTTCGTCAGGTTTTGCCTGTAGGTATCTTAATTTTACTTAAATATTTGGCTCACATCTTTTTGAGCCCAGAGGATGGAAACACAGCCCTGAGCAGCTCTCCAGCAGACTCGGCAGCATATACAGATGTGATCCTGAATACTGAATGGTGCCAGTGTGGGGGGATTATTTGCAACTGCACTGAATAAAACAAAAACGATAACTATACTTTCTTGGTGGAGGAATTGTCTGATTTTCATTGGAAGTTATAAGGGGTCCTATTTTTGGTCCAGTTCAACATTATTTCCTCACCAGCAGAGCCATCCGACTCTGGCCACAGTGAGTATGCTTCTTGTCATCATAAGCATTGAAGCGGTGCCAGACCATCTACCAAGTGTTCCTTGGAAATGATTCTCAGCAAGCATGTAGAATATTGACAGAATTAATTTGGCTGTGTTTCAACTGCATGCATTCAGTTTGTTTCGTCTGTTCAATTTCAGTGCAATCTTTCTTTAAAAAGAGTTAATAAGGAACATTTCAGACATACACACAAGTAGACAGAGTAATATGACAAATCCTTATTAATGATCACACGGTTTCAACACATAAAATTTCTTTTGAGAAGTGCGTTTGGGTAAACTCCAGGAGTTGGTGGAAGACAGGGAGGCCTGGCGTGCTGCAGTCCATGGGGTTGGAAAGAGTTGGATACGACTGAGTGACTGAACTGAACCAAACTGAACTTTGAAAAATGAATGTAGAAACTGATGGATAATGTCCGAGGGTTCTACAATTCCATTTTATAGGTAAGGTATGCCTCCGTCACTTGAAGGGTCATTCTCTCTGTATTCAGTTCTGTCACTCAGTCGTGTCTGACTCTTTGCGACCCCATGGACTGCAGCACACCAGGCCTCCCTGTCCATCACCAACTCCCAGAGCTTGCTCAAACTCATGTCCAATGAGTCAGTGATACCATCCAACCATCTCATCCTCTGTCATCCCCTTCTCCTCCTGCCTTCAATCTTTCCCAGCATCAGGGTCTTTTCCAATGAGTCAGCTCTTCCTATCAGGTGGCCCAAGTATTGGAGTTTCAGCTTCAGCATCAGTCCTTCCAATGCTATTTTTTTTTTTTTTTTAAATATCTATGTATTTGGCTGTGCTGGGTCTTAGCTGCAGCACACCAGATCTTTAGTTGTAGCATGCAACTTTTAATTTTGGCACGTGGGATCTAGTTCCCTGACCAGGGATCAACCGGCCCCCATGCACTGGGAGTGCGAAATCTTAGCCACTGGACCTTTAGGGAAATCCCTCTCCAAATTGAAAGAGAAGACTTTGATGTGTGCTCTTCCTGAGGTGTCCTTCTAGCCGCTGGACCTCTTTATCTCTTCTCATAGCTTTGGTGTGCTGTGCTTAGTAGCTCAGTCACAGCCGACTCTTTGTGACCCCATGGACTGCAGCCCGCCAGGCTCCTCTATCCGTGGGGATTCTCTAGGTAAGAATATTGAAGTGGGTTGCCATGCCCTCCTCTAGGGGAATCTTCCCAACCCAGGGATGGGACCCAGGTCTCCCGCATTGCGGGTGGATTCTTTACTGTCTGAGCCATCAGGGAAGTCCCACAGCTTTGGCATGGACTGGTATCGCTCATTTCTCTGCTGGCTGCAATGAGCATTGTTTGCTGTCACATGCCTGTGGAGAAGTAAGGATGGGCAGGCTTCACACCCACTTCTGCCTTCTTCCTTTGTTTTCTTGCACATTGCCTGAAGGGTCGAGGCAACAACAGTAAATTACAACTAAAGAAGCCTAAAATCATGTTGCAAATTTGTTTCATTTGCTTCAAGAACAGGTCTGTATCCCAGAAGCTATGCCCTTCGGAGAAGGATGGTTGGGATACCCTCATGGATATTCCCAGATCCTAATCTCATTTGTGCCACCCGCACATTTATATAAGTGTGCAAAGGTACTCCCCCTCCCCCCAACTTTTAAACTTCCATGATGTGGCTGTCCATCGACCTCCCAGAAACTCCATCCTGTATGCACTGAGACTGGCCTCTCTCTTCTGACTGGTGTATTTCCCAGAGACTGAGTTATTCAGTCTAAGACATGATTCCAAGGGGAAGGGCTCCAGGAGGATCCTACATTTGCATGGCTCATTCCATGGAGGCATTCTGGGGGGCTCCAAGTTCAATACTTACCAGGTTGTCCACTACACATCTTTATTCTCCATTTTGTCCAGTGAGTTGCTGCTAAAGCAAATACAATGATCCATTTCCTAAGGCCAAACTTGCATCCTGTAAATGTAAGGTGTAAGCTGTATAGGGGAAACAGAAGGGCCACAAATTTGCAGCCAGCAGATCTGCCTTAGTCAATAGATGTGCCGGTTTATCCAGCAGGATGTTGAACTGTACACAGTTTCAGAGGATGAATTAGTAGCCAAATGTTGAATTAGTAGCCAACATTTAAAAATCAAGAAATTTTACTTAAAAATCCAGATTTCGGGCTTTTTAAAAAAAATTATGTATTTATTTGCCCTGCATTATCTCTGTTGCTTCGAGTAGGCTTTCTCTAGTTGCTGTGAGCGGGGCCACTCTTCATCTCAATGAGCAGGCCTCCCACGGTGTGGCTCCTCTTGCTGAGGGGCGTGGACACATGGACTTCAGCAGCTGCAGCACTTTGGCTCAGTAGTTGTTGGCACACGGGCTTAGTTGCTCTGAGGCATGTGGACTCTTCCCCAACTGGGGATCACACCCACGTCTCCTGCATTGGCAGGCAGATTCTTCTCTCCTGTACCGCCTGGGAAATCCATACACCCTCTATGTTCTTAAGATGCTGAGTTTCTCCCAGCTCCTTCTATGAGTCCACACTTTCAGTTCAGTCGCTCAGTCGTGTCCGACTCTCCGTGACCCCATGAATCACAGCATGCCAGGCCTCCCTGTCCATCACCAACCCCCGGAGTTCACTCAAACTCATGTCCATCGAGTCGGTGATGCCATCCAGCCTCCACAATTGTGGCAGGGGCTCCTAGCATCTGCCATTAGAGACATCTGTATTCAAAAAAGGTGAAGACACACAGCAGTTACAGGTTTGTAAAATTCTGGAGTTCAACGGGGCATGTGTTGCCAGGTCCGTGATTAGGGCGCAATTCCGATGCCTGGGAACGATTCCCAGTGGCTCTCGGCTTCACCCTCTGAAATAGGCTTCCTTTTCCATGAAATGTGCCCTTGTTTGAAGCTGAATAATTTCTCAATCCAGTTTCTAACCGTAGAAATCTGAGCATTCAAAGGCATCGTTTCATGTTTACTGCGCTCTGAATTCAAGCTAATGTAATTCCTTTAAAAATTCGTAGTTTGTGTGTGTGTGTGAATTCATCTGTAACCCCTTCCATTGTCTAAAAGAAACACTTGAAATCTCTTCACTAAACCTTTCTGAAGCTTAGATTGCCTATAAGGCAGCGTCCGAGGAACTGAGGCTTTAAGACTCTTAGACTTGTCTATTTGAAATGAGTGCTCCCTTATGCGGAGAAGGCAATAGCAACCCACTCCAGTATTCTTGCCTGGGAAATCCCTTGGACAGAGAAGCCTGGTAGGCTACAGTGCACGTGGTTGAAAAGAATCGGACACCACTGAGAGACTTCACTTTCACTTTCAAGCACTCTTTAAAAAGTACTTTCAATGTTTCATTGAGGCATAATTGACACACAATAAATTGCATGCATTTGGAGTTACAATTTGATGCGGTTTGACAGATGAATACACCCATGAAATCATCACCACGATCAAGATAATTAACATATTCCTTGCCCCCAAAGTTCCCTTATCTACTCTCTCCACCACCCCGACCTCTCCTCTCCCCAGGCCACCACGTTCTGTCATCACGGATTAGTTTGCATTTCCGAGAATTTTATGTAAATGGGATCGTACAGAATGTGCCCCTTTTCTGGTCTTTCATTGCCCTTCGTTATTTTGAGACGTAGGCTCGCTACCGTGTGTATCGACGCGTGTGTGCCCAGTCATGTCCCACTCTGCAACTCCACAAACTGTGGTCCACCAGGCTCTTCTGTCCATGGGTTTTCCCTGGCAAGAATACCGGGGTGGGTTGCCATTCCCTCCTCCAGGGGATCGTCCCAACCCAGGGATTGAACCTGAAGTCTCTTGCATCTCCTGCATTGGCAGGTGGATTCTTCACCACCACTGGCAAGATTGTATTAGCATTATTGTCCTTGGTGTTAATATTACTCAGTCCTACCCGCATGGATTGCAGTGTCTCCCTACGTGAGGATTATATGAATACTTCTCTGCCCGCAGATCTCAGGGGTGGACGCTTAACTTGTTTTGGTCAGTGATTGGTGAGTGGAAGCTTTAAGAGCTGCTGTATGGTTTGGTCTTAGCTCTTTTCTTTGCCACTAGATTTCTGTGTCCCAGACACGGGGCATTTCTTCAGCCCAAATCTGAACAAACAAGGCACATAAAACAATTGCTGACCTGCAGCTTAAATGCATAATGAGCAAGAAATCCTTGTTATTGTGGGCAGTAGTTACATGGAAGCACTTCTCCATACGTGAGAAACTAAACTAGAAATATCGAGTCATTGGTTGTGTTTTTATAATAACACATTCCAACTGCCAATATCTAATTCTAGGGTCTAAATTTTTAAGGCTTCTTCCATTTTAATTAGTCTTCTTATTCTTTCTTTACCAGTGTATTTTCTTTTGGAGAAGGAAATGGCAACCCACTCCAGTATTCTTGCCTGGAGAATCCCATGGACAGAGGAGCCTGGAGGGCTACAGTCCATGGGGTTGCAAGAGTTGGACACGACTTAGCAACTAAACCACCATATTTCCTTTACCTGTAAAATGAGTTTACCTTGAATCAAGAAAGAAGTTACACAGCATTGTAAAGCAACTCTACTCCAATAAAAAGTAATTTAGAAATAACAAAAAAAGAGAAATCATTCTCTGAGTGCCTCGGTTATGTCATTCAATCCTTGCTCATCCAGTTTCTCCTCTTCAGAACATTGCTACATTACAGACAGTTGCTTCCAAGCTCAGTTGGTAAAGACTTTGCCTGAAATGCGGGAGACCTGGGTTAGATCCCTTGGGAAGATCCCCTGGAGAAGTGAAAGGTTACCCACCTCAGAATTCTGGCCTGGAGAATTCCATGGACTGTATAGTCCACAGAGTCGCAAAGAATCAGACATGACTGAGGGACTTTCCCTTTCGAAACTGTGCTCTGTGAATCCCAAAAATATTTCTTCACCTCCGCTCTGCTCCACGCAGAGGCTTGATGCTCAGAGCCTTCTTCCAACCCTCCTCTCAATCCTCTGTGCCCACATTCTTGTTCTGCTTCATCCACAGAATCTCCTGCATGGCTAAAAAAAAAAAAAAGCAAACAGCAGGGTTAAGGAGCCATCAGCACCACACTAAAATTCCTGCCCAAAGACCTCTTTCTGGTAACCCAATAAAAGAGGTCTAACTAAGATAGACTAGACTCGGTTCTCTTATGACCATTCCCCTGAATTGTTCATTTTCTTGTACTTCACGCTGTGTGTTCTCTGTTGCTCAGTTGTATCCAACTCTTTGCAGCCCCATGGACTGTAGCCCGCCAGGTTCCTCCGTCCATGGGATTCTCCGGCAAGAATCCTACTCCAGGGGATCTTCCCGGCCCCAGAAAACGAACCCACGTTTCTTGCATTGGCAGGCCATCTGGGAAGCCCCATTCATGCTGGGCCTGGGCTAGTTGGCAAAGCTGTAACTCTCCAAAAGGAGTCACTTTTTGTTTTAATATTGTCTGAGAATCCATCTCAAACTGTGCTTGGTTTCCACTTTATATGTTAAAATCCATTCTTGATCTACAAAAGTCACGCACTTTATTTGGGCTGATTATTATACTTGTTGTCCCTGGAAGGTTTTAAATTCCCATTACTGAAAGCTTATTTCTAAATTTGTTATTACTACCAGTCATTGATATTAGCTAGTTGGAAGAATCATTATAAATGACTTTGAAAATAGAGTTATTGTGCAGGTGTTGAAAAATACCTTTACCAGATGATTCTTGTCTGTAGCTGACTTTTAAAGGCTTTCAAGCCTGTTCCTCCCCGGCTGGGTTGTTGTTTGGGAACTGACCAGCTGATGTCACTATGGGACCGTGAATGCAGGCGTGGTTCCAAGTCCTTGGCTTAGAGGAACTTTGGACTGGCATCCTGGCAGCCTTGGGACAGACAACCTCCCCCCACCCAGTGCCAGCCTCCGCCCAACCTCCTCTCTCCCACTGCCTGCGTAGTTTATAAAATTGAGAACGAGCTGACAGATTTAATTTTAATGGAGAATTACCTGTAGGCAAGAGGGCAATCAAACCCATACTGTTAAGGAGAGTGGGGCTGAGATAATGAATCTATTATCTCTGTTTTGCAAATGGTGAGGGTCAGGCTAATAATCCGTCAGTTTCTTCTTGCTTCCGTTTTCTTCAGCACAACTAACTTGAAAAGTGAAAGTGAAGTCGCTCAGTTGTGTCTGACTCTTTGCGACACCACCAGGCTCCTCCATCTATGGGATTCTCCAGACAAGAGTACTGGAGTGAGCTGCCATTTCCTTCTCCAGGGGATCTTCCCAACCCAGGGATTGAACCCGGGTCTCCTGCATTACAGGCAGACGCTCTACTGTCTGAGCCACCAGGGAAGCCCTACAACTAACTTAGAACGACCTCTAACGGGGATTAACTGGGTGGCGTATTTTCTAGACTTCTTATTCGCTGTGTCCTTTTCTGTGCCTGCTCTTGATCTGGGCGGGCTGTCATAGAGTCCCAGCTGGACTTGAGATTTCAGGTCAGTCTCTTGGTCACAGTTTTTTGCAAATCTTGGAGGTGTGGTACAGGGGGAAGATTAGGAGTAAGACCTAATAAGAACCTTGAACATTTCTGTGGGTAGAAGGTTGCCACTGGTTACTATCATGCACAGGTTCTCAGAGGCCACAGATAAGCCTTCCCAAGTTTAAAGGTTAAAGTTGTGTTAAACCGAAACATTGCTAATCAAAAAAAAAAAAAATACTTCAATTAAATGCACACACGCACATATACAAAACAGTTTATTTGGAATCATAAAAGTACACACGGTTGCTTAAAACAAAAAAATAAAGTGTTTGAAGGACAGACCTGCTGACTTGGGGTCACTAACTGTGTTCCCTACATTGGTCTGCTCAGGCTGCCGTAATAAAATATCAGGACTGGGTGGCTTAAGCAACGGAAGTTCATTTTCTCACAATTCTGAAGGCTGGAAGTTCAAGACCGAGGTGGCGGAAGGTGTCAGCAGGATTGGTTCCTTCTGAGGCTCCTGTCTTCCCCAGCTTGTGGAAGGCCGTCTTCGCCGGGCGTCCTCACATGACCACCCCCTGGGCTTGTGTGCATCCTGGCATCTGCCTCTCTGTATGCATTTCCTTTTCACAAAAGGACACTAGTCAGATTGGATTAGGACCCACCCTAAGGACATCATTTTAATTTAATCACCTCTAAAGACCCATCTCCAAAGGCAGAAGCATTTGGAGGTGCTGGGGGTATAGGACTTCAGCACACAATTGGGGTGGGGTCACGATTCAGTCCATAACGCCTCTTCCACCCCCTCCCTGGTCTAGAAATGAGCTGACCGGTCTGAGATGTTGATTTATCTGACTGAAATATGTTCCCCTGCTGCTGCTCTCTAATTGTGGGCGAGGGCCTCTTGTTGTGGCGGCTTCTCCCGCTCCAGAGCACAGGCTCTGGGCACGCGGGCTTGGTAGTTGTGGCCCGTCAGCTTAGTTGTCCTACAGCACGTGGGGTCTTCCCAGAACACAGACTGAACCCGCGTTGCCTGCATTAGCAGGGGGATTCTTAAGTACTGGACCACCGGGGAAGTCCCTCTCTCTCTTTTCTTAAAAAAAAACCATGTGTTTATTTATTTGACTGTACCAGGTCTTACTCTCAGCATAGGAGATCTTCAATCTTCATTGCAGCATGTGGGATCTAGTTCCCTGACTCAGGCCCCTGCACTGGGAGCACAGAGTCATAGCCACGGGACCATCAGTGAAGTTCCAGCAAAATCCCTTTTTTTATGCCATGGGTTGGTGTCCAGATCATTATGCAGACTTTAAATATATATATATATATAAATAATTTTATAAATATATTTTATATAATAAATATACTATAAAATATAAACTATAAATATATAAAATTTATAAATTTTATAATAAACTATAAAATATAAAATTTTATCTCAAAAAATTCTATTTTAATGTCACGGAGAATTGTGTATATCCTATGGCTTCTTTCCTAGTGACACTCCACTAAAGAGTAAATTATGATATAAAAATATCTCAGTGAGTTAGTGACTTAAAAATTAAAACACATCCATTTGAAATATGGTCAACTGGTTCATCACTGCTGTAGATCTTGTTATTGTTTACAATTATGCATGGCCCTTCTGGGGGTGGAATCCTAATCGCCCATGTTCATGTGACATGGTTTGGACAATAAAAATGACCAGAAGGCACATATGATACTTTAAGACACTGAAATGTGGGAGATATTTTGTTACCCAGCATAACCTGGTCTGATAACTAGAAGTCTATGATGTCATAAAATAATATTATACCAAACACGGGATTTAAAAATATCTCAACTTCTCATGACAATGGAAAACTTGAAAACAATAATTAATTTGGTTTTCATCCAAGTGATCTGGATGAAAATGGATACTTCCCGGGCTTTTAGATAAGAAAACTGAGGATGAGGAGGCAGCCAAAGAGAAAAAGCAGAGAGGACTTTCTCCAGATGGAGATCTGATCCGGGGAACTTTCCTCTCAGAGCTCTTCTTGTATTTGACCCTATCCCCTTCTCCGATTTTCTATTTCACCTTCATTAAGCTCAGTGCGAGACATCAAGAACCTCCCTTAAAGATGAATAAATTCATTCAGTTCAGTTCAGTTCAGTTCAGTCGCTCAGTCGTGTCCGACTCTTAGCGACCCCATGAACCACAGCGTGCCAGGCCTCCCTGTCCATCACCAACTCCCGGAGTTCACTCAACTCATGTCCATCGAGTCGGTGATGCCATCCAGCCACCTCATTCTCTGTCGTCCCCGTCTCCTCCTACCCCCAATCCCTCCCAGCATCAGAGTCTTTTCCAGTGAGTCAACTCGTCTCATGAGGTGGCCAAAGTATTGGAGTTTCAACTTTAGCATAAGTTCTTCCAATGAACACCCAGGATTGATCTCCTCTAGAATGGACTGGTTGGATCTCCTTGCAGTCCAAGGGACTCTCAAGAGTCTTCTCCAGCACCACAGTTCAAAAGCATCAATTCTTTGGCGATCAGCTTTCTTCACAGTCCAACTCTCACATCCATACATGACCACGGGACAGACCATAGCCTTGACTAGACGGACCTTGGTTGGCAAAGTAATGTCTCTGCTTTTTAATATGCTTTCTAGGTTATTCATAACTTTCCTTCCAAGGAGTACGCGTCTTTTAATTTCATGGCTGCAATCAGCATCTGAAGTGATTTTGGAGCCCCAAAAAATAAAGTCTGACATGGTTTCCACTGTTTCCCCATCTATTTCCCAAGAAGTGATGGGACCAGATGCCATGATCTTCCTTTTCTGAATGTTGAGCTTCAAGCCAACCTTTTCACTCTCCTCTTTCACTTTCATCAAGAGGCTTTTGAGTTCCTCTTCACTTTCTGCCATAAGGGTGGTGTCATCTGCATATCTGAGCTTATTGATATTTCTCCCAGCAATCTTGATTCCAGCTTGTGCTTCTTCCAGCCCAGCGTTCTCATGATGTACTCTGCATATAAGTTAAATAAGCAGGGTGACAATATACAACCTTGACGTACTCCTTTTCCTATTTGGAACCAGTCTGTTGTTCCATGTACAGTTCTAACTGTTGCTTCCTGACCTGCATACAGGTTTCTCAAGAGGCAGGTCAGGTGATCTGCTATTCCCATCTCTTTCAGAATGTTCCACAGTTTATTGTGATCCACACAGTCAAAGGCCTTGGCATAGTCAATGAAGCAGAAATAGATGTTTTTCTGGAACTCTCTTGCTTTCTCCATAATCCGGTGGATGTTGGCAATTTGATCTCTGGTGCCTCTGCCTTTTACTTTCCAATAAATAGATTGAGATGAATTGAGCACCTGGACAGTTTGTTTTAAGATGCTTATCAACTTGAGCTCGTACAAATTCTGTGCGGTATGCAGGGAGGAATCTCTGAAACTGGTTAAAAGGAGCTTGGACGACATCATCATGTCATTTTGTGACACCGCACAGAAAGCTCAGTAAAAGTCTACAAAAACTCATGCAAACAAAAAAATTTTTTTTAAGTAGCACTGTATCAATATATTTGTCCTATTTATGGAGTTGTAACATTTAGATTCTGTTATCTAACTGGTGTCAGTACGCTCTGGATGCCTGTTTGTTAAAATTCCCATCATGCTACTCTTTACTATCTTATGTGTGTTAGTTCTTGACAGTGATTATCAAAGGGCTCCCCTGATGGTTCAGATGGTAAAAGAATCTGCCTGCCAATGCAGGAGACTCAAGAGACGTGGGTTCAGTCCCTGGGTGGAGAAGATCCCCTGGAGAAGGAAATGGCAACCCACTCCAGTATTCTCGCCTGGAGAGTCCCATGGAGAGAGGAGTCTGGCTTTGTCCCTGTAGTCACAAAGAGTTGGCTACTACTGAGTGTGCACGCGCGCGCACACACACACACACACACACACACACGGTGATTATAAAATGCTTCCCCCTTACTTTATGCTTTTTTATTTCTTTGCATGCATCCTCGTGCTGTGCTGTTCTATCTGTAGAATGCTAATGGAATAGTTATTGAAGGGAGCAGCCGCTAAAGAAATAGGTTTTGATCATGTGACATAGGTCTAGTTCTTACGATAGCAATAACTGTGAGTTTATAAAGCAAGGTCTGCACAACTGGCATATTGATCAGAAAGACAGGGAAGGTGGGCACAAAAGAAGCCGAAACATTTATTGCTGAAGAATCAGCAAAGAGGATTCGGGATCATGATTCCTTACACAAGGAGAAAGGCTTAGTTGTTTTTGCTGCAAATGTCACTAGTCTCAGTAAGTAAAATAGTAAATTAGAGGAATGATGTTTACTGCTACATGTTATAATTACCTAAATTTATATGGGAGATTGAATGGTTTCCTTAAACTCTTGAGAGGGAAGTCTACAGTTAAATTTATGAAATGGAAACATGGTCTTCAAGGAATCGTCTTTCCCGTATCACAGAGAAGCAGGTTTTCTCCCAGAGATCTTGCTTTCCATTGTATTTCCACTTTAGATGTCCCATTTATTTATCTATTTACCGTTGCTAAACTATCTAAAGCAGTTTATGAATACTGGGTCTATAGATTTTTTAAAAAAGCAACTCTGCATGATTGTGGCATGAGAATTAGAAATGAGGATCCAGACTTTCCAAACTGCTGCCTTATTCAATCAGCTTTCGCCACTCAATGTATGCACAGAAGGTACATCAGTATAATTTCAAATGTTAATGGGATTTGCCTAGGGTTCTCATCCATAGATGAATACAGCCAAATGCTACCTTTAAAAGGAAGAAACGTTGAAGGCAAAAGGAGAAGAGGGTGACAGAGCATGAGATGGTTAGATAGCATCATGGACTCAATGGATATGAATTTGAACAAACTGAATAACATCTTGCAGTCCACTCTTTGGTCTCCCATCCAAGCTCAAACCAGGCCAGACCCTGCTTAGCTTCAAGATCAAACAAGATTGGGCACATTTAGGGTCAATTCATTGGAATGCCTGTTGGATTGGCTTATGGGGGGGTCTCATATTTTTTACTTACAATCCCCTAGTGGGGTTAACTATTTTATCTATTTTGTCTCTCTCCTTAGCACTACCCTAGTCACTCAATAAACATCCATTCTCTTTCACTTTTTTTTTCCTGACACACTCTTCAGGAAAACCCTACATTAGCCTCATAGTAAATGAAATAGGATGAATGGATGGGAAAAGAAAGTGACAAAGAGAACAACCAAAAAGAGTAAAGGAATGGTGTCCACACAACATGAAAGTTGGTGTAGAAGCACAGCTTTCGTTAGGATGATTATTTGGGATTGTGCTAACGGAAAGAATTAACTCAGCGTTTAGGAAAATGGGTTGCCCGGACTTCCCTGCAGTCCAGTGGTTAAGACTCTGTGCTTTCACTGCAGGGGTGTGGGTTTGATTTCTGGTTGGGGAGCTATGATCTCACATGCCTCATGGCATGGCCAAGAACAAAGATTGATTGTGCAACATTCACTGAGCACCTGTTAAATTGCCAGGGACTAGGATAAGCCCCGGACACGACTGAGCGACTGAACTGAGGATAAACCCTGGGATTCTATGGTGAACAGGGTGATTCCAGCCCTCTCGAAGCTCAAATTCATGTGGGGGCACAGACACAAAAGTAATTATCTCAAATAAGATATGCTACAATCAGTAACAGAGAAGCGTGCACACTGGTGAGCAAATGGTTGATGTCGTTACTCTAAAAGGTTACTTGGATTGACACCTATGGGCTCCCATAGTTTCTAACGCATTACGGGGAATTTTTGCAATATTTTCTTCCCATGAAAATTCCTTCCCTTTAGATGGACAGGTGGGATAATTCATTGTTCAGTATCAGAATCAATTACTTTGTCTTCTGTAGAAATTACTTGAGTAGTGAGGCAAAAATGCTTGAGTATCAGGGAAAGCTACAAACACGTAATTGCCTCAAGGGCTGAGAAATTTTATCATTTAAGTTTCATTCTGCAGCAAAACAAACAAACGCACAGGAGACTGAGGCTCAAGTGAAGCGTCTCAGCCCTTTGCCCTCTAAAGTAAGCTGGCATCTCCGATGAGAAGGTCCAGACTGGAAAGAGGTCCCTGTCGCTCACAGCTTTAAGCAGATCTGACAGTTTCTTATTTAGAGAGAGTGTGTTCTACACTTGACATGAAAAGTTTTGATGACTCACTGCCCTAATTATCTCCTACTCTCTGGGAGAGTGGAATCTACAACCCAATTCCGGGTGACATATTTCGGCCCTTCTTGGGATTATCAGTCTCTACTAACTGGCCATCACATCAAGGCAGCCTGCAAATACAAATTCCAGAGTGGTTTAACGAGGTCCTGATCTACAGCCAACTTTCTGTTGAGCTCCCCACCATCTCTGCTTCCGATGAGCAACATCAAATAATGCTTCCCTGGAAATAAATACATCTTTGTTAGAGATGTCAGGTTAGGGGTGGCTGGCTTCTGAAGCTGGCTGAGGCATGACTCCTTTCCTAAGATAAAGTAGAGGGCTCACTGAAGCGATTAGAGCAATTATTCAGAGCTGCCTGTCAGGGCTCATCAGCTCTGACTGCCTGATGGAAGAGGTAGCCCAGCCCTGCCTTCTCAGACCAAGTTCTGCTATCAGATGGCATCTTCGCCTCCGGCATCTCCTTAGATGCCCTCCAGTTTCAAACATTTATTGGCACAACCTAACTTTCTCATTTCTCTGCTCTATTTTGCAGTCTTCCTACTCAGAGGGGATCATCTGAGGCTTATTATGATTTCCTTTTCTTCCGCAATTTCTTCTTTCCCCCACCTGACATTAGATTGCTGAACTTCCTTGTGATAAAGCAAGAGTTTTTCTGAGTTACAGAAAATTCCTCATTTTCTTTTATCCCGCTAAATCATGCTGAAGAGCTGGTAAAAGTCTTTAAGGGAAACGTGGTGTCTCTGAGGAGGAAAGACACTTGAAAGCCATAGGAAAATGGCTTGTGGAAGTCATTGGAGAGGAAGGATTTTTCATTAATTGTGGTGAACCTCGTCAGCATCTTCATCCTCGCCATCACCATCATCAAGGCTTCCCTGGTGGCTCAATGGTAAAAAATCTGCCTGCCAACGCAGGAGGTATGGGTTCAACCCTGTATCGGGAAGATCCCCTCTGGGAGGAAATGACAACCCACTCCAGTATTCTTGCCTGGAGAATCCCATGGACAGAGAAGCCTGGTGGGTTACAGTCCATGGGGTTGCAATAGAGATGGACATGACTTAGCAACTAAACAACAATCACTATCATCATCATCTTAATCAACAGCATCTTTGCAGCATCCTCCTTTTCACTGCCATTAAGTTCTTATGTGAAGCAGCATGAGAATGCTATAAAAATGGAATTAAAGGTACAGGCTTGCTTCTCTAAGTCATCCAATGTAAGGGAACTATGATTCAAACAAATATTAAAATAAACTAAAATATGAAAACAAGTGAAAAATAAATAAGAGCTTGGATTGCAAAAATAATTGAAACACTGCTTTTACATATAACACTTTCTAAAAAATATATTAGAAGTGAAGGAAAGCTGCAAATGCTGTGTATTTCATCCAGAGCAGGGTCACAAAAATATTTTTACTGCCTCCTCTTATTTGTCAGAGAGAGAATTAGGGAAGAGGTGGGATATTATTTTAGGAATTACTTTAGAAAAGTCTTGTCTTGCTTGATAGGGTATTTCAGCTCTACTGACTTTCACTAAAATTATCCTAGTAATTTTTATAAAATTAGGAGTATTTTGTTTGATTCCTAGTAGTAATGAGAAGCAGTATTAGGAATGGGATAGTCATTTCCTTGGTGATCACAAGTAGCCCTGGATACATGACAAGGTAAAGTGAGAGATTTCTCTCCTCCTGATGATTTCTATTTATCCTAAGTTCAGTTCAGTTCAGTTCAGTCGTATCCAACTCTTTGCTACCTCATGGACTGCAGCATGCCAGGCCTCCCTGTCCATCACCAACTCCTAGAGTCCACCCAAACCCATGTCCATTGAGTTGGTGATGCCATCCAACCATCTCATCCTCTGTCGTCCCCTTCTCCTCCTGCCCCCAATCTTTCCCAGTATCAGGGTCTTTTCAAATGAATCAGTTCTTCGCATGAGGTGGCCAAAGTATTGGAGTTTCAGCTTCAGCATCAGTCCTTCCAATGAACATCCAGGACTGATCTCCTTTAGGATGGACTGGTTGGATCTCCTTGCAGTACAAGAGACTCTCAAGAGTCTTCTCCAACACCACAGTTCAAAAGAATCAGTTCTTCGGCAATCAGCTTTCTTTATAGTCCAACTCTCACAACCATACATGACTACTGGAAAAACCATAGCTTTGACTAGACGGACCTTGGTTGACAAAGTAATGTCTCTTCTTTTTAATAAGCTGTCTATCTTTGTCATAACTTTTCTTCCAGGAGCAAGCAGCGTCTTTTAATTTCATGGCTGCAGTCACCATCTACAGTGATTCTGGAGCCCAAGAAATTTAAGTCTGTCACTGTTTCCACTCTTTTCCCTTCTGTCTGCCATGAAGTGATGGGACCAGATGCCATGATCTTAGTTTTCTGAATGTTGAGCTTCAAGCCAGCTTTTTCACTCTCCTCTTTCACTTTCATCAAGAGGCTCTTTGGTTCTTCTTCGCTTTCTGCCATAAGGGTGGTGTCATCTGCATATCTGAGGTTATTGATATTTCTCCTGGCAATCTTGATTCCAGCTTGTGTTTCATCCAACCCAGTGTTTCTCATGATGTACTCTGAATCTAAGTTAAATAAGCAGGTGACAATATACAACCTTGACATACTCCTTTCCCGATTTGGAACCAGTTTGTTGTTCCATGTCCAGTTCTAACTGCTGCTTCCTGACCTGCATACAGATTTCTCAAGAGGCAGGTCAGGTGGTTTGGTATTTCCATCTCTTGAAGAATTTTCCATGGTTTGTTGTGATCCACACAGTCAAAGGCTTTGACATAGTCAGTAAAGCAGAAATAGATGTTTTTCTGGAACTCTGTTGCTTTTTAGATGATCCAGTGGATTTTGGCAATTTGATCTCTGGTTCCTCTGCCTTTTCTAAAACCAGCTTGAACATTTGGAACACCTGTACTTAGTTATCCTAAGTCCCGACTGATTTTGGAACTCACTGGACGCATTTCTTATTTATGGTCCAGCAATCAAACAGTTACCTCTTATGTAAGAAACAAGGTCTTACTGTATAGCAAGGGAACTAGATTCTATACCTTTGATAACCTATAATGAAGAAGAATCTGAAAAGTAATATATATATATCTGACTCACTTTGCTGTACATCAGAAACTAACACAACACTGTAAATCAACTACACTTCAATTTTTAAAAAGAGCTGAGAAAAACTGAGACGCAAATTAGAATTGGGTTGTTATTATTAATTTTTTTCCATTATTTGTTTTTCTTTTCTGAAAAAAAAGTTACCCTTTACCTTTCTGAAATCAACTTGTTTCCCAGTAGAATTGAAAGCAAGGTCCTGTGCCCAGTGGAGATCTGAGTAAATGATCATCACGTGTGAGATCTTTGCTCACACTATTTTCCTCACTGCAGAGAGCTTTGGGGTCACCATCATTTACTAAAATTTGCTTTTTTATTCTGGTCTGGCCCCTCCATGGGGAGGTTTTTTTTTTTTTTTTTTTTTAGCTAAGTCCTCCCAGTTTGGGGTTTGGGAGGGTGGAATGGTCCTTCTGAATTCCCATAGTACTTACCTTACAAAGCAATGATTACTTTTTTATCATGTTCCCTCCGCCGCCCCCCCCACTTTTTTTTTTTGGTATGAATTCTAAACACATATTAAATCCCTTCAGAGTCACAGGACTTGGTGGAATAGTTTCATCTCACTGAGCTTTAGCATTCCCATCTAAGATATGGGAGCTAGGAAAAATAGCTTCCTGACCTACCCCACAGGCTGTGCTGAAGCTAAAGATGAGATAATATGTACTGAATGGGTGAATGAAAGTATGCTGAAAAGCATAAAATACTATGCAAATTTAAGTCAGCAGGTGCACAGGAGTGGCAGAGCTCGTAGACTCCACCCAATCCAGTGCAGATGTTGTTGTGGAAACTGACGTCCTTGATGGCAAAAGTCACCGAGCTGGTTGGAGTAGACGAGCCTGTGTGCAGGTTTCTGGACTCAGCCTGGGGTGCTCTGTTTTCCTCCCTGCTTCTCTTTCTAGGTGGAGCCATGCACTTACTGGGCACTGAATAATTGTTTGGTCACTAGACAAAGCACAACTTGGTTTCACACGGGGCTGTGAAGAATTGATAGCACATCCTTTCTTGAAAGTAGAAGAGGATAGAAAGTTGAAGGATCGGCAGTAAGGCAATGAGAGTTTGGTGCCCGCAAGAGAGGTGGGGAGAGGCAGGGCTTCGGAGAAGCATGGAAGGGGGAGGCTGGGCCCATGGAGGTAAGTTTTGCTGAGTCTGCATGTTTTCCAGGTTGGCCTGGCTAATTAAGTGGGTGGGGAAACCTTGTGCGGATTTATTTATTTTAAAGCTTTTTTTTTGGATGTGGATCTTTATTGAATTTTTACTGTATTGCTTCTGTCTAACGTTTCGTTTTTTTGGCCACGAGGCTTGTGGGATCTGAGCTCCCCAACCAGGAAATGAACCTGCACCCTCTGCTTTGGAAGGCAAAGTCTCAGCCACTGGACCACCAGGGAAGCCCCTGTTGTGTGGATTTATGCTTGGTTGGAAAAATAACTTTTCTCTTCCTGATAGTCCATGGCTTTCCACTGTGTGACCAGGCACATCATCTACTGTCCAAAGGCTGAGTGACTTCTGAAAGGAGCTACCCGCAAGCTTAGTAGGTGAGTCGGGTAGTTGATTTTAAACAGTGAGGTCATTATCGGTCTTAGTTTGTGCTGGGGGAGATGGGAGACCAGAAGGCAAAGGGCTGGGGTGATGGCCATTTTCGACGTCAAGCTTGGGGCAGAGGGATGGGCCAGAGAGGGCAACCGATGAATGAGCGGCGATCCGGAACAGACAAGAAAGGGAACAGGTGCAGCTGAGTAAGTGTGGCTGTTCTGGACCAAAGTGCATCAAGGCTGGAAAACTGGCAGGCATTCCTTTTACCCGAGCCTGGTTCGCGGCTGAGCGGGGTTGGTGAAGCGGTCCAGCTGGACATTCCGGATACAAGCACTGAAACTTCCCAGGAGGAGGGGCTGGGGAGGGGCTGGGGGTGCAGTCGAGATAAACCTATCTGCACTTCTCCTTGGGGGATTGCTGGGGGAGCCAGAAGCTCTGTCTCATTGCAGGTGAGCAGACCCTCCTGTCATTCCCGCTGCCTTCAGAGTACAGCTGCTCCTTCCTTGCTGCTCACGATAGAAGGGAAAACATTTCTTGGAACCAACAGAGGGCTGATGTTTCTCCCTGTGCACCAGAGGCGACTGATTCTCCCAGACGACAAAAAAGCGCCTGCTGCCAAGCTTCTGAAATTAAAGGTGTGATGCAAATCTATGAAACTGGAAAGCAAACACTGATGGGAGGAGACACGTCCACTTCTATCCTGGGTCCAGCTGTTTGCTAAGAGACAGAATTAGTCTCTTAACATGTCAACACATTGCATTCAAAATCTCTTTGGATTAGCAGATCAAGGTTCAGCTTTTGACAAATGGCACGTTTTCTCCTATGGTTGAAAAATAAACAAAAACTTTGTCAATGGTCATCTCATCATTTTGGGAAGTTTAGACACCCCTCAATCCCCTTCATGGAGAATGAGCAGAATCCCTACAGGCATGCAGCCTCACTCAGCGCCATCACTTGTGACAGCAGCAGAACAGTGACGCTTGTGAGCGGTGGGATTTTACAGGCCCGGGGCACAGGAATCAGAGCTCTTACTGGCTGGCCTAATTGCCTCATCACACAGCAAGGCGATCCTATTCACCAGTCAAAAGTAAGAGAACTTGGGGGTCACTGCCTCTCCCTACTTGTATTTTAACATGCCGTGCCTAGAAACAGCCCCCTTCACAGCTTGGTGAGGGAGAAAGACACGTGATTCATCAGAAGAGAGAAAATCCAAACCAGATGTGAATGACTGAAGGAGTGCCAGGCATCCTGCAAGTGGTGTGACCACTCAGTGTGATGTTTCAAAACCACCTATGTAGGGAAGAGATGGTTGAGTTGGTAAGCTTCACAGTGAACTGAGCCTGGGAATGACACTTTTCTTATTGTTACACAGTGAGAGGATTTTAATGCATGATATTTATGTGGCATCAATTTTAGAGCTATTATCCAGTAGCTCTGGCAGGCAAGTTTTCGGTTTTGTTTTTTTTTTTTTTTAATATTTATTTGGCTGCACCAGATCTTAGTTGCAACATGTGGGATCTAGTTCCCTGGCAAGGGATCGAACCTGGGTCCTCTTAATTAGGAGCATGGAGTTTTAGCCACTGTACCACCAGGGAAGTCCCCAAGTTTTCTATTTCTGAAATTGCTTTTAGGCTTTGGGTGTGTACAATATTTGCCTAAGTTAAAGTTTTTCCTGAGTGGAGAGTTGGAAAGATTTTTTTTCTTTTTTTTTGGTCTTGCCACATGGCTTGTAGAATCTTAGTTCCCTGACCAGGAATTGAACCTGGTTCACGGCAGTGAAAGCACCAAGTCCTAACCACTGGACTGCTGGGAAATTTTAAAAAGCAGTTCTAAATGGTGTTAAGACATGCCAGGGTTATTATTGGTTCTCCAGAGAGACGGAGCCAATGGGATGCATTTTCATAGAGAAAGAGATTTATTGTACAGAACAGGCTCATGGGATTATGGGATAAGATCTGCAGTCACCAAGCTGGAGACCCAGGAAAGCCAATGACAACGTTCTAGGCTGAGATGGAAGGGAGAGCTCATATTTCAGTTTGAGTCTGAAGGCCGGAAAATGCCAATGTCCTGGTTCAAAAGCAGCCAGGCAGGAGGATTCCCTGTAACTAAGAGGAGGGTCAACCTTCTTGTTCTGTTCAGGCTGCCACCTGACTGCCATACCACACCAATTGTTGTTGTTGTGGTTTAGTCGTTAAGTCGTGTCTGACTCTTTGTGACCCCATGGACTGTGGCCCACCAGGCTCCTCTGTCTGTAGGATTTCCCAGGCAAGAATACTGGAGTGGGTTGTCATTTCCTTCTCCAGGGGATCTTCCCAACTCAGGGACTGAACTCGTGTCTCCTGTCAGCAGGCAGGTTCTCTACTGCTGAGCCGCCATACCATATCTTAAGATTTTGGAAAAGAATCCTATTTTTTTCCACAGTAATAAAAGCACAGTCTGTAGAAACACTTGACAACCTATGAGATTGTAATGGTTAGCTCATGACTTGTTAAGTTCTCGATTTTATAGCTCAAGGCCCCAAACCAAGCTTGTTCTTTCCTCAGTCAGCTTTGAATTCAATGACAATAGATCCCAAGAAGACCCTCAAGAATGTCAGTCTGTATGTGAGCACGTTCCTATTCAATAAAACTTTTGCATTTATTCTGATTGGATTATAGCACCTGGCAGAGAAGACATGCTTCCTGTTGCTGCTTTGTCTCTGCAGGGAAGGCAAATTAGTGACTGCTTTAGGGCTAAGACTGCCAACCACATAACTTTGCTCTTGAAATCGTCTCCATCTCTTCCCTGCCTCAGTGTGTCGATGACAGAGACAAGGCTGTTGGTGATCGAGAGCCTTTCAGAATGCCGCCCACATTCTTCACAGAATCATGGCTGACAGGGTGACATGCGATATGTTTTCCCAGTGACGTGGAGGTTGAAAATGGAAAAGTTAAATATAAATCTTCGTGGAAGTTTCAGTAATTTTTAATAATTTGTTCTTTTGTCGCTTGCATATGTGAATGATATATTTGTCCTAGAGCAATGTGAATTCATTTCCCCACATCTGTAATATCTGCGGTAAGCTAAATTAAAAATGCATTTGTACTTGTACAGTTAAATGATCATATTTAATGAAATGTCAGAGATGAATCTTAGCAAATAGTCAGGAAATTATTTTAGAGAGTGCAGCATTTCATTACCAGCAGTCAGGGAAAAGCAAAGTGATTAAGCAAATGGTTTACCGTTCAAAGGTGATGATGGCTGTCCAGGAAGAATGGAGAGCCGGGGTGTGGGGTTGATAGATTCTGGCTTTCCAAGTTTTTGTCCTTTCTCTTTTCCTCCTCGTGAAGTCTGAAGGTAGGTCACATCTGGAGTTTTGGAAGTTTTCTCCATGGAGGAAGGAAAATAAGCCTCCAGAAGGTGGAAATGCATGAGGTCTTCACAACCCAACTGTAGCAAAATTAGGAGGCTCAGATTCACTGAATGAGAACAGATGCAACTGGTCAGTGACGGACTGTGAAGACCACAGGCTCTTCATCCACGGGGCAGGGGGATGTGGAGTGGAACTGGGAGGACGCCGGAGGTCAGGAAGCTGTGCCAGGGGTAGGGACCTAGTGAGAGAGGGCCGGTGTCAACACACAGCCGGTCAGAGCAGAGGAGGCGGGGTGTGTGAGTGGGCGGGGCCTGACTGGAGGGCCCTGAGTGACGGACAGGGGGCGGGGCCCCCGGGCGGCCCGGAGACCTTGGTCAGCCGGTCGGTCCCCAACACGGGGTCACACCCCCGCGCAAGCGGCTTGGCACGCGGGCAGGCCAAGAATTTAAAGAAGAGTTATCACCTGCTCTGCTGGGTATTAGAGGTTGGATTGCGTTCCCCAAAGAAGGTGTGTTGCAGCCTTAACCCTCAAGGCCTCGGTCAGATGAGGTCATCCTGGGGAAGGGTAGGGCCTTATGTCTGGGGTCTTTCAGGGAGACGTCGGGAAGGCACGGAGGGAGAAGGCCAGGTGATGGTGGACAGAAAGCGAAGCGAGACGGCTGCAAGCTCGAGTGCGGCCCCACCACGAGTCAGGAAGACAGGACTCACCGCAGGAATCCTCCGGAGAGGGCCAGGCGATGCGGCCACCCCGGCCTCTAGAACTGTGACACACTGTGGCTCTGTTTTGTGTGTTGCTGATTTGTGTTTGCTGGTGCCGGGTCCTCCTTGCTGGTGCGGGCCGCTCTCTAGCTGTGCTGCTTGCCCTTCTCACTGTGGTGGCTTCTCGTGTCGCCGCGCACGGGCTCCAGAGTTGTGGCTCACAGGCTTAGTTGCTTCTCGGTGTGTGGAATCGTCCCAAGCAGGGGTGGAAACTCTGTCCCCAGCATTGGCAGGTGGATTCTTAACCACGGGACCACCAGGGAAGTCCCCATTTCTCTTGTTTTTAAACTACGCAGTTTACAGTACTTTGTAATGGCAGCGTTAGGAAATGAACACAGTGGGTAGAACGCAATTCTGAACGGCAGAATCAATAAGCTATACTTTTTAGTCTTGAATTTTTTTCTTAAGGAGATTCCCTTACATGCCATTAACATTTTATTTCTGTACTGGGACCAGGTTAAGGTAAGTCATTTTCCTCAGCTGCAAACTATAAGGAGCTGCGAAAACACTCTAATTATGATAAATAATATCCTAAGACAATATATTTTTAAAATTAATGCAAAAAATCTATGATGAACAAAATATTAAAATTCTGAAGACAGGATCAGTGTTATTGATTTTTCCATTTGCCTCAATATGGTCAGGCATGGCACTGTCGTCAGCATCTGAACAACACAAGTAAGTTTAAAAATGTGTATAGTGAAGAACATAGATGTACAGATTCACATTAAAAAAACACTGTATTTCAATTTTATCTCAGGCAGACACCAGAAGAGATCACAAGGTAGAAGCATAATGTCTTGGGTTAGACTCACTATTTTTCATGTGAGATCTCAGACAGTGGGAAGACCAGAGGAATGACACCATATAACAACAAGAACCTGGTGAAGCATATTTGAAGTAGGAAATCTGCCTAAGAAAGACATACTGCTACAATCCCGGTAGCAAAGGAAAGTACCACGTGACGGTAAACGACAGCATAGTAAATAAATCTGGAGTGATTTCTGACTTATACTTTTTGCATCATAACCTGGAAGTGCTTTGCTGTTGTTACAAGTATATTAAAGTATATATATAAGTGTATATATATATATAAGTGTGTGTATATATATATATAAGTGTATATATATAAGTGTGTGTGTATATATATAGTTGGTCTGATTATGTCCCAGGGAGAGCTGACAAGAAGCATATTCTGGAACAGAGAGATGCTGGTATGTGTTTGGTGGTTTTTGTTGTTCAGTAGCTAAGTTGTGTTCAACTCTTTGTGACCCCATGGACTGCAGCACCCCAGGCCTCCCTGTCCATCACCAACTCTCGGAGCTTGCTCAACCTCATGTCCTTTGAGTTGGTGAACCAAAGAATAAACTTAATTCTTTGGGTAACTTTGCATTTTCTGTGAAGACCAGGAGTGGACAAAACTGATTCTAGAGTTGCTGAAAAACCCAGGACATTGCAAGTTTTAGATCAAGGGCTGTATTTGTTTCCTGTGGCTGCTGTTAACAATCTTTCACTAACTGGGTAGCTCAAAACAACAGGTATTATTCTGTCAATGTTCTGGAGGCCGGAATTCTGAAACTGATTTATCAGGAGAGCTCTGCTCCCTGCAGTCTCCAGGGAGAATCCATTCCTTCCCCTTCTGGTGGTTCTAGGTGTTCACTGACCAGATCACTGGCCAGACCACTCCAGCCTCTGCCTACGTGGTCACATTGCCTCCTCCTCTTGATTCTGTCTCAAATTTCCCTCTGCCTTTCCCTTGCCTTTTTTCTTTTTTTTTGACTGTGCCACGTGGCATGCGGGCTATTAGTTCCCCAACCTGGGATCGAATGCGAGACCCTTTCTCTGGAAGCTAGGAGTCTTAACCACTGGACTGCCATGGAAAGTGAAAGTGAAAATCTCTCAGTCATGTCCAACTCTTTGTGACCCCACAGACTATACAGTTCATGGAATTCTCCAGGCCAGAATACTGGAGTGGATAGCCTTTCCTTCTCCAGGGGATCTTCCCAACCCAGGGATCAAACCCTGGTCTCCAGTATTGCAGACAGATTCTTTACCAGCTGAGCCACAAGGGAAGTCCAAGAATACTGGAGTGGGTAGCCTATCCCTTTTCCAGCAGATCTTCCCAACACAGGAATCCAATCGGGGTCTCCTGCATTGCAGGCAGAATCTTTACCAACTGAGCTATCAGGGAAGCCCAGACCTCCAGGGAAGTCCCACTTTTTCTTATAGGGACACTTGTCATTGGAATTTGAACCCACCTGTGTAATCCAGAATGATGTCTTCATCCTGATATCCTCAACTTTATTACATCTTCAAAGACCCTTTCTTCAAATAACAGTTCACAGGTTCTGGGGATTAGGGTATGAACATATCTTTTGGGGAGCCTCCATTCAACTTACTACCGTGGCTCTCAAGCTTGTTTTAACTACAGGAAGAAATACTGTTACAACACAACTTAGCTCCCATGTATCCAGGGAAACAAAATTGTACAAAAGAGTGCTTTCTCTTATCAGAGTGAGATGCAATCTGTCCCATTATGTTCTATAACATCTCATTCCACTCCAACAAAATCCTCTTTGGTGAGCTACTAAATTGATCTCATGACCCATTAATGGTGGTTCTGCCCACAATTCTAGATCTCAGATGATCATGGTCTAGACTTGAATGGAGATCACTAGCTTGTCTTGGATTTGTCAGGCTGGCTGAAGTGAATTGGCTTTGAAGGAATGGATGGGGAAGTTAAGGGTGTGATCAGAATACTACTTGATGACACTGCTGCTGCTGCTAAGTCACTTCAGTCGTGTCCGACTCTGTGTGACCCCCTAGACGGAAGCCCACCAGGCTCCCCCGTCCCTGGGATTCTCCAGGCAAGAACACTGGAGTGGGTTGCCATTTCCTTCTCCAATCTGTGAAAGTGAAAAGTGAAAGTGAAGTCGCTCAGTCGTGTCCGACCCTTAGCGACCCCACGGACTGCAGCCTACCAGGCTGCTCCATCCATGGGATTTTCTAGGCAAAAATACTGGAGTGGCGTGCCATTGCCTTCTCCGACTTGATGGCACTAAACTGTATTAAATGCAAGTTATCAGTATTTATTGACATCTTTCCATGCACCTAGCATTGTGTTAAATATGAGAACCACAAAAATGAATTATTCAAGCCCACACCAGGCATTCCCTAAATTTTCTTCTATGTTGCACCATACAAATATTATTAAACATACGTTCTTAATCACCATTTTCTTTGCAAAGGTAAACAGCTGTTTATAAGTGGATCTTTAGGCCCGCTTATTTACTTTTCTCATGTAGTCTTAAGTATTGAAAATATGGTGTCCCACTGAAGCACCTAAATTCATGCCTTATAAATTGTTTTTCAGAGGATTTCCAAGTAATTAGAGGGAAGCTGTTTTCGAGATGATGTTAATCTAAATTTCTCATAATTGTGTGGACATTTTAAGCACTTTGCTGAAGAGACTACAAGTGTAGAAGCAGTAAAAAAAAAAATCTGGCTTCCATTTCAAGCGAGTGACGTAAGAGAACTAAAACCCGTGATTAAGAAAAATGAAATTGTATAAATTATAGCAGAAATGCCTGTCATCACCCGTATCAGCTGCTAAAATGCCTCCAGGGGGTTAGACTAGAAAAAGAAAATTACTTATCTGTAATTCTTATTCTCTTTAGGTAGCAATTATAATAGATATACACTCTTGGGTGTAAGTCATTGGTGTGAGAACCAGGAGTAGACTAGAAGTCAGCTAAAGAATTATAACCCTCAAGGAAGATGCACCCTGGGACGTCAAGGGCAGGATGTATATAGAATGTCATTGCCCCCGAATGTCATTCCTATCTGACCATCGGAAAGAACTGGCGAATTTAGTCCCTTGGAAGAAAAGAACGACTGAGCAGATCTATTATTATGATGATCATATATTAAATGTATAAAGGTCTAGCCCGAGGCAGAATTTGTGAATTGGGTCTACTCATTTTCTCTCTGTGACTCTCTGCCTATTTCAGGAATCCAATACCTTCTTGGCATCTCTCTCACTCCGCTCTTAGGAAATACCTCATTCAACTTATTTACACTGAAGCCAAAACGTTCATTTGGGAGGGAATCAGGATCCATGGGCTTGGTGCTGGCTTGGTTACCAGATTATTCTCTGGTAGGTGTCAGGGGAACCCTGTCACCTCTTTGGGCTCCAACATCCTCCTTAATACAATAAAACGGTTGAACTAGAATGTGTAATTTCTAGGAACACTTTCATTTTCATGATTCTTGGTGAAATGACAGGCTAAATGTTAGGCTAATTTTAGGCTAAAGTGTTAGGCAAAAAAAAGTTACTGGTGAATGTGGCATTGAAACACGAGTAGACCTGAGTTCTTCCCTGGTGGTCCAGTGGTTAAGAATCCACCTTGAAATGTAGGAGACACAGGTTTGGTCCCTGGTTGGGGACCTAAGATCCCACATGCTGAGCAACCAAGACCTCCTGCTTCCGATGAAACGTGTCCACAAATACTTGAGGACATCATTCTACCATGCTTCAGATTCCGCTCTGAACTTCTTTACTTAGTTCTTCCTTGAAAAGAAAGAGCTTTTTCTGGGAAGGTTTCTGGTAAAAGTCTACTATAGGATGGCAGGAGCTGTGTCGTGCCCATTTCTGCTTCTCTAGTTCTGTGCATGGCACTCAATTAGTGCTTGCTTATTGAAGAGCTCACAGCTCATAGCTTCCTGGTAATAAGGACTTCGATGAGGTGCTCAAACTTTATCACAATTCGAGAAAGCTCGAAAGAAATATTAGCAGTGATAGTGTATCCTTCTTTAGTTAAAAAATAAAAGTCTGACAGTGGCAGTCAACTTTGGCTGAGGTTTGTGATTCCGTGGAAGTTTTAAAAACACAGAAGTTTCCTGGATCCCATGTGTAAGGATTCTGTTTCACTGATCTGGCCTCAGGAATTTTTTTCAAATTTCTTTCAGTTCAGTTCAGTCACTCAGTCGTGTCCGACTCTTTGCGACCCCATGAATCATAGCACTCCAGGCCTCCCTGTCCATCACCAACTCCCGGAGTTCACTCAAACTCACGTCCATCGAGTTGCTGATGCCATCCAGCCATCTCATTCTCTGTCGTCCCCACCTCCTCCCTCCCCCAATCACTCCCAGCGTCAGAGTCTTTTCCAGTGAGTCAACTCTTCGCATGAGGTGGCCAAAGTATTGGAGTTTCAGCTTCAGCATCAGTCCTTCCAATGAACACCCAGGACTGGTCTCCTTTAGGATGGACTGGTTGGATCTCCTTGCAGTCCAAGGGACTCTCAAGAGTCTTCTCCAACACCACAGTTCAAAAACGTCAATTCTTCAGCGATCAGTTTTCTTCATAGTCCAACTCTCACATCCATACATGACCACTAGAAAAACCATAGCCTTGACAAGATGGACCTTTGTTGGCAAAGTAATGTCTCTGCTTTTTAATATGCTATCAAGGTTGGTCATAACTTTCCTTCCAAGGAGTAAGCGTCTTTTAATTTCCTGGCTGCAATCAGCATCTGCAGTGATTTTGGAGCCCAAAAAAATAAAGTCTGACACTGTTTCCACTGTTTCCTCATCTATTTCCCATGAAGTGATAGGACCAGATGCCGTGATCTTAGTTTTCTGAATGTTGAGCTTCAAGCCAACCTTTTCACTCTCCTCTTTCACTTTCATCAAGAGGCTCTTTAGTTCCTCTTCACTTTCTGCCATAAGGGTGGTGTCATCTGCATATCTGAGGTTATTGATATTTCTCTGTCAATCTTGATTCCAGCTTGTGCTTCTTCCAGCCCAGCGTTCCTCATGATGTACTCTGCATATAAGTTAAATAAGCAGGGTGACAATATACAGCCTTGACGTACTCCTTTTCCTATTTGGAACCAGTCTGTTGTTCCATGTCCAGTTCTAATTGTTGCTTCCTGACCTGCATACAGGTTTCTCAAGAGGCAGGTCGGGTGGTCTGGTATTCCCATCTCTCTCAGAATTTTCCACAGTTTATTGTGATCCACACAGTCAAAGGCTTTGGCATAGTCAATGAAGCAGAAATAGATATTTTTCTTTAGATGCTACTAATGGGCAATCAAAGCTGAGAGCCACCAGAGAAAGAAATAGAACTCACTGTTACTATCGAGATTGTCTGGATAAAATCCAGGACTCAGTTAAATCTGGTAGCTGATGAATAATTTTAGTAAAATTCTGTATACCAAATATTACTTGGAGCATACACAAGCTAAATAATTACAAATTTATCAGAAATTCAGATTTCACGAGTGTCCCGTATTTTTATTTGCTGTATCTGGCAAATCTAGTTGCTATAAAATTACTCCTCACAGGCTAACCTTGTTAGGATCTCTGTCTGCAGTGACTTTTATCCCTGCCTGTGACACCTGTCCTGTGCAGTGTCACCCTAGCTGTGCTCCAGTCCCTCTAGCTGCTTGTGCAGCCCTAACTGTTCCCGGAAAACAGCTTTCTCAGAACTGAAACTCCTGGTGCCGATACAGCAAAACGCACTCAACTTCACTGGGTGTCAGCCGCAAGCAGACCTAGGAACAAGCCACTGAAACGGACTTTGGAGAACTGCATGGAGAGTCAAAGATGGAGAGACTGACCCACTGTATCAACAGTTTATCTGCAGCTCAGCTGAAACCGAAGGTGAGGAGGACGATCACCTTGTTTCACATGTTCCCCAACCAGACCAAGTGCAGTGACTTACTCGGGTAATTCCCAGTTGGAATGCGCCACAGATGGCCAGTGTGTGAACAGAGAAGGAACCTCTGCCCCTCACCCCGCGCCTGCAGAGCACAGATGGCTGCACTTTCCATCACGGCAGAGCTGGCCCCTCACTGCTCAGCTGGGCAGGCCTTGGGAAGGTTCTAGAAGGGCAAGGCCTCTCACTGGTCTGCTGCTTCTGTCCTCTTTCTGTGTTATTGAGATTTACAAGCCCACTTATTGGTCTTTGGGCTCTTGGAGAGATTATGCTCGCTTGGAACCAGAAGAAGTTGTATTTCTTTTCTTTTTTTTTTTTCTTGGTTGAACCGTGTAGCTATCGGGATCTCAGTTCCTGGACCAGGGATCAAACCAATGCCCCCTGCAGTGGAAGCTCAGAATTTAACCACTGGACCACCAGGGAAGTCCCCAAAGGTACATTTCTGAATAAGCTGGATGATTAGAATTGAGACAGAATTCATCATAAGAATGACGCTTTTCCAGCACGTTATCACTTTCTTATAGCTTTGCCTCTGATCCTAACAATGGCTCTGCTGGCTGGTCTTTTTAAAAACATGTATTCCTAAGTCATTCTCTTGTCAACTCTAAGGCAGTACCCAGACTCTGTAGTTTCAAGACCAGCCTTTTAGAAAATTAGTAGAGACTTTTGTATCTGAAAATTATCTTTGACTTTTTAAAAAATCGAAGTATAATTGACATTATATTAGTTTCATGTGTACAACATAGTGATTCAATACTTTTTATATATTACAAAATAATCAGCCTGATAAATCACGCTACCATCTGTCATGCAAAGTTATTACAAAGTTATTGACTGTATTTCTTGTGCTGAACCTAACATGCTGTGACTTATTCATTTTATAACTGGAAGTTTGTACCTTTTAATCTTCCTCATTCATTTCATCCATCTACCCACCCTGGGATTCTTGATTAAAGTTCTAGAAATCCCAGATGCTTTGGGGAGCAGCAAGAATAAAAAGTGAAAAAATTTACTATCTCTTTTGAAAACTTGTTGATATTTGCAGTTTACTTTAAAAATTATGTTGGAAGCCTTTAGTCAGTATAACACAAGTTGTAAGGGGGAAATGTGAAAGTGGATTGATTATTGGTTTCTTCATTCCTATCACTTTTGGTGTCGGTGGGGACCAATTGAGGAAGATTCTCTTCTTTTTTTTTTTTCATACATTTATTTAACTGGAGGCTAATTACTTTACAGTATTGTCGTGGTTTTGCCATACATTGACGTGAATCCGCCACGGAAGATTCTCTCTTTTAGAATTTGTTAAATTTAATCCATTTACACACCAGACATTGGCTGAGTATCTATAGCGTATCAGACACTGTGTTAAACTCTAAAGGTATAAACACTGAACGAGGCTTGCTCCCTGCCTTTGAGCGGCTCACAGTGTATTGGGCAGACAGAGATGTATGTCTACAGAGTCTAATAAACATGATTTATGATGTAATAGGGGCTTCCCTGATGGCCCAACAGTAAAGAATCTGCGTGCCAATCCAGGAGATTTGGGTTTGATCCCTGGGTTGGGAAGATCCCCTGGAGAAGGAAATGGCAACCCGCTCCAGTATTCTTGCCTGGGAAATCCCATGGACAGAGGAGCCTGGTGGGCTACAGTCCATGGGGTCACAAAGAGTCAGACTTAGCGACTTAGTGACTAAACCACCACCATGATATAATTTGGGTATGAATTACAGGGTGTGGGGACACAGAAGGGAGAAGATTTGGCTCTGCTGGGTCAAGTCAGGCTTCAAAAGGTGACACAGGATCTTGGCCAGGGTTCCTGGAGGCTTGTGAGTCTCTGGCTGTGCTTGGTGTTGTGTTGACAACTTTGGGTCCCTTTCCCTGCAGAGTCCACTGGCTCAGAATCCAAGTGAGATGGTTTGCTGCCTCCGCCTGCTGGGACTGCTATGTATATCAGTCCTGGGGAGAGTCTGCAAATGAAGTCAGCCTAAGCTGAACCAGAGGGGCTCTGTCTGAGCTTGCGTCTGTGCCCCCTTCCAGGAGAGGGTGGGAGGAAGGCAGTCTCAGGGTGGAAGCTGATAGATTTCACACCACACTTCTTCGGTCTTTAAAGAAGCCTGCTCGCATCTTTGCAGCTCTGCTCCCAGGTGTGCAAATGTCAGAGAGACTGACGCTGGTGTTCAGTGACCTGTGATCACGGCTCCTTCCAGCCCTCGGTCTTTCTGCCTTGCTGAGCTCATTCCATGGACGATAACCCCACACGGAGAGTTTGGAAAGGGCACCAGGTGAACCTCACCTGCTCAGATTAACATCGAGCTTCTCTCTGGAGCCTTCATGGCTCTCAGTCCTATGGTTTCCTGGTAGAGTTCCCCCCTGTCTGATTTTATGCAATTTTAACTCTTTTTCTCTCCACTGGTACTACCTCTCCTCTCTCTCCCTCCTACTTTCCTGCCCCCTCCCCGCCTCCCAAACTGCTGAAAACCACTTGTCATCCTTTGCTTTGATGGCGGCCACTGTAAGTAAAGCCAGGGAGCAGGCAGGACCTGCAGGAGAGGGGCGAGGTCACAGAAGCTGCCCTTTGAACCCTGGGTTCTCTCTTCTCTGGAAGTCATATGAACAGCCTCTTTCCTGCCCCCATGACTCTTTGCTCTTATCCTTACCTCGGGCAATGTTTCTGCTTTTACTGGAAGAAAAAGCAGAATGCTGAGCAGCTCTTTCAGCTCCCTGGAATGCAGAGCAGCTCTTTCAGAGGCTTGTGTCTGTCCAGCTGTGTCTGGGCCACCTTTGTCCCAACATGGAGAGAGGAGTAGGGGAGGATGGATGAGGGGACACCAAGATCGGAGGAGAAGTGTGTTTCTAAGGCTACAGCCCTGAGCAGGGTTTCCTCTCCGAGCATCTCCGTGGTAATGGATTTGCCTGAGAATGTAACTTCCTATTTTGGAGTCGTCAATGATCAAAAATATCAAAGCTTTTAAACTCTGGCCTCCTCTAGAGGAAGAATGATCACTAATTTGTGTGACTGGGTGCTTGCGGCGATGCAGAACCTACCCAACCAGGGCTGCTGGATTCTGATCTCAGATGCCCAAATAAAATGAGAAAATCAATGTGGAGGAAAAAATGAACTGCCCCTTATGTGGCAGAATTTGACCTACTTGTCTCATTCAGATGTGCACTCACGGCCCTCTGGGGGCTCTCCCGGTGGCTCAGTGGAAAAGCACCCGCTCACCAGTGCACGAGATGCAGGTTCAATCCCTAGATCGGGAAGATCCCCTGGAGGAGGAAATGGGCAACCCACTCCAGTGTTCTTGGCCGGAGAAGCCCATGACGGAGGAGCCTGGAGGGCTACCATCCATGGGGTCGCAGGGAGTCAGCCACGGCTGAGCGACTGAACAAGCGCAACAAATGGTCCTCTGAGTGGGTGTCCTTGTTCTGTGACAGAGGCCGAGGGAGGGTTCAGGGGGTTTCGAGAGGAGCACAGGACAGTGTTGAGTTTTAATCTAGGTATGACCGCCCGGCTACTGCGCTAAGAAGAAGGGTGGCTGTCCTACTGATTTGGGGAAGCAGGCTCATTCGGTTCTATTAGGGGCAGTTTATATGCCCTGGAATCTGACTGCAGAGTTATTAGGTGTGTCTGAACAGAAATGGCACCCGAAAGAGAGAGGGTTTATGCAGGAAACAACTGATACAAAGACTTCCGTCTTCCCTCCCTCCTTAACCTCCTGGAGAGCACAGGGAGCTAGGCTCAATATTTTGTAATAACCTATAATGGAAAACGAAGATCATGGCATCTGGTCCCGTCACTTCATGGGAAACAGATGGGGAAAGAGTGTCAGACTTTATTTTTTTGGGCTCCAAAATCACTGCAGATGCTGATTGCAGCCATGAAATTAAAAGACACTTACTCCTTGGAAGGAAAGTTATGACCAACCTAGATAGCATCTTAAAAAGCAGAGACATTATTTTGCCAACAAAGGTCCGCCTAGTCAAGGCTATGGTTTTTCCCGTGGTCATGTATGGATGTGAGAGTTGGACTGTGAAGAAAGCTGATCGCCGAAGAATTGATGCTTTTGAAGTGTGGTGTTGGAGAAGACTCTTGAGAGTCCCTTGGACTGCAAGGAGATCCAACCAGTCCATTCTAAAGGAGGTCAATCCTGGGTGTTCATTGGAAGGACTGATGCTAAAGCTGAAACTGCAATACTTTGGCCACCTCATGCGATGAGTTGACTCACTGGAAAAGAGTCTGATGCTAGGAAGGATTGAGGGCGGGAGGAGACGGGGACAACAGAGAATGAGATGGCTGGATGGCATCACTGACTCGATGGACATGAGTTTGAGTGAACTCCGGGAGTTGGTGATGGACAGGGAGGCCTGGCGTGCTGTGATTCACGGGGTCGCGGAGAGTCAGACACGACTGAGCGACTGAACTGACTGATAATGGAAAGGGGCTTCCCAGATGGCTCAGTGATAAAGAACTTTCTTGCCAATGCAGGGGATGGAAGATCCCTGCAGGAAAAACTGGCAGCCCACTCTAGTATTCTTGCCTGGGGAATTCCGTGGACAGAGGAGCCGGGTGGGCTACATACAGTCCATGGGGTCACAGACAGGCATGACTGCGTTCACACACACATTCACATATAATGGAAAAGAGGACAGGCAGATAACGGAATCACTTTGCTGTACACTTGAAACTAACACGAATTGTAAATTAACTGTATTTCAATTAAAAAAAAGAACATCTGCCAAATTGTAGTCATCTCTCAATATTGGTTGTGGGAGTCTAATGAGAATCTCCTTATAATTTTCTAGCACATTGTTAATTCAAAAGAATTTATATCATTAAGACCATTAAACTCTGTTTATTTGCTATTGTCTATTAAAGAGAATGCTAATAACTTAAACTTACTCTCTGATTCTGAAAAAAAAAAAAAGGTTGATGTGTCCCAGTTCATTTTACTTTCATTCTCGCCTTTTTAAAAACTGGACATCCTTATCTTCCAATAATTTTTTCAAGTTTTCAGTTGAACTTTTCTGTGTAAACAGAGACCATTTAATCGGGGGAAAAGGCTTTCAGGTTAAGTGAAAAAGTTTTTCAAGACATTCATAATACTGTTTTATTTCGTGCTGTAATTATTTAAAAGGTGACATTTACACCTCCATTCCCCCGGTCATCTTCCCTGTGTCAGTAAGCGAATGCAACCTGGTGAACACGTTTCACAGAAGCAAATATGTTTGGCTGTGTCAGATTCCATTGTTTTCCAGAGAGCTTCAGACGAGGAACATAAAATAAGGTGACAGTTTCAGAAGCCACTAAAATTTTACACTTGGCTTTGTGGGTAGGATTAATGCATTTTAACAAAACTCCATAAGAAACCCTGGCCGTTTTGCTGTGTGTCTGTCACAGCTGTGAAAACTCCCAGTACGTCGGCCTCTCTCATAAAGAGTAAGTATATTGTAAAACCATTTATAGCCTTTATAAAAATATTTTGACTATTTTACCCAACTACCTGAGTAGGACACCTGATACTAGTCAAGGGGCGGGGGGGAAGATTTGCCTTTCCAGTCAAGCCTTTTAGAATCCAGCGGAGGGTTGGGAAGAAACAAGTCTCTTTTTTATTAAAGTGACACGAGGGTCACGTCTGTTTTGTCAGAGCAGAGTCTTCGCAGCGGGGAGCATTCTGTAGTGCAGGCTAATGTTAAACTGATGTGCTGCATACCTGAACTTGATTTAATTTATTTTTTATTTTTTGGCCATGCGGTGTAGTATGTGGGATCTTAGTTCCCTGACCAGGAATTGAACCCGTGCCCCCTGCATTGGAAGCATGGAGTCTTAACCACTGGCTCGCTGGGGAAGTCCCTAAAAAATAAAATTTTAAGTCTCTTTGCTTCTCATGCTTTATTTCCAATAGCTTCTATAAGGGATTCTGCTCCTGGCTCCCACATGAGAGAAGCCAGGCATTTTATTGAGATGGTGTCCGCACGACTATCAGAGATTGAGGTGGTGTCTATACGACTGTCTATCAAAGGCACGTAGAGGCCAACACTCTATAGGACACGTCCAAGGATGTCCCATCCACACCCTGAACCTTGAAAAGGTGTCCTTTCCTCCAGAGGGTTCAGTCCCTCGGGGCAGCAGCCTGGACCTCCGCCCCGCTCCAGCCTGTTAACGCCGCTGTGAGCACCTGGCCGACCTTGACCTTGCACATGTCCACCCTCATGCAACTCCTCCTGCACCTTTTCATCCCAAACGCTTGTGTGTTTACCGAACAGACCTTACTCTTAGTGCCAGCCAGGAATCCAGAAGTCAGTTCTTATTTCACGTATATGGACGGAGAGCTGGTAAATACAAGTGGATGGTCTCCAGGGCATATAGGAAAACAGAGCTGCAGCAACCAGCCCAGGAAATCCATCCATTATCTGCAGTAGTCAGCCCTGGCTGCCAGCCTGCTGTCTCTAAGACAGGTTTATGTCAGACTACTATCCAGGAAGCTGAACAATAACCCCTGTGACGATCATCCCCAAATGGTCAGAACTGAATAACTGACAGCTTCCCTAATTTTTGTCCCCACCTCCAACTTAGAGCCAAGCCAAAAAAAAAAAAAAAAATGCACCCCTACCCAATCACAGGGGTTGCCCCACTTCTTGCAAGCCCACCTCCAGCTTCCCCACACCCACAGCAAAGGGCAAAACTTTAAAGAGCCTGAACTTGCCGCTGCTGCTTACAATCAGGCCTCCCATTTCTCGGTGCCTGATGATTAATCACACAGCTAACAAAGCAAGGACGCTCTTGAGAGGGTCCATAGAAAATTCATCTTATTCATAGGCTCTTGGTACCCCAAGAGCAGTAAGAATTTAGGAAGAATGCTAGTTGTTGAAGGGTCTTGTCCTAACTATGGGGTTTCCCTGGTGGCTAAGATGGTAAAGAATCTGCCTGTAATTCAGGAGACATGGGTTCAATCCCTGGATTCGGAGGATCCCCTGGAGAAGGGAATGGCAACCCACTCCAGTATTCTTGCCTGGAGAATCCCCTGGACAGAGGAGCCTGGCAGGCTACAGTCCATGGGGTTGCCAAGAGTTGAACACAACTGAGCAGGCTTCAGCAATACGTGAACCGTGAACTTCCAGATATTCAAGCTGGTTTTAGAAAAGGCAGAGGAACCGGAGATCAAATTGCCAACATCCGCTGGATCATCAAAAAAGCAAGAGAGTTCCAGAAAAACATCTATTTATGTTTTATTGACTATGCCAAAGGCTTTGATTGTGTGGATCACAATAAACTGTGGAAAATTCTGAAAGAGATGGGAACACCACACCACCTGACCTGCCTCTTGAGAAACATATACAGGTCAGGAAGCAACAGTTAGAACTGGACATGGAACAACAGACTGGTTCCAAATAGGAAAAGGAGTACGTCAAGGTTGTATATTGTCACACTGCTTATTTAACTTCTATGCAGAGTACATCACGAGGAACGCTGGGCTGGAAGAAACACAAGCTGGAATCAAGATTGCCGGGAGAAATATCAATAACCTCAGATGTGCAGATGACACCACCCTTATAGCAGAAATAGAAGAGGAACTCAAAACCCTCTTGATGAAAGTGAAAGAGGAGCGTGAAAAAGTTGGCTTGAAGCTCAACATTCAGAAAACGAAGATCATGGCATCTGGTCCCATCACTTCATGGGAAATAGAAGGGGAAACAGTGGAAACAGTGTCAGACTTTATTTTTTTGGGCTCCAAAATCACTGTAGATGCTGATTGCAGCCAGGAAATTAAAAGACGCTTTCTCCTTGGAAGGCAAGTTATGACCAACCTAGATACTTTGCCAACCAAGGTCCATCTAGTCAAGGCTATGGTTTTTCCCGTGGTCATGTATGGATGTGAGAGTTGGACTGTGAAGAAAGCTGAGCGCCGAAGAATTGATGCTTTTGAAGTGTGGTGTTGGAGAAGACTCTTGAGAGTCCCTTGGACTGCAAGGAGATCCAACCAGTCCATTCTAAGGGAGATCAGTCCTGGGTGTTCCTTGGAAAGACTGATGCTAAAGCTGAAACTGCAATACTGTGGCCACCTCATGTGAAGAGTTGACTCACTGGAAAAGACTCTGATGCTGGGAGGGATTAGGGGTGGGAGGAGAAGGGGACGACAGAGGATGAGATGGCTGGATGGCATCACCGACTCGATGGACATGGATTTGGGTAAACTCCGGGAGTTGGTGATGGACAGGGAGGCCTGGAGTGCTGTGATTCATGGGGTCGCAAAGAGTCGGACACGACTGAGCGACTGAACTGAACTGAGCAACTAACACACACGCTTGTCCTAACTGCCACTTCATCCAGGAGCTTCTTGACCAACGGTCCTCGAGGAACAATATAACTCATGTGGGAATTTGGGTTGGTAGGGTGGAGGGCTGGACAGGGAGAGAAAGGGGAGAATGATGGATGATGAGGGGAAGGAAAAAGGAGGGGAGTCAGGGAGAGGACAGCTGGCCTGCAGCCCCAGTTCCTGCTGGAGTCTCTCTCTGGATCCTGCAGTCGTGGGGTGGTAGGAGTCTTCAGTTTAGTTCTAGAAATGACCTGAGTCACTTCCAGTGCATAACCAATGGGAAGGTCCAGTGGAAGCTCTAAGACCAAGGGACCGTCTGGTAGATGAAGGTGAAACAGTTATTAGAGCAAAAAGCTACTGTTCTGGGGGGGAAATCCCTGAGAAGACTTAGGCTGATGCCTTGTTTATTGGGATCATTCCCCCCTCAAAAACACACAAGTCGAACAGCACTTGGCTACAAAAAAAGGATGGAATAATACCATTTTCGACAACATGGATGGACCTAAAGATTATTGTACAACGTGAAATAAGTCAGAAAGAGAAAGACAACTACTATATGACATCACTTACATGCGAAATCTAAAATATGACACAAATGACCCCATCTCCAAGGCAGAAACAGACTCACAGACGTAGAGAATAGACTTGTGGTTGCCAAAGGGGTGAGGGGTGGGGGAGGGATGCACTGGGGGTCTGGGGTTGGCAGATGCAAACCATTACATATAGAATGGATGGATAGCAGGTCCTACTGTACAGCACAGAGAACTATATTCAATGTCCTGGGATAAACCATAATGGAAAGACTATAAAATAGAATATATATATATATATATATAACTGAATCACTTTGCTGTGCAGCAGAGATTAATACAACACTGTGAATAAACTATACTTCAGTTTAAAAAAATGAACATACAAAACCACACACAAGTGTCCTTTCTCCCCATCATCTAGATGGTCGTGCATCCAGACGATGCACCATGGAATGGCCACTGAGGTCTATGAAGGTAGACGCTGCCACTAGATTTGTGAAAAGGTGCTCAGATGGAAGTTTTATGGTTGATATTTTCTTCTGCTTTTAATTTTTTAAGACAAAATTCCCTGAAGTCTCAGAAGGTAAAGAATCTGCCTGCTGTGCAAGAGACCTGGGTTCCATCCCTGAGTCAGGAAGATCCCCTGGAGAAGGACATGGCAACCCACTCCAGTATTCTTGCCTGGAGAATCCCATGGACAGAGGAGCCCAGCAGGCTGCAGTCCATGGGGTTGCAAAGAGTCGGACACGTCTGAGCAACTAAAACTTATGTTAGTTTTTCAAGATAAAATTAGAAGATAAAATTCTGATGGCCTTAAAAATCAATTTTTAGTAACTTTATATTTAAGACCATTTGTAGATTTCCCTTCTGTGTATTTTCTTTCCTTGAGCCCATTTTTATGATCCTCTGAAGCTTGAAAAATAAAGCTTGGAATGACCAACCCCATCTTTCACTTGGCATTCTGGTGATCTTTTTGTTAGCATGGCCTCGGGCTCCAGCAATGTGGCTGTGATAAAGCAGCTTGAAAGAGAGTGAGGTTTTATTTAAATACAAGGCAGGGGACTGCTCCAAGTGTGATGGCTATTTTTCCTGACCAGTAAAGTCTGTTGGAAGTACTGATGTTGAAGTTGAAACTCCAATCCTTTGGCCACCTGATGCGAAGAGCTGACTCATTTGAAAAGACCCTGGTGCTGGGAAAGATCGAAGGCAGGAGGAGAAGGGGACGACAGAGGATGAGATGATTGGATGGCATCACTGACTCAATGGACATGAGTTTGAGTAAACTCTAGGAATTGGTGATGGACAGGGAAGCCTGGCATACTACAGTCTATGGGGTCACAAAAAGTCGGACATGACTGAGCAACTGAACTGAGCTGAAAGTCTGTTGGGTTTTGGAGGAAACAAGTGGTGACTGTCCTTTCCCACATGGGTTCTGAATCAGTTGAGACGAAGGGTCTGATAAAGATCACCCAGTGGAAAGCCGGAAGGAAAATTTTCTGTTTTTCCTGTTTGAATTGCATGGGTTTAACTAGCTAGTTGTGTGCCGGCCAGCTGGGGATCTATGGGCCTCCTGGCAGGTACAGGTTGCTTTCTACTGGGGAAGAAGGTGCGTGGGCTGTAGGCAAGTTAAGACTGAGAAAGTGGGCCCAGACAGCGCTGAAATGCTCAGAACCCCTCCCTAAGCTCCTCATTTAGATGTCACTCCTTCTTTCGTGGGACCAGGGAAAGGGAGCTCAGGTTCCCCTCAAATTCCAGAAGGGTAGAAAGCCCAAATTTTGGGGGCTCATCAGGAACATTTCAAAGGGAAACCCCTAACTCGAGCCTGCAGCTTGGCCCTGGTGGAGAGCTGGAAACATGTGACGGCCATGGTTGGTCTACCTGAGCAAGCACAAGTTCAGAGGGATTGTCAGTTATTCTAAATGCTGATCCTTGTGTTGAATGAATCAAACAGGCATAGTACTGTGTACATAGTACATAGGATATAATTTCAAGGTATTTTTTGGCAGTGCTTAGAACAGCATAGGGAAATGAGATTTATCAGATCAAAAGGACCAGTGTTTTATCTTGCAGTTCTATCTTTATTCCATCACTGACATTAGCATTTACATCCAAATACATCTTGTTTTCTTTTTAAAAAGTTTTATTGAGATAAGACTCACATATCAGACAATTCACCCATTTAAAATACAGAATTCTGGGATTTTATTATGCTAAGGAATTGTACATTCATCACCACATTCAGTTTTAGAGCATTAAGATAGTATGTAGCAATCTGAAATTTATTTTAATTTTTTTATTGGAGTATAATTGCTTCATAATGTTGTGTTAGTTTCTGCTGCACAGCAAAGGGAATCGGTTATATGTGTACATGTACCCCCTCCCTCCACCCCCCATGTCCAGGGCAGGAAGAGACACAGGCATAGGGAATGGACAAGTGGGCACGGAGGAGGAAGGGGAGGGTGGGATGCGCTGGGAGGTGAAGTTTGACAAATATACACCGTGCTGTGCTCACTTGCTCAGTCACGTCCGATTCTTTGCGACCCCACGGACTGTAGCCCGCCAGGCTCCTCTGTCCATGGGATTTCCCAGGCAAGAATACTGGAGTGGGTTGCCATTTCCAGGGGATCTCCCCAACCCAGGGTCAAACCCAGGTCTCCCACATTGCAGGCGTATTCTTTACTGTCTGAGCCCCCAGGGAAGCCCAAGAATACTGGAAAGTGCAAGTCGCTCAGTCATGTCCGACTCTTGGCGACCCCATGGACTATATAGTCCATGGAATTCTCCAGGCCAGAATCCTGGAGTGGGTAGCCTTTCCCTTCTCTGGGGCATCTTCCCAACCCAGGGATGGAACTGAGTTCTCCCACGTTACAGGCAGATTCTTTACCAGCTGAGCCATCAGGGGAGCCCAAGAATACTGGAGTGGGTAGCCTATTCCTTCTGGGGATCATCTGAGTCGAACCTGGGTTTCCTACATTGCAGGCAGATTCTTTATCAGCTGAGCTTACCAAGGAAGCCTGTAAATATATTACCATGCGTAAAACAGATAGCTCCTGGGAACCTGCCGTATAGCACAGGGAGCTCAGCTCGGTGCTCTGTGATGACATAGCGCGTTTTGGTCAGCCCAAGAGAGTGCTCCCCTCCCGTGAGTGACCCCCTCCCCAATTCCCTCCCTCTTCCTGAGTCTGAGGTTACTACCAGCCTACTTTTGTCCCTATGGCGCGCCCTCTTCTGGACATCTCATACAAGTGGAGTGATAACAGGGTCTGTCCTGTGTCTGACTTCTTTCACTTTACATGTTTTCAAGATTCATCCATGTTGTATCATTTATCAGAATTTAACTTCTAAAGGAAATCAGCCCCGAATATTCATTGGAAGGACTGATGCTGAAGCTGAAACTCCAATACTTTGGCCACCTGATGCGAAGAAATGACTTAGATTGAAGGCAGGAGGAGAAAGGGCCAACAGAGGATGAGACGGTTAGATGGCATCACCAACTCGATGAACATGAGTTTGAGTAAACTCCGGGAGTTGGTGATGGACAGGGAGGCCTGCTTTGCTGCAGTCCATGGGGTTGCAAAGAGTCGGACAAGACTGAGCGACTGAACTGAACTGATTGAGCTGCTTTTTAAGGCTGAATAATATTCCATTGAATGTGCATATCAGGTTGCGTTTGTCCATTTGTTCACGAACGGACACTTGAGCTATTTCTACCTTGTGACTACTGTGAATAATGCTGCTGTGAACACGGTGTAGCAGTGTCTGTTCGAGTCTTAGCTTTTGATTCTCTTGGGTAGAACCCCGGAAGTGGTATGTGTTGCTGAACCACTTGGCAGCTCCATTTGGAACCATATGAGGGACTGCCATGCTTACTTTTAAACAATGTATTTTTACCCATGATTTTAATTGTGAAAAAATAAGTGAACAACCTTTCAAATCTCCATTCACCCCTCTTGCTTTTCCAACTGGGCAATATTCACACGACACTGTGAAAAGCAGACTTACTATCTGTCCTGCTACTGCTAATAGAAAGGAGGAGAAAATGTTGAATTTCTATAGAATAAAAAGCAAAACACGAAGGGAACTTCCTTGCCAAATTCCATTACAAATGGATGGTGTCTTTTTGAGGAATACTGAAAATCCTTCAAGTCCAGGAATGTTTATGAAGCCTTGAAGCCTGGCTTGCTCCACGATGCCAATGCACAGCAAAGAGTTTTAGAGTTTTGAAACAAAACCCCCAAGAAGCCATCATGGAACCTCCCCAGGAAGCTGGTCTTTCCTTATCTTGCTCCTTGAATCATTTATTTAAGCGGCAATAATAAAAAGGTGTCAGCAATTCAGCTGTGAGCTCTGGAAGATTTCTGTGCTCATTGACCTTTAAGCATTTGCGTCTTGACAGGTGAGCTGTTGGTAACGTTTCCTGTGAGATATGGGGCGGCCAGGGGTCAGGCATGCTAATGATAAAATTACCATTTACCTTTTACCTTGGCAGGCCCCGTGCCTGACATTATAAATGTAGGTAACCTTTCACCTGAAGCTCTCTATTTTTTTGCTCTACGAGAGACTGCGGGGACGAACATACTTCTGGAGGCAGTTGACTTACGGAGGGGAAAAGACTGAATTTAGTGCATTTTTCCCCTCTTGGGCTTCTTTTTGGGAATGCCTTGTCCTCTCTCAGCCTGGTTAGAACACTGTCTGTCCTTGGGGGGTGGGCTTGGGGAGCAGGGGGGAGGCGTCGTTTGTCATTCTCTACTCTGGACATTCTCGAAGCGTGGCGGTGGCCCGTGTTCTTTCTCTAAAGCTGCAGGTATTAATGAGGTTGTATTGGTGGCCCGCTTTCATCCGGAACATCAACCCCTTCCTGCTGATTCCAGCAGAGTGGCATTTCACTGTTACTGGAGACCGGACACGGTTTAGTAATTAGGGACTTGGTGGCAGTTTACAGAGGCCCGTGCTTCTAGCTGGTGCAAAAGCAAAGTAAAACACAGAGGAATGCTGGTAACAGAAGAGGCCGATGGCAGCTCAGAGGAATCACAGAAAGTTAAAGGAAGGTGATGCTAGTGCCGATTTCCTCGGCTGGCAATTTGATGCTGTAGAAGCTGTATTTTCACATTTATTGATCAATCTTTAAGGAGTCTTGGGATGATCTGATTCTCCATAAGTAAGTCTTTGCTACATCTTTGAAGACTCTGGACTGGGCTGAAATTGAAATAAAAATCTTTTATTATCAGATAGTAAGATTCATTTTTGGGGTATCACTTTAAAATTTACTTTATTGGAGCATATTGGATTTACAATGTTGTGTTAGTTTCTGCTGTATAGCAAAGTGAATCAGTTATACATAAAAGGATAGCCACTGTGTTTTAGATTCTTTCCCCATAGGGGTCATTGCAGAGTATTGAGTTACGTTCCCTGTAGTCTGCAGTAGGTCCTTATTTGTTACCTATTCTATATGTAGTGCTATGTGTATGCCCATCCCAGCCTCCCAGTTTCTCCTTTCCTTCCCATTGCTCTTTGGTAGCCATGTTTGTTTTCTACATCTGCGACTCTGTTTCTGTTTTATAAATAAGTTGATTTGTATTTGTTTTTTTCGATCCCACACATAAGTGGTGTTATATGACATTTGCCTTTGTCTGACTTACTTCACTTAATATGATCATCTTTGGGTCCATCCATGTTGATGTTTGACACCGTTTCATTCTTTTTTATGACTAATATTCCATTATATATATATATATATATGTACAAGATTCATTATTGAATGTTTAATCTCCAATATGTTGAGAGTTGGAGGGCAGGAGAGGGAGAGAGGTAGTGAAAGAAAGGGAAAAAAAAGGAAGGGAGAAATTGAAAAGAAGAAGGAAGATATGAAAGGAGGGAAGAGGAAGGAGAGGAAGAAAGATCTTATTGGTTAGGTTTCATCTGAAGCCTGTTCATAGCGGGAAACTCAGGTCATTGCATCCTAATGAGAGGAAGTGCTCCCTGGCCCTGTGAGGGGCCCTGGAGGATGCCTGGGGCTCCCCTATTTCCCACCTCGGGAGAGAAGGATGGTCAATGAGGAGCCAGAATTCCTGGCCTCTGCAAATGTGTCCACCACTTAGACAGTCTCTCTAACACTGCCCACATGACTTCAATGACATTATCCTGGTGTTTATAGGAAGACTTTGTAAATAATGACAGATACAAACCCGAGCACGCCTGGTTGATCAATGTGTACATCTAGCTCAAAATTGGGTGCCTTGGTATGGAATAAACTCTCAGCCACAAAAGTCTCATTATGGATAGGTTCCAGGAAGGAGGCACACATTTTGGGGACCATTTGTAGCATATTCAACTGAAAGCTGGTGCTAATGAAATTATTCTCATGTAATTAGATCTATTCAGTAATGTCCCAGGTTGTTTCCATGACGTGGTTGGACTGCTGATTTTCATTCTTTCCAGGCACGGAGAGAATTCTCACTGAAGACCTGTGCCCCAAATAGCCTCAGAAGCTTGCTGATTGGGGAATCCTTGCTGCATGGAAGGAAGGGCCACGGTGTCCTCTTCAGGAAGATTTAGTCTTCCCATTCTTCCTCTCTGAGCTGGTGAGCGTGACTGAGCACGGGGAAAGATTTTGTTGCAACCCTGAGATAAGATCCAGCATGTTGACCCTGTGTGGACAGGGTCCTGAAGGAGCCTCCCTGAGGCTGGGGGAACTGGCAGTCATTTCTCAGCTTGTCACATGGCATCGCCTGGTTTGGCTTTATTTTTTCGAGTCAGCTCTGACTCAATAGACCAGAATCCCAACAAGAATCCCATCAGTATGAGACAAAGGCCTTCCACCTTCCATCCATTCTTCCTTATCCTTCCGTGGTTCCGGAGTGACATGTAGCAAGACAGGGGCTCAGTGTCAGATGTGACTCAAGGCGGGACCTCCTGGCCATGGGGCAGGGGGATTGAGTACGTGGAAGGCGGTGGGTTGGGCGGGGGAGAGCCAGGAGTACCTGACCTCGGTAGGGAGTTCTTTTTTTCCCTTTATACAGTTGAACCTTGGTTCCAAATTATTTCATTCATTTTACTTAGAAAGGAGCCCTTACCTTGAAAAGACCTGAAGTCAAGACTTTCTCCTTGATGGCAATGCTATGTAATGGCGTGGGAGAAAGAGGATTCCAGAGAACCTGAATCTCGTCCACGTCTGCTGCTCTGACAGCTCCGTGCCTCCCTGGACCTGTGTGTGTTGGACGCAGTTGGGTTTGTCTGCAGCAGCTGGGTTTGTGGACATCTTTCCCCAGTGGAAGGGGGCAGGGGCATCACACTATACAGCCTCAGTAGAGAAGAGGATTTTTCTCAGCCTAATGGAATGATGTCTGGCAGAACAAGGTAGGTTTCTAAACACTTGGAGATGATGCTGTTTATTCCCAAGAATCTTATATTCCAGAGAGAGAGAGAGGGAAAGGGTGCAGGAGGTGAGGGGTAGGAGAGAGAGATAGAGACAATTTTTTTTTAATAAAGAGGTTTTCTAAAATATATTTATTTATTGTTGGCTGTGCTGGGTCTTCGCTGCTCTGTGGGCTTTCTGGTAGTCGTGGTGAGTAGGGGCTATTCTCTAGCTGCAGTGCACGGGCTTCCAATTGTGCTGGCTTCTTTTGTTCTGGAGCACGGGCTCTAGAGTGCTTGGGCTTCAGTAGTTAAGGCCTGTACGCTCAGTAGTTGCGGATCTCAGGCTCTAGAACACAGCCTTAGTAGTTGTGGGGCATGGCAGGCTCAGTTGATCCGGGCCTTGTGGGATCTTCCCGGATCAGGGGTCGAATCGGAGTCTCCTGCATTGGCAGGAGGATTCATTACCACTGAGCCACCTGGGAAGCCCTCAGCTTTGTTCTTTCAAGAAGCATTCAAAGCAGAAGCTCCAAAGGATCTGATCCCTCCTGTGTCTAACTTGGGTCATTCAGGGGTGTTCGTAAACCAGAGTAAGTGTGGTTAGTCCTCCCGGCCACTCGGGAGACTATTTGGTGTCCTCCTAGCCATAGGACTTTCACTCTGAAAAGAAGAAATAAATCTAAGCAAAATTCCTGATTCTTATCCAGCAGCTAAGACTGACCCTTCCACTCCAAAGGGTAATGCATTTTGTAGGTTGAGTGGGAAACTAAATAGGCACCCCTCTTCAGGGATGTAGATATCTCTGCTTCAGAAAATGTTTATTGATTCTGTAGCTATTTCAGAACAACATTAATCATGCAAAAAGGCAACGGCATGAGACTGGGAATCCTGGAGGCAGGAGGCAGGGGAGCTGACTTTCTTTTTACAGTCAGACTTATGTCAACACAGTTCTGAAACTTAATCAATAGTCAAACAATGCAAGTGACAGGTTGATCATTCTGGTAGAGACCAAAACCTATAAGATGCTGTACAATTAAAACAGAAACAACACATAAGACGTTTTATTTGACATTACTTGGAGCCCTACCAATCCTATTACAATTCATCTTAGTCCATCAGCCTGTGGACATAGGAAGATAGAAGTTACAGGAAAATGAAGTTTAGCCATTGTATTAGAAATACAAACTCGAGGGACTTCTCTGGAGGTCTAGTGGTTAAGACTCCATGCTTCCACTGCAGGGGGTGTGGGTTTGAACCCCTGTTGGGAAACTAAGATCCCACATGCTTCGTGGTGGGCCAAAAATATATATACATATAAACTTGAAGAGTGGTTACCACTATTTCATCTCCAGTTTGTTAACAATAAATAAAATTATAAATTCCATATCAGTTTCAAATAGACTGAATAACACATTATGTTCCTAATGTCTTGATAATAAAATACTTTTATTTTTAACATTGTTTCCATTAGAACCTGGTTTTCTTTTAGCTGTTTTTTCTTAATAAATTTTTATATAATTTTTCTGGGGGGTTCCCTCGTAGCTCAGTTGGTAAAGAATTTGCCTGCAATGCAGGTGACCTGGGTTTGATTTCTGGGTTGGCAAGATCCCCTGGAGAAGGAAATGGTAACCCACTCCAGTATTCTTGCCTGGAGAATCCCATGGACAGAGGAGCCTGGCGGGCTACAGTCTATGGGGTTGCGAGAGTCGGACACGACTGAGTGACTAAGCACACACACATATATACTTGTTACACTAAGTATTTTAATACTAAGTTTTAGCCTTGTGGTTTTCCTTTTATAAAATGGGCTATTTTTCTACTTGTTTCTCAATAGTGTTCTTTTTTTTTTTTTTCTTTTTTGAGTTCTTGGTAAGTTGAACCTTGGTGTAAGCTCCCGAGCCTTCAGTAAAAGAGCTTAGGGGTAAACAGATAGGTAGGTCAGGGTTCAAATTCCTGTTTCTGCCTTTTACAGGCTGCCTGACCTGGGCAGGCTTCCTGGCCTCTTGAAAGCTCTATTCAAGTGTGAAAGGGGGACCTGGAGGAGCCTGTTAGGGTGGGTGTGGGGAGAAAGTGAAGGATGAGCTGGGCCTCCTGTCACCGCGTGTTGTTTCTTATTATTCCTGGTATTACTCTACTGGACAAGCTCTCTGTTATTCAAGATTGTTCATCTGTAAGTGTTTGTCACAGAAAAATGACGCCTCTCCCTAAAATAAGTGACATCCTAAATGATCACAGGGCATTGGAAAATGCTGAACTATCTTGAATTCTTTTTTGTTTTGTGTTGACTACACCATGTGGCTTGGGGGAACTGAGTTCCCTCACCAGGGAGCGAACGTGTGCCCCTTGCAGTGGAAGTGTGGAGTCCTAACCACTGGACTGCCCGGGATTCAATCTTGAATTCTTAGAGAAAGTGATATTAGGGATTGTATGATTATTTGTGGTGGTTGTTGTTTAGTCGCTAAGTTATGTTCGACTCTTTGCAACCCCCGTGGACTGTAGCCCGCCAGGCTCCTCTGTCCATGGGATTTCCCAGGTAAGAATACTGGAGTGGGTGGCCATTTTTTTCTCCAGGGGATGTTCCCGACCCAGGGATCGAACTGGGGTCTCCAGCATTTCAAGGAGATTCTTTAAATTCCCTGTCTGAGCCACCAGGGAAGACCCACCTTCTATCCTTTAAGTACTAAGCTGCTTAAAATATCATTCTGCTTATTGTAATTTGGTGTGCGAGACTCTGGCAGGCATTTACAATTCAGATCCCCCTCCTAAGAGATTCTCATGTAGGGCCTGTTCCTGTGATTTCCTATGGACGCCTGAGATCGTTGGGTAAAACGCATGTATGTACTCAGAGATAAATGTTTATCATCATCACCTCAATGAAGCATTTACCAGCCCCCAAACGTTCTAATGCCCCGGGTGCTCCAGCAGCTCCTCCCCGTCCCCCCGTCCACGGTGGTCCTCCCCTCTACCCCTCCCCACATCTCAAAGTTTCCAAGTATTGCCCCCATCAATCACTGGAATTTAGCTGGCAGCGGGGAAAGTGGGGGAGGAGAGGTTGGCTGGGCATCAGAATCATTATCCAAATACCTCGTTCAAAAAAAAAAAACGGGGGGGGTGGCGGGAGATAATGGCCTCTTTGTGTGGAGGGCGAAGGCAGGGGGAAGGGGTGGGGGCTTGCTGACACTTGGGACTCAAGCTGTTTTCCGAGAGGCTGATGGTGTGCGTGGTGGCAGCTTACAGAGGGGTGCTGCCTGCCTCACGAAGGAAAGAAAAGCCCCCCTCAGGCTGGACCTCTGCCTGCCTGCCTCACAGCCACTCAGCTTGTTCTGCTCCCTCGCACCGGGCTCAGCCTTCTCCTTCTTTTGTGACCCCTTGTCTGGGTCGCTCACATGAATCATGTCGCTTCTAGGGTGCAGTCCAGGGCTCTTGGCATGACACACACACCTCACCTCTGCCGCCTGCTTCACTTCCCACTTTGATCCTCACCCCCAGCTCCACTCAATCAGGGTCTCAACGGTGGACCCAGGAACACGCATTTTCACAAAGCTCACCGGGCAGCGCTGATGCATCTGAAGTCGTCCTTGCAAGCGACTGTTCAGAAGCTCAACAGATGCCATTCAGGCCTCTGTTTTTCTGTAATCAAGTCTCAGGAAAGGAGGCGTTAGAAGGTGTTTCAGTTACCAAGTCCCCTTGGTTAAGGTCCAAGACGAATCCTGTTATGGTTAATTCTGCACAGAAAGTTTTGTTTAGAGTTAAACTGCAGGATATTATTGTTGCTCCTCCCTCAGAAGATCGTGTGTTTGTTATAAGCCTGTCTGGGTGCTAAACCAGTGACATTGTTCCCCTGTCTCATTTCTGGAGCCTTGTACTTCCTTACGCCCACATCAAGTCTTAATCTAAGAGGAGGGGAACATGGAAATAATAGGGTGAGAAATAAGAACGAAAAGACTTCCCCACACGATTATATGGCAAACTAGCAAAAATGGGACGTATGGATATCCAAAGCGTCAGTAAATGACTGTCATATACATTTTCATATAATTTCATTTGGCCATATCAAACTTGAAACTCTTAAAACATAAATTTTAATAACACAGAAAATGCTTATGGTTTAATAATATGGGAATACAATTCTATGCAAAATGTTAAAGAAAATTTCGGAATGCAAAGTAGGTTTTGTAATATAACCTTGGTTGTATAAAATATGCATAAAAAAACCCCTCATAATATTAAATTCATATTGGTTCTCTCAGGTGTTGAAATATTGACTTTTTAAATTCCATTTTCCTTATGCCCCAATCCTTTCCAAATTTCCGAGTTAACACATATTACTTTTGGCATTGGGGAAATAATAGGCTTACTTTTGGGGCTTCCCTGGTGGCTCAGTGGTAGAGAACTTGCCTGCCGTGCAGAAGACTCAGGTGATTCCAGTTCCTGGGTCGGGAAGATCCCCAGGAGGAGGAAATGGCAACCGACTCCAGTATTCTTGCCTGGAGAATCCCATGGACAGAGGAGCCTGGTGGGCTACAGTCCATGGGGTCACACAGAGTCAGACATGACTGAGCAATGAAACAACAACAAGCTTACTTTTATGATTGTCATTGTTAAGACTGGAACAGAAAAAGGCACGGAGCTGACAGAGAAGTTGGCAAAGATGCAGGAGGGAGAGAGAGACAGAGAAAGAAAGAAAAAGTAGGGTGAGAGGAAGCAAGAGGAAGGCAAGACCACCAGTGCACATTTCGCTTTAACCCGAGGAAACGCCCGTTATTTGAGTTCCGTCTTCCAGCTGGGACTTCTGATTTCTAAGCAGCCTAGAACCGTGATCAGAAGATACCATGAAGAGACAGCTCTTGTACAGTTTACTAGTGCTCTTTACAATAACACGTGGTGGAAACAACAGCTTCTTTTTACTGTCAGCATTGACAGCACCGGTGAGCTCCGGGCCGTTTCTGTGAAGTCCTGGGCTGATAAATGAGTCACAGGCTGGCAGAGCTCCAGCGTTTCAGGAATGTGTTTCCTGTGTCCTTTCTGCTGCTTTCTACTGTTCAGATGCTTCCAAGTCAATCGTGCAGGCTGTGAGGCTCCGACCCTGCCCACCAGTGTGTTCTCTGGTCCCCAGGATGAGTCCAGGATCTGGCTGTTGCTGTAACCACCCTGACCTGCAGAGAAGCTCCAGACTCTGCGAGATTGGCAGTTGGATCAGACCATGAATATGCAGAAGGCAGGAGGGAGGCGATGACTACCCCACACATAATGACTGAATTACAATTTTAAAATGGAATGAGTCGGATAGTTATTATCAGTGTAATTATTCATAAATGTGCCTAATTATTCATAATTATTCAGAAGTATATTACTTCCCTGATTGCCATAAGTGATCTCGGAGGCCGATTACGATGCGATTCTGGTCACAGGACTCAGGGAGCATTACCCCTTCTGTCTCGGCGCATCTGCACTGGGTCTCCGGCCTGACACCACGGGGAGCTCTTTGTGGCGTTGGGCCCTTTAAATACACACAACAAACCCGCGGCTTGAGACCCAGCTGATTACCAAGCCCCCATCGCCTTTCTTCCCCGTTTCCGGTCCCAAGCTCCTCTTGTTTGGGCTCAGCCTGTTCCTTCGAGGGCCCTCTTTGATGCTGTTTAATTAGGGCTCTCTTGTTGTCACTCCAGCATTTGACATCTTAATAGCGTCGGAGGGCACACGGTCTGAAACAGGACAAGAAGGGAGGGACCCCTGCATGGACATAGGCGAAGCAGAGAGGCCGGAAGCCTGGGCCACTTGGCCAGCCTTCAGAGGGCGCACTGTTAAGTGAGAGCTTTCAGGTTTCTTATAAATCTAGAGACCCTCTCAGGTAGGGGAAGGCAGTCACCTTAAGTCACTGCCTCCCCAGACACCTGGGACTTCTGGGGATTGTTTCCAAATAAGGCAGCCTAGGAGAACATCTCCCATTTTTCCAGAGCAATTTCACGTTGACCTGGATGGGGCAAAGCACCCGCGTGGACTCAGGCTCTCCACTTGCTATTTGGGCCGAGGTCCTCATGAATGCACACTTCAGAGATGGAGGCACGGCTCAATTTCTTCTTTTTTTTTTCTCTCTGGAAAACATTATAGCAATTACCATATTGTGGGGCGGCATGATCAAGTGCAAATTAGCATATAGATTAGTTCTGGGGGGCAGGGAGAAGGAGAGGTGGGTTAAGATCTTGAAAATCATGTAGAGGTATGCTGCACAAAGAGGCACGTGCAGAAATCTTCCAGGTTCTGCTCTACCTAACGCTGTGGACACGTGAACGCCTCTGACAGGGGTCAGCGGGCAGTTTCCAAGGGAACCGGGACAATTCGGTTCGGACTGTTGCTGAGATGAGATGAGGGACTGCATGGTCTAAGAAGCTGCAGATCTGTTCGGTAGATTTTTAAGACTTTTTTTTTTTTAACCAGCTTTTTGCTCCTGATTTGTTTAGTAAGAATAGCCTCTAATTAATTGGAATCACCAAATTCAGTTTTTATGTTTTGTCTTGAGAAATGAAAATGGTTAAATTTTGACTGACGGCATGAAAAGAGGGACATAAGAACAAAGAATAATTTAGAACTGAGGCTTCTGGGGGAAATGTGCCGAAAGGTGGTGGGCAAAAACGAGGCAGGTTAAATTACTGCCTTCTAACCTAAAAATATAAAAGCAGACTGATTGGAAAACAAACACCTATAGGACCCACCTTTTCTTTCTAGATTCTCTAACACAGGAGACCTGTTCAGAGTCAGCTACTCCGTCACCTCCACGCTCAACGCTGGGAATGGCACCAGCCGTAGCATCTGACACCAGCTGTCGAAGTTCCCGCATTTTGAAGAAATGGTACCAGTTAGATTCTACCTACGGCTGCTGTAGAGTGGAGTTCTGAGGAGAGACAGAGCTGTGAGGATGGAGTGGCCAGGAATACTTTTGTGGTATTTGGGAACCACCTTGGCCACAAGGGTATGTGGACTACGAATCAGTATTTAAGAGGACACTGCGGTCAGGGTGATGGACAGGACTCAGGGGGCGAGGAGCCATGTGCGAGGAGCCTGGCCTGGGAGAGCAGAGGGTCTGTGCTGAGGTGGTGGGAGGTAAGGATAAAACGGGGTAATGAAACCCAAAGCAGAGATCAGCCTCTTTCATTCTTTGCTATCTGCTTAAAGTGAAAGTGAAAGTCTCTCAGCCGTGTCCGACTCTTCGACCCCATGGACTATCAGTCCCTGAAATTCTCCAGCCCAGAATCCTGGAGTGGGTAGCTGTTCCCTTCTCCAGGGGATCTTCCCAACCCAGGGATTGAACCCAGGTCTCCCGCATTACAGGTGGATTCTTTACCAGCTGAGCCACAGGGGAAGCCTCTGCTTAAAAGGATCTAGTAATAACCACCTTGAAAAATTACTGTATGTTAAAGATATCAGTTTTTTCTTCCTGAAATTCTAGCACATAGTAGGCAGATGACAGTTGTTTCATTACATTAATGAGTTAATGTAACTCATTAACTGTAAAACCAGCTCAGGATAAACAACAAGGTCTACTGTATAGCACAGGGAATCATATCCAGTCTCCTGGGATAAATCATAATGGAAAATAATATGCTCATATAAAAGAATGCATGCATGTATGTGAGTGGGTCACTTTGTTGTACAGCAGAGATCGGCACAATATTATAAGTCAAGTACACTTCAATTCAAATAAAAATTAAGGGACTTCCCTGGGAGTCCGGGCTTTCCTTATAGCTCAGACGGTAAAGAATCTGCCTCCAAGGCAGGAGACCCAAGTTCAATCTCCTAGTTGGGGAGATCCCCTGGAGAATGAAATGGCAGCCCACTCCAGTATTCTTGCCTGGAGAATCCCACGGACAGAGAAACCTGGTGGGTTACAGTCTACGGGGTTGGTCTCAAAGAGTTGGACGTGACTAAGTGACTTTCACTCTAGACTCCCTGGCAGTCCAGAGACTGCCAGGACTATGCTCGTCCACTGCAGCGGGCATGGGTTTGATCCCTGGATGGCATCACCAACTCAGTGGACATGACTTTGAGCAAACTCCAGGTGATAGAGAAGGACAGGGAAGCCTGATGTGCTGCAGTCCACGGGACTGCAAAGAGTCGGACACGCCTGAACAACCGAACAACGTCAATAACAAGGGGAGCTAATATCGTGCCGTGCAGCGCGGCCGAAAAAAGAAAAATTATCGTGAAAAAAAAAAAGCCCTCAAGACAACAACAAAACAAAACCAGTTTACAGCCGGTGTGAAGCATGCAACTCTCCCTGCAGTAAGTCTTATCACCAAGAAACAAATCAAACATATTTTAAAAAATAAACTCAGTTCTTCTTAAAAATAATATCCCTCATTAGCTATTCTGGTTGGGAGCTGGCTAAGACTGGGGCGTGGGAGAAAGTTCCCCAGCAAAACAGAAAAACAAAGACGTGTGTGTGAGCCAGTGAACAGGGAAGACAAGCCAGAAGGACCGGCGGGGAGATTTCTCTTCCCCCAAAGACTCGAAAGGATAAAGGCCAGAAGAATGTGCTCCAGAGCCTGACCAGTCAGCATGGCTACAAAGCAGAGTGGTTTACATGGCCTGTGATGGCTGAAGCCAACACAACACATTTCACGGCCCATTAGGTAGATCTGACATGAGCTTGAGCAAGCTCTGGGAGTTGGTGATGGACAGGGAAGCCTGACGTGCTGCAGTCCATGGGGTCGCAAAAAGTCGGATACGACTGAGCAACTGAACTGAACTAGGTAGATCTGAAAACTAATATGGTCCCAGGATTTTTTTCAGTAGTTTTCTCAAAGTACAGATTGCTTGACAAGACAGGGGCAGGGTAGGGGGATGAGATAGCCATCTGGCCACGTGAAATTTGGCATGACATCCTGGGTCCCAGCCCACTGCCACATACTGGCCCTAGAGACCCCATCAATTCTGCACCCCAGGGGCCTCCAAAGACATCTGGGTGCATTCTGGAGTCTCTTTCCTATGCAGATTCTCCAAATGCTGTGAGAAGCTAGTTAGGAAAAGTGCAGGGTCTTCAGTCTTGGACAAAAGTAGCTGAGACACAACAGGTGCTCAGTAAATATAGTAAAGAAGTATTTGTTGAAAGAATCTTCCCTTTTGTTGAGCTTGAGACACCAGGTCCTGTGGTTTTTATTTATGAGACTGTCTCTCATTATCTATTTTTCAACATTTAACACAGCTATTCAGTCAGTGCAGTTCAGTTCAGTCGCTCAGTCGTGTCCGACTCTCTGCGACCCCATGAATCACAGCACGCCAGGCCTCCCTGTCCATCACCAACTCCCGGAGTTCACTCAAACTCACCTCCATCGAGTCGGTGATGCCATCCAGCCATCTCATTCTCTGTCATCCCCTTCTCCTCCTGCCCCCAATCCCTCCCAGCATCAGAGTCTTTTCCAGTGAGTCAACTCTTCACAGCTATTACATGCTTAAAATTTTTTTTTTTTTTCTTACAAATGAAGTGCCTTATTCTCTCAATTAGATTCCAGATGCTCTGGGATGGAGACCTTCTGGTGGTCCTTTTCTCTCTCACAGCATCCAGGGGAACGCTTTGCTCACCACCTGTGTGTGATCATTAGTGACAGTGGAGGGCATCTCTGGTCTGATAGAATTGGTGCTCCACTAGCAATCAGAAAATCAGGCTTGTTTGTAATCTGATGGGCAGCATGAGAGTAAGTAAATTATAATCGTTTGGAGCCTCAGTTTGATCATAGGTAAAGTACGAATAATAATTCATGTCCTTCCTGTAAAACAAGGTTGAATAATCTGATTTGTTTTAAATCATTTATTTAAATAAAGAAGTGCCAACCAGAGCATATCCACCCACTATCAGTTTTCTAACGGTATGCTTGTGCTCGGTTGCTCAGTTGTGTCTGACTCTTTGTGACTCCATGGACTGTAACCCGCTGGGCTCCTCTGTCCATGGACTTTTCCAGGCAAGAATACTGGAGTGGGTTGCCATTTCCTATTCTAGGGGATCTTCCTGACCCAAGGATTGAACCCACATCTCTTGCATCAGCAGGCGGATTCTTTACCACTGTGCCACCCGGGAAGTCCCAAATAATTGGATTTGTAAGGATCAAACAAATTACTGTCTGCTTAAGTGTTCCAGGTACTTCTTAAATTTAGCTATGATGGTACTCTTTGTACACAGACATTTCTGTACTCCAGGAATTCCCACTCTAAGGAAAGTGGGGGATTCCTGGAGTACAGAAATGACTAACCCATCACTAACTGGTAATTGGCTGGTGATGGGTTAGTGCTGGATTGGGGACCCGTTGGTAGAACTTAGCATGAGGGGGACAAGACCATGCTAATAAACACTGGAAAATTCGCCCTGAGCAAACTGTTCATTTCACCCTCTTCCTGCCCATCATACTTTATGTTACCAACAAATTCAAGAAACTCCTTGAGACATTCTAATTTTCATTTTCTAGTTAGAGCCTTTTCTGTTTAAAGAAGTCCCTTTAACATTCTTGTAAGGCCTGCTTAGTGGTGATGAACTCCTTTAGCTTTCTTTTGTCTGGGAAACTTTATCTCTTCTCGAATTCTAAATGATAATCTTACTGGATTGAGAATTCTTGGTTGTAAGTTTTTTCCTTTCAGCACTTTGACTGTATTGGGCCAGTCTTTCTGATCTGTGGTATTTCTTTTGTAAAATTATTTTTTATTGGACTAGAATTGATTGATTGCCCTGTAGTCTTATCAAAGTCATCATACATTTATTTATATTTACCTTTAATAAAGGCTTCCCTGGTAGTTCAACTGGTAAAGAATCCACCTGCAAGGCAGGAGACCCCAGTTCAATCCCTGGGTCGGGAAGATCCCCTGGAGAAGGGATAGGCTACCACTCCAGTATTCTTGAGCTTCCCTGGTGGCTCAGACGGTGAAACTGAGAAACATCTACTAATTTCTCAAGTTTCAAGAAGCCTTATTTTCCCATCCTAGTCCTTTTGATGACTTTTTTTTTTTCTTTCTTTCTTAAACTTTTTTATTTTGGCCATTTTCAAATATATACAAAAGTAGACAGAATGGTCTGTTCTGTTCCTATTTACTAATTACCCAGCTTCAACAGTCATCAGCCTTCACCTTTTATTCATCTGGTATCCTGTCTCACCTTCATCTTCCACCTTCCAACCTTCCATCTCTGAGACCAACCTAACCGTACGAGTCTTACAGTTCCCTTTCAAACTCTTACTAATTATTTAATAGTACGTTGCCAACAACCTTCGCTCATCCCTGATGGAAGAGGCAGGCTCTAATTCTGTCTCTGGTTTGCGAGGCTTCCTGCTAAACCTAAACCCTTAAGCTATGTTCTTGCAGTCTGGGACATTAGCAAGATCTCTCGATTGAATTACAGAATCACTTTCCACCAAGGAATCAGTTTTGTAGAGTACTTAACATTGAACTACAAGAGGAGGCACAGGAGTAACGGGTCTTCTCAGTAATGTCATCTTTTTTTTCCCCTTCTGTAAATCCAAGGCGGTATTACAAGACCTTCGGCTTTGCGGCACGAGTGGAGTTAGACGTTTACAGGAGCTGAAAGTAGCCCTTCAGAGGACAGCATTTTTGTTCTCCTGCAGGCTTATTCTTTTTACCTGTAGTTAAAATGAGTCATTGAAGGATCTGAGATTTTTCTGTGATTTGAAACTTTGTTTTCTGGGACACAGATTCAGGAGTTTCGAGGGTCCAACAGGCTGAAACAGCATCAATGCCTTCACTCCACTCTGCCTTCTGCCAGTGACCTCTCTGGGCACTCTCTGATGCTGCCCGTATTCAGCAGGGGCCTCTGCCCTCCAGCTTGAGGAGCGGAGCTTATAGGTCACTGCGGGCTCTGAGACGGCCTGCCCTCTCTTCTGGGTTGACTCTGGCAGTGTAACAAAGAGAACATCGGTGAGAAGCTCCATCCTCAGGTAGGTCCCTGGGCGACACGCAGCAGGCCAACTGGTCCAGAGGGAGCTCAAGGCAGGAGACTGTGCTCGCTTCCCACCTGGGGTTCCATGACCTCCCTCCTTTCATCACGGGGGTTCTTAACCTCAGAGTGTCAATCCTCTGCTGCCGCTTGTTACTTCTAGAAGAGTGTGAATTTTCTGAACATTTTCTCAAAGCAGTACTTAACTGCATTTTACTTTTATTAACAATCAAACTTGCTTAAGATTGCCTGTCAGTGTGGGAGCAAAGAGAGGAACTAGAGAAAAGGGGAAAAAATGAAAACATCGTATAAATTTGGGAACCGCAATCTTATGTCTCTTTGGGGGAGAAGGGGATAATGAAACCATTCCATGCTCTGACTGTGGCGGTGTTTAAACACATCTATTCATATATTAAAATTCAAAGTTCATCTATTCATGTATCAAACTTGAATGACTTGTACGTCAAAAGAAAAAAAGGTCAATTTTACTGTGTTATAATTTAAAAAATAAAATAGTTAACCAGGGGAAAAATAAAAATTCTAGGCTTGTTCAAGTTTGAAAGTAAAGAAGCCAATGGGTAAACACTGAAGATTCTGAAAAGAAAGTGGGGGAGGAGACAGCACCTTGGGATTGTCAATCATTTTTCATGTTGTTTAAAAAATTTTTTAAAGATTTAAAAATTCTTACTTATTACACAAATGATTTTGTAATGACAGAGATTATAAAAAGTTTACCAAGAGTCTTCTAACTATGATAAATCCCCTGATTTGCATTTAAAAAATCCTTTAGGGACTTCCCTGGTAGTCTAGTGGTTAAGACTCCACACTTGAAATGCTGAGGACGCGAGTTTGATCCTTGATTGGGGAGCTAAGACCCCGCATGCCTAAGGGTGTGGCAAAGGAGAGAGAAAGGAAGAAAGAAAAAGAGAGAAAGACAGAGGGAAAGAAAGAGAGGCCTTTCAGCTCAGTCGAGCTCTGCTCTTCCCTCCCTTCACTGGACAAAGGCGAGTCTGGCTCCAAGCTTCCTACGGGGAAGGAAGGTCTCCCACTGCCCCTGAGACCCCGAGGACCACCACTGTCTGCCCCATTCCAGACCTGCTGGATCAGAAGCTGCCTTATAGTAAGACAGTCCTGGGTGACTCCCTTGGAGTCTACTTTGGAGTTTGAGAATCCCTGGTTGGAGACCTCTGGTTGCCATGGAGACTGCCACTGAGGCTTCAATAAAATCCTTCCTCTGAGGGTGCCCAGCAGCACACACCCCACCCCTGCTCCAGCAGCTGAGAGTGAGGGCATGCTCCCCAGGATTCCTCCCTGCAACGTGAGACCAGTGTATCAGAGTTCCCCCAAGAGGCTTATCTTGATTCCATTCACAGCATCACAGCCATAGTCCAGGAAAACTCTCCCTGTTATCCTAGGCCATCTGCTTTTCCTCTTAAATTTAAGTCGTCTCCACCAGGTTGAGGGGAGCAGGCTGAGGTGTGTGGGGCTGGGTAGAATGTGGGAGAATGTGGCATTTAACTGGAAGTTGAAGGTGCAGCTTAGCAAAGGGAGGTGCCTGGGGCAGAAAGAGATCCCTTGTTGGGAGGGTGGTAAGGATGGATTACTCCTTGGAAGGAAAGTTATGACCAGCCTAGATAGCATATTAAAAAGCAGAGACATTACTTTGCCAACCAAGGTCCATCTAGTCAGGGCTATGGTTTTTCCCATGGTCATGTATGGATGTGAGAGTTGGACTGTGAAGAAAGCTGATCGCCGAAGAATTGATGCTTTTGAACTGTGGTGCTGGAGAAGACTCTTGAGAGTCCCTTGGACTGCAAGGAGATCCAACCAGTCCATTCTAGAGGAGATCAATCCTGGGTGTTCATTGGAAGAACTGATGTTGAAGCTGAAGCTCCAATACTTTGGCCACCTCATGCGACGAGTTGACTCACTGGAAAAGACTCTGATGCTGGGAGGGATTGGGGGCGGGAGGAGAAGGGGACGACAGAGGATGAGATGGCTGGATGGCATCACTGACTCGATGGACATGGATTTGGGTAAACTCCGGGAGTTGGTGATGGACAGGGAGGCCTTTCGTGTTGTGGTTCATGGGGTCGCAGAGTCGGACACGACTGAGTGACTGAACTGAACTGAACTGAACTGAAGGATGGATTGAGAGTTCGGGGTTAGCAGATGCAAACTTGTGTACAGGATGAATAAACCACACGGTCCTGCTGTATAGCACTGGGAACTCCATTCAGTATCCTGTGATAAAATCATAGTGGAAAAGAATGTACATGTATCTGTATAACTAAGACACTTTGCTGTATAGCAGAAATTAACACAACACTGTATGGAATATTACTCAGCCATTAAAAAGAATGAAATAATGCCATTTGCAGCAACGTGAATGAACCTAGAGATTGTCATACTGAGTGGGGTCAGGCAGGAAGAGGAGGAGAGAGATCACATGGCATCCCGTATGTGTGAAATCTACAAGGAAATGATGCAGATGAAGTTACACAACAAAGAGAGACTCACCGACTTAGAAAACAAATTTCTGGTTGCCAGGGGGAAGTATGGGGGGAGGGATAGTTAGGGAGTATGGGGTCAACATGTACACACTGCTGTACTTAAAGTGGCTCACCAACAAGTCCTGCTGTACAGCACGGGGAACTCTGCTCCATGCTATGCAGCAGCCTGGATGGGAGGGGAGTTTGGGGGAGAATGGATACATGTACAGATATGGCTGAGTCCCTTTGCTGTGTACCTGAAATTATCACAACATTGTTTGTTAATCCTCTATACCCCAATTAAAAAAAAAACACATTATAAATCAACTACACTTCAATAAAATAAATCAAAAAAATAGTTGGGCTATTAAAAAAAAGTCTCTCTGATCTCACTTACTTGATGGGGACAGAATTGTTCCATGCAGAGCTAGGGGGGAGGGATTCTACACCTCGCTGTGGGACGCTCTGTCATGAATGTGTTATCCTGAGCACGTTTTCTGACCGTTAACGTCCAAATGAGATTTCCCCTCTAGGTCCCGAATGTCGGTGCAGAGAGGCTCCAGAACTGCTGGTGAAAGAGAAGCAGAATGAGTGTCTCCCTGCAGGTGACAGAACTGGGCCCATGTGCCTTTAACTTTATGCAGAGAAAAATTCCAATGGAAAAACTATGAGTGAGCACCCACTGAGATTGCTCACATCATATATTTTTCTTTTTAATTAATATTTCATGACCAGTTAACCAGCAGTCTGTTATCCTTCTAATAAAGAAAAAGGTGTTATAACCAATAAAATATATTTATTGCCCTCATTTTAAAGTCTTAATTAAGGACCCATCCCTCGTGAAACTCTTTCTTAAAATACCATCGGAAGTGCATGAACAAGAAGGAAGGAAGCCGCGGCACACTGAAAAAGAAGCGTGTCCTCTCACGGTTAGCCCATGACGTGTGTGTCTTGCACCAGTTTGTAAATCCATGCAATATTAACTTGTTTTGGAAGAGAGAATTCTGTAAGTAAAAATATGAATGTTATTTACTCTGTGGATTTTATGTGTAGAATGCGTATGCTATAGAATTTGAGGAATTCGGAGATCTTTGCTTTTGTAAACTCAATATAAAAAGATAATGCTGCTCTGAGTTCAGGGAGTAATACGTGAGTTAGGCAGGAGTTCCTGAGTTAAGCAGGAACCCGTGCTAAGAAAAGGAGTTTCAGGCTTACAGTATGGTCTTTGGTGGGCATAATACACTGTTCTAGAATCCTGGCTGTCGTTCTTGCTGGACTCTTAAAGTTGTAGGTTCCAAGCATTGGGATCTATGAAGCTGGTTTAGTTAGAGAAACCTCTGTGCATACACTCTGAGGTGGCTAAATGTTAATCGGACCAGAAGAAGGGAACAAGCTCTACACCGAAGGGCTTCTCTTCCTTTGCGCACTTAGAGCTCTGGGTTCTACTCGTCGGAGAAGATGGGGACAATCCGCACACTCTTACCTTCAGAAGGGTTGGGTCTTGTACTAGAATCTTCCTTAGCTTCTCCTGTTCCCCCAGTTACCTTGAGGCATCTTATACTACCCAATATTAGATTCAAAAGTAGATAAAATCATAGGTTTACAAGTAAAATGGAGCCTTAGAAATATTCTGCTTAATTCCCTAGACAAAGAAGATGTAAGGAGTTTAAATGAGAGACTCCTGTGGTGGTCCAGTGGTCAAGACTTCTGCCAGTGCAAAGGATGCAGGTTCGATCCCTGGTCCGGAAGCTAAAATCCCCGTGGCCAAAAAAATCAAAATATACAACAGAAGCAACATTGTAACAAATTCATGAAAGACTTTAAAAATGATCCACATCAAAATAAAACCTAAAAAAAGAGTTTAAGTGACTTGCTCAAGGCAGCATAGCTAGCACCTCAGCAACTGGGGCGAGAGTTTACCTCATTCTGCCTTGTGATCATTTTGGATCTGAATGAAGCAAAAGTCTCATTCGTGTGGCCATTTGATCAAAGAACATTAAAAGTTCTGTGTAAAGTGCTATTTAACTGATTACTGGGGTAAACCCCGAATCTCTTTGTTATACCCCAGGGAACAAAAAGGGCACCTTTTTCAATAAAGTTAAAAGCATATTTCCTTTCAGGAAGGAAGGATTATTTCTAAGGTATGATTACAGTCTCTGTCTCTGAATCTGAATTAGAATAAATGGACAGTTCTGTAAAAATATTTTAAAAATTGGAGTGGCTTTGATGATTTTGGCAATTAAGTAATTTCATACATGTTGGAAAAAATCTGCTGAAATCTTTGCAGTGTTCAGAATGCTAACTTGATTGTATATATTTCTCTTATTCTAGTGTATATTCCCCTTTCTGAGTAGTTATTATAAATGTTTCATAAGATGTGTGTGTGTGTGCAGTCGTTCCGTTGTGTCCGACTCTTTGTGACCCCATGGACTGTAGCCTGCCAGGCTCCTCTGTCCGTGGAATTTCCCAGGCAAGAACAGTGGAGTGGGTTGCTGTTTCTTTCTCCAGGGGATCTTCTCAACTCAGGGATTGAGCTCACATCTCCTGCAGCTCCCGCATCACAAGTGGATTCTCTACCTTTGAAACACAAGTGTTGACTATTAAATACCAGTCATCCTTGTTTGAATATCCTGAAAGGTAAAACAGTTTCTCCAGTTGCTTCTGTTTCCACGTAAAGATTAATCAATGGGCTTATTTTTGTTGGTATTTCTGCTTGTTGATGAGTTCGTATTTTGTTATCTCAAAGCTTAATAAAAGAACAAAGCAAAGTAACTGATGGTAATGACAGTCTTAAAGCTGAGAAAGCACTTGCAGATTCATATAAATGTATGATGATAAATTGGTTTTGGTGAGTATTTAGCATAAAAAACTAAACCCAACATCTTCCAGCGGTCGTTTCTTTTTTTCTGCCCTTGGATGGTGAAAAGAAGGCAGAAGTGTGCCACCTGGTGGTTGAGGATGGATTATCATGGTAGACACCCCAAATCCTATTTTAACTGAATTTGAAGCGTACCGACATTTCCTTAATGACCAATTCTTTCCTCCTCAAACTTATTATTTTCTTTGTATCAAGAGTACTTAGCAGTAACTATTATCTTGTTTGACATTAAAAAATATTTTCTAAAATTAAAATAAGTAATCACTATTGTGCTTCTCATAGCATGTGTATCCATGAACATATGCAGTTTGAGTCATGCCAAGAAATGATATTTAAATTCAGATACTACCAAGGACTCAGATATGCAGCAAAGAAGAACTAAAGAGCCTCTTAATGAAAGTGAGAGAGGAGAGTCACAAAGTTGGCTTAAAACTCAACATTCAAAAAACAAAGCATCTGGTCCCATCACTTCATGGCAAATAAATGGGGAAACAGTGGAAACAGTGACAGACTATTTTCTTGGGCTCCAAAATCACTGTAGATGGTGACTGTAGCCATGAAATTAAAAGACACTTGCTCCTTGGAAGAAAAGCTATGACCAACCTAGGCAGCATATTAAAAAGCAGAGACATTACTTTGCTGACAAAGGTCCATCTAGTCAAAGCTATGGTTTTCCCAGTAGTCATGTATAGATACGAGAACTGGACCACAAAGAAAGCTGAGCACCAAAGAATTGATGCTTTTGAACTGTGGTGCTGGAGAAGACTCTTGAGGGTCTTCCCTTGGACAGCAAGGAGAGCCAACCAGTCAATCCTAAAGGAAATCAGTCCTGAATATTCACTGGAAGGACTGATGCTGAAGCTGAAGCTCCAATACTTTGGCCATATGTTATATATAGCACACATATATATATAACTATATGCTTTATATATATACAATGTAATATTTGGCTCTAGCTTTTCAGAGGCCTTTGGTTAAAAACAGTTAACACTTTTATTTAACCTGTCCTACCCCTTAGGATCTTTAAGGTTATGGAGGCTTTTAAATAGGTTATAATCCCAGAAGTTACTGCATACATTTACATTCTATTTAAGTAGAAAATGAAGCAAAAAGACACTGTTAGGTAAAGGATAAAGTGCATTAGCCTGACTGCCGAAAATATTAATTGTGAATAATGAGTCTCTTTTGCACAGGAAAGTAGAATAGAAAATAAGATTCGTTTCTGGTTTTGAGACTTTGATATTCTTTGTTCTGAGGCCACTTCATCATCTTCAGTCAGAGACAATATCTTGTTAATCTATCTCCATTTCTAACATAATGGCATTAGTGAAATGTCACATCAAGGGCATAATTCATTATTATATTACAGTAAGTCCTTCCTGCCATCTTTTTTTGAACAAAGCAGGATGATTAAACATCGCTAGTGAGGGGTGCCCACAGTTTTTGGTGCAATCTTTGGAAGCAGGTATTACGCCTCAATCAGCTTTGCGGAAGCCATTGTCCAAAGTCATCGTGGATCAGAGAAGCCATCCTCTGGTTGCTCTGTCATCAGTTCAGTTCAGTCGCTCAGTCGTGTCTGACCCTTTGTGACCCCATGAACCGCAGCACGTCAGGCCTCCCTGTCCATCACCAACCCCTGGAGTCATCTTAGTTTTCTGAATGTTGTTCTCTGTCACAGTCCTGGTCATTTCCATGAACTGAGCGATTCTCTCTGGGACATTCTCGAGGGGACAAAAGCAGAGAGCTGCACGTGCTTTTACCCTTCTGTCTCAATGAGATTTATTTCCAAGTACACTTACATGTGTTAAGTGAGTTTTGTGACTAACTAGCTGTAAGACATTTTGCAAATTGTTTGACATAGTTGGCCTCAGTCTCCTTATTTGTTAAATAAGAGAGAGTAGAACTGTACGCTTTCAGAGGTCCCTTCCAGCTCTAAATGTCTGTCATCCTACGAAATGCTTCTTGAAGGAACATTTTAAAAAGTCTAGCTTATCAAAGCATTAGAAAGTAGTTAGCTATTTTTATGGTTTGGATCAAAAATATGAGCTGTCACTTCTTGGGAAGCTTTATTACCTCCAGTTGTTGGCAAAGGCTGAAGTTTAATATCATTATGGTACCCTTTAATGAAGATTCCCTAATTTAGGAAGGCAGTCGTGATAATGATCACTTAAAAAGATCACTGATTTGAGAAATGGTTCAGATCTTAATGGGTGCTGAGAATGAAGGCTGAGTGATTACTTCTTAACTGGGCTGTGCTAGTGTTGATATTTGTTCTGCTAATTGTACTTAATTTACTGTGAAGTTTTTTTCAGAGATTTCTCTCGCTGTGAGCAATGGTGCTACTGGGAATGGGCACTGAACTTAGAGCCCTTATTCCTTGACTGTCACATAAACCGGTCCATCCTAAAGAAAATCAACCATGAAAATTCACTGGAAGGACTGATGCTGAAGCTGAAGTTCTGGTACTCTGGCCACCTGATGGGCAGAGCCGACTCATTAGAAAAGACCCTGATGCTGGGAAAGATTGAGGGCAGGAGGAGGAGGGGGCAACAGAGGATGCGACCGTTGACTCAATGGACATGAGCTTAGGCAAACTCTGGAAGATGGTGGAACAGGGAAGCCTGGCGTGCTGCAGTCCATGGGGTCAAAAAGAGTTGGACTACTGAGTGACTGAACAAATAATTTTTTAGAGGGAGTGACCTGAGGTAGCCTAGGAGTCCTGCATCTTCCCCCACACTGCTTCTTAGACACATCAGCAGTTCACCCATCAGTTCATGAAAACCCGGGAGTTGGAAATGTTGCCAGTGGTTCTTGAAAAAAAAGGCCAGATAGATCACTATTCCTCAAAGATGGGCATTTCACACTGGGATGCAGAGGGAAGTTGGGAGGGAGGGAAAGTGAAGGCTGAGAATGAAGGGGAAAGAAAGACAATCATCCAGATGAAAAAGCCGTGAGGAGACTTCGCTCTTACAGAAAGCTTGGCAGAGTGCTGGGTTCCCTCCAGGACTCTGCACCTGGGCTCAGGGAGGAGGACTGACCTTGGGTCTCTCTATTTTTTTAATGAGTATTTTTTTGGGTTTTTTTTTTTTTTTTTGGCTTTCCTGTTAGCTCAGCTGGTAAAGAATTCACCTGCAATGTGGGAGACGGGGTTTTATCTTTGGGTCAGGAAGATCCCCTGGAGAAGGGATAGGCTCCCCACTCCAGTATGCTCGGGTTGGGAAGAACCCCTGGAGGAGGACATGGCAGCCCACTCCCGTCTTCTTGCCCTGAGAATCCCGTGGACAGAGGAGCCTGGCGGGCTGCAGCCCATGGGGTCAGAGTTGGACACGACTGAAGCGACTCAGCCTGCACACACGCATAGCCAGTTAACAAACGATGTTGTGAGAGTTTCAGGTGAGCAGCGCAGGGACTCAGCGTGCATCCATGGATCCATTCTTCCCCAGACCCCCCTCCCACGCAGGCTGCCTCATAACGTTGAGCAGAGCTCCCTGTGTTCCGCTGTAAGTCCTTGTTGGTTATCCGTTAAAATGTTTCTTGATCAGAGTGGAGCCAGTTTTGTCCTCTTGTTTCTACCCACCCCCTGAGGGTACCTAAGGAGTCATGAACAGGAAGCTCCATCAAATGTAATTGTAATCCTGGGAGTGATTGCATGGACACATTGCATTCACGTTATCAATAGCTCCCTTGCTTTGTTCAGGCCCCGTCCCATTCCGTCTGGTAAGGAAACCTAAGCCACAAATCAATGGCTGGTCTCAGAATTTAGGTTGCACGTTTTCTCCAAAGACTGTGTGAGGACTTGGAAATAAAACAATTAATTTCACCGGACTCAGGCAAGTCATCTGATCTGAAAACCAGGTGTCTGGTCTTTCCATGAAGATGGATGGCTCGGTGTGTCAGCCAGCCCCGGCTGAGCGTTCCTGAGTAATTAGGAGTCATTTCATTGGCAGATGCCTACCCAGCTCACCTTGCAGAGCTCTCGAAATGTCTGAGCCAGAAGCCGCCCCACCCCAGCAGAGCTCCGCAGCACTGACCTGGCAGGACTTGGTGACGCGATGCCGTGACATAAAGGCAGTCCATGGAACTGCCGTCCACAGCCCCAAGCCCCAGGCTACCAGGAAAAGGGGTGAGTGTTAGAAGGTTAAGCTAAATAATATGCTTTTAATGATATCGTGTGCCTGGCAGATCAAAAGCATCACGATAAGATAAAAAGTTCAAAAAGACCTTTCCCTGCACAGTGCATTTGACCAAAGCTGCTTTCATGATCTCTCTGATGGAATTCTAAAAAGCGCTTTCAAGGGTTTGATCCTGTTATACTTGAGCAGGTTTTCCCTCACCTTTCATCCCATGGAGACGGAGCCATTTGGTGGGAAGGTGGATTATAAGCAGGGGAAAACCAGTGCTTTGTGGTCTGTAAGGATGGACTGATCTGGGTCTGGAAGCATCTGGAAATGTTATCTGGGTTCCCTGGCCATCTGACAGGGTGTCATCTCTTTAAAATGCTAGGGGAAACACAAAAGCAACACCCAGGTTGGGAGAATTTAAACTTTGCTCAAACCATATCGACTTCATGAGGCTTTCCCAGAAAACTTCTCAACTGAGATTGAGGGGAAGGAGAAGACAGGAGCATTTCCGGAGTGCCCGTTACGTAATGTGGGACTCCTAGGGGGCACAGTGGTAAAGAATCCGCCTGTCAAAGCAGGAGACACAGGTTTGACTCCTGGGTTGGGAAGATCCCCTGGAGATCATTTCCTGGAGAAGGAAATGTCAGCCCACTCCAGTATTTCCTGCATGGAGAATCCCATGGACAGAGGAGCCTGGTGGGCGACAGTCCACAGAGGTGCAGAGTGTTCAACACGACTGCGTAACCAAACAACAAATTACACAATATCTATGTGTTGGGGACTTCAGATGCATGATAATATTTAATCCTTAAAGTGTCCTTGTGACATGGTTATTGTTGATAATCTGTTCTCCCGCTGAACTTTATTTTTATTTTTAAATATTAATCTATCTGGGTAGGATCTTTAGTTGCATCTTGCAAACTCGTAATTACAGCATGTGGGAATCTAGTTCCCTGATGACCAGGGATGGAACCTGAGCCGCCCGCTTTGGGAGCATGGAGTCTTAGCCACTGGACGGCCTGGGAAGTCCCTGAACTTCATTTTTTTAACCATAAATACAGCCATTATTATAAACATCCTTGTGTACAGTTTGTAAGTGTCGGCCTTCACCTTTGGCCGGGTGCAGGGAGAGACACAGGCTCTGTCACTTACTCAAGCTGCTATTTATGGCCCTACTGTGTGCTGACCACCGTACCTCCTTGCTTTATGTGCACCATCTCCTTTCATCTCACAAAGACTCTGGGGGTCTGGCTTTGATTTGCTCACTTATATGTAGACGAAGAAATTGCCTGAGGGGTTGAGTAACCTGCTCATCCTCTCCCCGTCAGTGCAGAGCTGAGACTGGAACGCAGGTCTGAGGGTGTCCCATGCACGTTCCCTGTTGCGCTTGCTGCCTCTAACCCTGGAATCTAGTGCTACAGTGTTTGTTCAACTGATTGCTTGTGTGACGAGTGATCAAGTTTTCCATCAGGCCACCTTGCCTTCCAGGCTCCCATCACCCTCTCACCTGTTTGACTTAAAAAAACACTCACAACCTATAAGTTGAGAGTTATGTTTTACTGGGCGGGCCTTTTTAGGACTTCAAGCCCAGGAGGAGGTGACTCTGTATGGCAAGGTGCTAGAGTCTGGGCTCCCTGAAATCATTCCTTTGATGTGCGCCTGAGCTATCTGGAGCCGGCATCCTGTGTTTTCACGTCCTGAGGTCCCTCGGGGCTCACCGGCTCAGCTTCAGTGGTGGCTGCAGCCGCTGATGACCGTGACATCCTTTATCTACTGATATGGCAGGAAATATTCCATTTCTCACACCCATCATTATCATATTACAAACCTCCCCAAAGCATCCAGCCCACTCTCTCCGACCCCCCAGGAAGGAGTCCTTGTCTTGTACAGTGTGATTCAGGGACCATCAGAATCAGCAGCATCGGGGAACTACGGAGAAAAGCACACTCTCAAGGCCTTCCCTGAGGGCTCCTGAACCTGAAGTGGGACTCAGCAAAGTGGTCTCGATCAAGCTTTCTAGGTGATTCTTATGCCTCCCGAAGCTGAGAAAGCACTGTTTTACCTGGTCTCTCCAGCTGGGCATGAGTCATTCCATCATTCCTTCAGAAAGCTGCCAGTGAGGTTTTGAAACACACACAGCATCATATATATAATTCATGGCTATCATATAGGACATGTCACGAGCAGAGTCCTTAGGTGTGGAATCCTCTATAGGAACCTGCAATTTTTTTAAAAAATAATTTATTATTTTTGGCTCTGTGGGTCTTTGTTGCTGCTCGGGGTTTTCTCCAGTTGTGATGCTCGGGCTTCTCACCGCGGTGGCCGCTCTTGTTGCAGAGCACGGGCTCTAGGGCTGTAGGCTCAGTAGTGGCTCACGGGTTTAGTTGCTCTTCAGGATGTGGGGTCTCCCTGGACCAGGAATCGAACTTGAGTCTCCCACGTTGGCAGGCAGATTCTTTACCACTGAGCCACAGGGAAGCCCTACAATTTTTTCACTTGAGGGCTTTGCTGGAATAGCCACGGGCGCTTTCTGGGCTGGTCTTACTCATCTGCAGAGCCCTTGTACTGAGCACTCTGGAAACTGTTCACTGAACAAGTGAACTGCTGAGTCACGGGTCACTTTCTTGTAGCAAGTCTGTTAATCCGTTTGATGAGTTTAGAAGGATGAATTAAAGTCCAGTTTTTGGACATTTTTTGATGACTGATTTTTCCTCAATTAAATAGCTGGGAGTTGGGGGGACGATTACATGAGTAAAGCCTGTTGTTAAAGGCGATCAACAAACATAACCGGTACTCCAGTAAAAGGATGTGTAAGGCTGATGCTTACTGGTGACCCAGACAGCCACTGCTTTGCAGGGAGGCAATTCTTCTTTCACTGGCACAGCGTTTTTTTGGAACTAAAGAAGCTTAAGAGGTATGTTTCCTCCTCTCCCACTTCTGAAGTTTTGGTTGGAGGCCCCAAATTACAAATGTGTCATTGCCATGTGCATTATTTTTTCTTCTTTCTCCCTTACAGAATCCCGAGACTGGGGCTCCTTTCCAAGCAAGGCAAGGCAGGAGACTGACAACAAGAGGCAGCTTTGAGACTGCTGAAGATTTCATTTTATGGATTCACACGCTGAGGCTGATAGCATTTCAGTAATTTACCCACTAAATTTCCCTTGGTTATAAGAGGTGAGGCTGGGATTGAACTAAGAGAATTCTTTTCTCCTGTAACACTGATTGCTCAAGATAGGGGTTCCCCAAAGTATGAAACTCAGGAACAGCTGAGAGCTTTAAAAAAATATATGGATTTCTAAGTGCCACCATAACCCTAATCAACTAGAATCAGTGGTGTAAATTCAGGAGAATTTATATTTTAAAAAATGTTTGGTTATCTGTCTGTTTGTCAAATGCTCAGCCTTGCTTGGGAGATGTGGAACCAGGCAGACCTCATATTCAGAAGGATCTGAAGCGGCCTCAGGCAGCCAAGTGGGTTCCTATGACTAATGCAGGGGTTCTCAGACGGTGGTCTTTACACGCAACCTCAGCATCACTCGGGGACTTGTTATAGACAGCAGGGCCTCATCCAGAACTACCTAATGAGAATCTCAGTGGTACCTAGAAATCTGTGCTGGAACTCTTCTGGGCGAGCCCAGCGTTTGCTACAATTTGAGAAGCACTGATGTAACTGGTGACTGTAGGAATATACCTGCTCTGGACTAGAGAGGGACAGATTTCTAAGCTGTCACCAGTCATTTGTAGCTGAGTGAAAACAAAGTGCCTGCTCTGCTGGGGGAGGTGAGCAGGGCAGGGGGAGGGCTGAGCAGAGAGGGTCAGGGTGGGGTTAGAAAGGAAGCAGGTAACCGGGACAACCTCCACGCTGTCCCAATTCTGCCAGCCTGCCTCTGCTAGCTCTTGCCTTTCTTCTAAGAAGTAAATGTCAAAACTAGTTTTCTTTGAAGGCGACATAGGTATTTAACACCTCAAACAGCTGGAGTCCCACTAAAAAACAGGGGTTTTATGATGTGATAATTCACCTCCCTGGAGTTTGTGTGCTTTGCCTGGGTAGAATTTGACTAGCTAAATTTGGGTTTCAGAAAGGAATTCTACCAAAACAACTTTGTGCTTTTTTGAAGGCAAATCAAATTGACTTTTAAATTTTTAATTGGAAAATTAAGTTCCTTTAGGCTCATTGCATCGCTGAAAGGATGGGCCAATTATTGGTCAATAAAACAGTGTGACCAGGGATTCCTGTGGCTTACAAACATTACATGAAAGCCTCTAATCTTCCTTTCGCACAGCATAAAATGAACATGTTAATTCTTCCTGCATTTAAAAAGATTTAAATAAAAACTCCCTTACCCTTCATTTAAAGATACTGAAGTGATTTTGTATACCGATCACGTGTTAGCCCAGCTGTAGATCCTGGGGAGTCAGGGATGAACAAGACATGGTCCTTATGTCCAGGGAGCTCCTGGTCCAGCGAGCAGCTTGTGGCCACCAAGACGTGTGTACCCTGCGTGCTCTATCTAGTCTTTATCAGAGATCTTTCCGCTCAAGCTCTGCTGGATGGTACATGGTTGCCCATACGGATCAGGTCTCTGCCCCATAAGAGTATCAAGCCCTGATATCAGCTCAAGAGAATAACAATCCCTTTGGGCAATTCAAATAGAGGGAATTTGACATAGGGGGTGGGTTACAGCGGTAATGAACGAGTTGAGGGTACAGACAGGCACTCAGAGGTTAGCAGCAGGAAGACTGGGCTGAAAGGACTCAGGGAAGGTTGATGTTATCAGACTCTACGAGCTGGTTTTCTGGGTGCTTTTAGAACCACAGTGGGGGTGTTTTGGTCCCTGCCATGGGCTCCGTCCTCATGGTAGACTCCGCACTCTCCGGCTGCCCCTCCGTCTCTGTGGGACCTACTGTCCCCACCCCGGAAGCCGCAGACCCGCCCACAGGTAGGATGTCTTCCGGTGGTCCCTTCAACTCTTCAGAAATATCCCGAGCTCCCTATTCGGGCTGCAAGCCTGGCCTTTCTCTGGTGCCAGGGGTGGGGCTAGGAAAGCTGACCGTGTTTGCTTCTCCAGGCTGTGTTGATTGGGTGGTGATGAGCTGACTCATTTGAAAAGACCCTGATGTTGGGAAAGATTGAAGGCAGGAGGAGAAGGGGACGACAGAGGATGAGATGGTTAGATGGCATCACTGACTCGATGGACATGAGTTTGGGTGGGCTCTGGGAGTTGGTGATGGACAGGGAGGCCTGGCGTGCTGTGGTTCATGGGGTTGTAAAGAGTCAGACACGGCTGAGCGACTGAACTGAACTGAGCCCTCTGGGGAAGGTACTGACCGTGGTTTCAACAAGAGCCGAGCTGAGAGAGGAGACCCAAATGGGAGTCGAGTCTCGAAGCTCAGGTCAGTCTTCTTCCAACGTCTCCCAGTGAACAAACCTGAGGAGAAAGAGCGGACTGGAAGCCATCCTCCACAGGATGGAGCAAAGCAGGGGAAGGTGGGGAACGGGTCTGAGAGCTAATATTCCAGTCAGGGGCACACCCGGCTGTCCCTTGAAGGGAATTCTGGCTAGCTGGGTCAGAATAAATTTTTTTTTTTTTTGCCCTACTGCCTGGCTTGTGGGATCTTAGCTCCTTGACCAGGGATGGACCTGCACTGGAAGCAGAGATTCTTAATCAGTGGGCCACCAGGGAAGTCCCAGCAAGAAGGTTTCAACGAAGATCCGTCTCACTCCTGACCGCTCTCAGGGGGATGGAGGGGACGACAGCGCACCCCTCCCAGAAAGCAGCTGGGACACGGGGGTCAAAGCCGTGCCGAGGTGCAGTCCCATCAAGACCCCTTTCAGAACCAAGCTTCCTGGATTCTCTGCCAAACCTCACTCTCAACTCAAGCTTTAAAAACGTTTTCACCTTGCAGCGCTGCTCAGAATCTGCCCTCTGCTCTTGGAGGGAGTAGGTCTGACACTGAATCCTTTCAGGTATCCATGTCTGCGTCGATCGGCCTCTTAGATACTTAGAGAAGGAAGACTTAGCTCAGAGTAATCAATGGCAAGCCTTGTGGAAATAGCAAAGCGATTTTGGGCAAAAGGGTCCTGCTAGGACCCTTGCTGGGCTCCTTGCCTCACCCGCTGTAAAGAACTCAGCACAGAGGGACCACTTTGGGACGTTTTGCCAGGACGATCGCGAGCTGGGTATAATGACATCAGCTAGGGACAGTGCTGCTCAAGGACCAGCTCCCCTCCACCCCCCAATCTCTTGTGGATTCATACTTTTATAAAATATATTTTAAAAATTGCAATAGAAGAAAAACATACAAAACAGCATTTGAGTATTTTTTGTTAGATTTGACAGTCATAGAATTACACCATCCAGTTGCGTTGAAAGTTGCTAAACTCTTCATGTTGGGCACCTACTGTTTATGGACAGATTCCTGTCCCCCCTCCACACTGGCTCAGAAGACGCCAGCGGAGGTGGCCTTTCTGATCGTAGGAGGCTGCTCTGCGGGAGGCTGTTTCTTCCCACTTCCGGCCCCTGACCCATGAGTTTCTGGAAATGGTGACAAAGGTTTCACAAAAAGCAGGCTCTGTAGATCAGCAAGAACCCGGAGGAAAACAGCTCTGAGGGCCGCACTCAGCAAGAGCCAAGCTCGGGGCGAGCGCCTGTGGCCCAGCTCAGTCGGGTGGCCTGTCTCCTCCCCACCCGCTTCATTTCATGTTCTTTCGAGGCTGACAACTCGGGAAAGGCAGCAGACATTTCTAAAAATGACAGCTATCTTCAGGGAAAGGAAAATGGCAAATATGAGACAAAAAAAGTATGAAGTAAATTTTTCACCCTGAAGGGCCAGAGAAATCATTAGAGTTATCTGACAGCCTCCGTCTCCAGGCGTGTGACCTGCCTTCTGGCTACCTCATTGCTATTTATATGAGCCGGGATGTCTGCCTAGCGCCCGGGTTGAAATCAGGCGGGATCTCCAGGAACTCAGATATGGCCCAGAGTGACAGAAACCTGCAAACCCTTACATCTGTCTTTTGAAATTCTGGCTTCCACATTATCCACCTATAATTCATAATTAGTTCCTTTTCTCCCAACAGACACACACACACATACACACACACGCCCACACAGACACACATATAGACACACACACATACACAAAAACACAGACAAACAGACATACACAGACACACACACACATGTTTTTATCCTTCTCTCCCCTAAAACATCACATTATGCAAAATGAAACTTTAGGAATTAGCTGTCATTCCTATTCCATATCAGGATACTAACAGAGTGAGTACCGACATAAAGTAAGATAAAAATAGCTGCTCTTTGCCTCAGTCTTCAATTAAGATATTCAAACAGATTTTGAAATGGGAAATTCAGAATTCTCTTACTTATTTTTGACACTTAAATCTACTGAATTTCTTCTTTAAAAAACTGCCATTACTGAAATGTTATTAGGGTAAATTGAGTAAAGTTAAAGCGTACCAGTGGGAGGGGGTGGAAAATCATACCGGTGGGATATACAGTCAGATGCAATTCTGTACGGCCAATCGTTTCTTCCCGCTTGAGAGATCAGTTTTCTCTGATGCCCTTTATTAAAGTTTAAAGCAAGTGTTGACTTGGCAGGAGGGAAAGGGTTCGGGAACGAGCTTTCTTGCGGTTGACCTTTAGGGGCTGTCATTCTGCCTGCAGTACTGTCATCTGGTAAAGCAGGGTGTGGTTCTGTTTGTGAAAAAATGTGAAAAACAAGAAAACCAGAAACAGAAAACCCTCACCCCCAAAGCAGCCCCCATATGCATCTCTCAGGATCACCCCGTGTTTTTGATCACGCACCCCTGCTTATGTGTGTCCCTGTGTTTGCAGTGGGAGTTGATCATTTGTTCCACTGGCAACTAAAATCCGGTCATGCGTCCATGTGTTTCTCAAAGAGAAGCTTAACTATATTCTCTTCTTATTGTTTCAGCAAATGATTCTCATCAGTAGGACTTACACTCCCACAATCTTTTCACAAGTTAAAGTTTCTCCATTTCAGCCTTTAGCATGATGAAAATGAATCTGAAAACCCCTGTACCTATTAAAATTCTTACTCCTGCCAGACATCTGCTTTCCCTCTGAAGATCACATCATCTGCTTTTTGACTAGGTTGTGCATTTAAGACCTGAAAACTGTGACCCCCGTTACCTAGCAACCAAGAAACTCCGACCTGAGCCCTGGTGGGTGAGATGAAAAAAGGTCGGTGGATGTGGCAGGCCTGTCCTTATCAATATGCTACCATGGCAGCTACTTTTATTTCTTTCTAGTAATATATCATAATAAGTTTTGTAGGTCTTTATACTGTGGTTCTCCCTTTTGAATAAAAGCATAACTAAGACTTGAGGGGATGTCTGATATAACAGAAAATGTAACCATAAAAAAAAAAAAAAGCCCAGAATAGAAATCATCTAACTGCTGAGTACCCTGCCGAGCTGCCTGAGGCAGCTACACATTTCCATTGAGTTATTTTATGATCAGGCCAGTATGTTATTGAAATATTATCTCTTTAGCCTTTCTCATTCTGATAAGAAATGACAGGCTCTCAGAACAGTAATACATACAGAGTACAGAATATGGGGCCACGGACAGAATTCAGCTGGGGTAAAGCATGATGGCTTTGGAGCATTTCCATTAAAACTGATCATCCTTGGGTTTGTATTTTCAAATCTGGCACAGTCCACATTCTAACGTCCACTTTAATTGTGATGAGAATTTGGAGCTCTGCGGATGGTTCCACCTAGACCAGTTTATTGAACAACATTAAAGAAAAAGTGTGCAATGTTTTCACCCAACTCATTTACGACACAGTTTCTGTAGCAAAGACTGAAATGCTGACCTGTTTGAGATGCTTAGGTTAACAGCTACACTTGGGCTTTGAAGTCATTCATGAAAGGAGAGTAAGGAGGCATAATCAAGAAGAGAAAATTTCAAATGAAATATTCAGAAGGGGGTCTGATTTAGAAATATCGTGGAAATGGTGTGTGATCCGTAAAGCTTTGTTACCTTCTAAAGCTTTCACAGGAGAAAAGATGATCTTATCACTGTTGACTTATTTATTCTTTGCTGTTGTTTAACATGTAAGCCATCCCATATAGACAAACCCAAAAAGTTCATATTTTGAGATGCTGCCGGCAATGCAGGAGACCCAGGTTCAATCCTTGGTCAGGAAGATCCCCTGGAGAAGGGAATGGCTACCAACTCCAGTATTCTTGCCTGGAGAATTCCACGGACAAAGGAGCCTTGATGGCTACAAAGAGGTTGCAAAGAGTCAGACATGACTGTGTGACTAACATTTTCACTTTCAAGGGAGACACGAGTCTCTGTGTCTGGCTGTAGGAGTGTGTGTGTGTGTCTGTGAGTGGTAGTTCAGTTGTGTCTGACTCTTTGTGATCCCATGGATTCTGGTCTGCTGGACTCCTCTGCTCATGGAATTTTCTAGGCAAGAAAGGAGACTTGGGGTTTATTCTCTGTTCTGCTTCTATTAACCCTGTGTCCTGAAGAAGGTGGGGACTCTTAGGGACTCAGAACTGCCCCCTAGAAAAGAAGAAGCTGAACTATGTGGCTTCCAGCACCCATCAGTTCTTTCTTGTGTTTTTTACCCTCTGTCAGCTACATTTTCTGTTTTCTCTTTCATCATTGTGTGTGCATGCTCTGTCACTGCAGTCGTGTCTGACTCTTTGCGACCGCATGGACTCTAGCCCACTAGGCTCCTCTGTCCATGGGATTTCGCAGGAGTGGGTTGCCGTTTCCTTTTTCAGGGGTTCTTCAAGATACACATAATCACATTTTTGTTACTCAAAATATGATATCTATGTAATATTGATAATCACCCCTTTGTATATTTTCAGACCTTCTGACAAATGACATTGAAGAGGAACAGAAACTGGGGTGCTCCTAATGACTGCTTCGGGGGCTGTGTAAACGGACCTGCCACAAACCCGAAGTGGGTGTTTTCCTCTGTTCAGTCCAGTCTCCGTGTGTGTATGGGATCCCTGACTGGTTTGCTTTCTTCTTTTTTTCTCTCTTTCTTTTTTCAAAGAGCAATAATGTCGACGCAGCTGTTGCCTCCTTTCTTACAAATGCTGCACAGTGAATCATCTTAGCCTCTCTGTAAAATTTTAACTTAATGGAGTCCTGGCATTTCTGATGAGACGAGGAACTTAATTTTATAGAACAACCTATTGAACAAGCTGTTCTTGGACATTCCCATCTCAACTAAATGTTAAAAGTATTAAAATTCACATTAGCGCAAGAGGAAATTTTGCATGGGTAATCCTTTAATACAGTGTTTTATGGCTCTATTAGCTGCACAGCAGCTGGTGACATGATGAATTTAATCCATTAAAAAATTCAGGAAGAGGTTTAAAAGTCAGCTTTTTAAAACATTATCTTGCTACAAGGAAAGGGAACTTCTCCTCGGGGCCAGAAATGGGCTGGCTTCACACTGAGGTAGGTGTGCAAAACACACCTGCCTGACAAACGCACACACTCAGAGGCTGGCTCCCAGAGAGGGGTTAGTGTGATGGTGAGCCATGGCTCAGGGTGGGGGAGCCAGAGGAGGCTGAAACAGCTGAGCATCTTTGACTTCTGTCTTCCGCTTTCTCCTTGCTGTTCAGAGAAGGTTTTCCGTGGATAGTAAATGACGGTGTTGTGTTTAGATGGGTGCAGCATTTTTATGTCGTGGTCTGTATTTCTGCAAAATCAGAAATTCCCCGAGCCTTTAGTGGTATGATTATTTATCTGACAAGGGCATAAGTAAGAAAAGATTTTTCAGCCCTTGCTATAAATAAGCGTCTACCAAATCCCTTGGGTATAAAAGCCTTGGTGCAAGGGATCCAGGGTCTCACCTTGAACAGATGCTCCTGCTTGGTACCTCTGGAGGGCATTGGGAGGGAGCCTGGATGCAGTGCAGTGAAGTAGCATCTTGGAAGGCTTAGTAAGTCGGGGACCTGCCTTGGAAGTAGATGGATGGCACTGGCGTGTCTTAACCACTAGCCTTAACATCCTTCATTTTTCTTTTCCAAATTATAACTTGTTTTCCCAAAAGGAAAAAAAAAAGTCATTGTGCCCCCCACCAATAGGTTTTTCAAGTTCATAGGTAGGATTAATTGTTCTCAATGTTAGGAGAATTTCTTTGCAACAAATAGGTATTTCTGAGTGGAGCCAATAACAGATCACCTTGGATCCAATTGCCTGATATTTGTAAATGAGTTTGTTACTGTATTCAACCCTCATGAACTGAAAAATAGGGTGTTTTGCCAAAAGAACTCACTTATACAATTCCCAAGTTCATGTAACTTCCCTCATGTTATCTCCTCACTTAGCAGAGCTCAATATAGGAGGGGAATTGCTATTCTTGCAGTGTAGCTATTATGGATCATAAAAGCAAAACCAAATCCACTTCATCTGCCTTGCAGGAAATCTCTAATGGTCCCTGCAGTTTCAACAAACCACCAGGTTGAAAACGGCGATTGTAGCCATTGTATTTTCGAGTATAATACACTGGTTTGTAATGGTTTGTTTTTCTTCTGACCTAAAAGGCTTTACCTTTCTCGAGGTGCATGGGTTACTTGGGTGAGAAAGGCCCTTTCTTCTGTTCTGTGGACAGAGACAAGAGCATTCTAAAATTCTTATTTTCTATAATTCTTCCCTCACCCTACCCCCAATCCTGCCTAGAACTGACTTTCTCATGGCAAGATGAGTGTATTTAGCAAACAGCTGAACTTCAGAGCTGCTGGCTGTTAGCATGGGTGCCATTGGTCTGATGGGATCTAACCCTGTGTTTGAGGCTGACTGATTGAGATGCAGCAACCTCTGGGCCGCACCCCCTCCAGGACACCCCCCCCCAGACCCCCTCCCCGGACTGACCTCCCCCCGGGAGCCCCCACTTCAAACACTTTCATGGGTGTGTGGTAATGTGTTTCATTTTCCAATCTATGCTGTTCCTGGTGACTGAGCCTGTCGTGAGAAGGGTTATGCAGTCTGAGAGCTCGACTAATGACACTGCCTTTTTTTTTTTTTTCTACATAAAACACAAACTCCACTAGAGTAATTTCCATATTGAAAAAATGCATAACCAAAATCCAGCCAGCACTGTGATTGTCACTGCGCACGTCTCCATGTCTATGCTGTTTGCAGAAGCAAGAGAGATTCTGGTTCACATATCAGACGCTATAGTCACGAATAAAGCAAATGCAGAAGAATCAGAAGGGGAGGGGCATAGGCATTTTGATGGAATTTGGTGTGTTCCTACCATTTCCAAAGAATGTAAAAATGAGAACAATTTGTGTTTCTTGATGATTTGATAGATTCCCTGATGACTTGGATGGTAAAGAATCTGCCTGCAATGCAGGAGACGTGGGTTCAATCCCTGGATTGGAAAGAAGGGTATGGTAACCCACTCCAGTATTCTTGTCTGGAGAATTCCTTGGACAGAGAAGCCTGGTGGGCTACAGTCCTTGGGATCACAAGAATCGGATAGGAGCTAGTGGCTAAATGACTGCTACCAATGATCCTTAAATCATTGCTGTTGGATGGTCCAGGTGAGCCCAGCTGGGTTGGTTGGCGTGTCATTGGCCAACTCCGGCTTCTACTCAGCCACTTCCACCTGCTCTCTTTCCTCCACTTCACAGGGGATGCTCGGTAGTTAGACTCCCTCCTTGCCTGGTGTGAATGAGCCCTAGACGGCCTCTGTGAATGACCTTTGCATTCTTTATTTCTTTCTGGTAGGCTGGGACCTGTTAGCTCAAAAGCCAATCAACACCAAACTCAAATTTTTACATGCCAGTTATTTAAAAAAATCACCTGGAATGGTTTTAGAGTCTTTATTGAATTTTTAAAATAATTATCAAAGATTATAATTGTACAGTACTGAGAAGTATAGAGCAAAATGCAATGATTAGAAGACAGTTGCTCTCCAATATTGCTTTAAAGCCTTTATTGAATTTGTTACAATGTTGCTTCTGTTGTTTATGTTCTGGCATTTTGGCCAGGAGACCTGGGATCCTGGCTCCCTGATCATGGATCAAACCTGTACATCCTGCATTAGAGGTGAGATCCTAACCACTGGCCCACCAGGGAGGTCCCCCGAACTAGCAGAATTTTAGCCATGTAGAGACCGCCTGCTCTGCCTACCTCGGGAAACCTCACCCAACAGCTGGTACCTACTGCAGTGACACAACCCTAATCGGTGATGCCCTCTGAGCTCTCGGACCCAGACTCACCGTGTGCAGCTGGGGGCCATCACCCAGGCCCCGAGCCCCTCTTCTTCCCGGGGCTCCCTTATCTTCTGCCCCTTCTGAGCCTCGCCCGCATGTTGTGTGGGCCCCCCCCACCTGCAGCCCCGTCTGGGGCCTCCTGACAAGGCCTCCACACTATAGAGGGTCCCAGGGTCGTTCCTTTTTCCTTGGACTTCCCTGATGGCTCAGTGGGAAAGCATCTGCTGGCAGCGCAGGAGACACAGGAGGTTGGGATTCAATCCCTGGATCAGGAAGATCCCCTGGAGAGGGAAGCCTCAGGTTCCTCAGCCTCCTGACCTCCGCTTCGTCCCCTTCCTTCCTCCTTCTTCTTCATAATAAGCAACTCAATCTTGGTTCCTCTGGGCTGAGAGGAGGTGGAGCAGGGTCCAGAGCTTAAGGAAGGCTGCCAGAGTGTCCGTGACCTAGAGAGGGTTGATGAGCAGTTGACCACAGGACCCCATGGGGCCGGCTGCCGTAGGAACTCCCATCTAGGTGGGTTCAGACCTGGTCCCTGGGAAGCTTCAGTCTCGCTGGGTGGACGGCACAGCTACATGGCGAGGAGCCGTTGCGAGCTGCTCGCCCTGACCGTGTCCTCCTAATTCAGAAGCTGGCTTCCTCCTCGGTTCTGCGAACGTTCTTTGCAGGTTTTGACCAACTCCCTGCGATATGGCCGGCCCTGTTCGAGCGCCGGGATGCAGTGGAGAGTGGAACAAAGTCATGACTCAGGTGATGGCACAGGGGCATTCCAACCCGAGCAGGAGGGAGGAGAAACTCTGCTTTTCCTAGCCCCAGTGGACTGTGGGGGGAGGAAGAATTAGAGGAACACGGGGTTTGCAGGCAGGCACCCCTCTTGCCACCACTCAGGCCTGTGGTCCTCAGAGCCTTCAAGTTCTCTTTGGTTTTTAAGGAGATTTTAACTTGTTTACTAAAAATTTTATTCATTTTATTAAATTAAAATTAAATTAGTTTTTAAATTAAAATTTTATTTAGTTAATTTTTTTTTACAATATCATGTTTGTATCACAAGCACAGCACAGTAATTCAATTATATGTATATATATATATAATTATATATTTTCCTATTCAGTTTCTTTTCCTTTATAGGTTGTTACAAAATATTGAATATAGCTCCCAGTGCTATGAGGAATGTAGGTGGGCCTGGTGACCTGTTTCTTTAAGCCTGGCAGAGGCTACAGTTCCCTGAGCATGGGTTCTGGCGATCCCAAAATGAATTCCCAGGAATCCTGGGAAGTGATCAGGGTTAAAACAGGGCTCTGTGGATGGCTTTGTTTGTGAAACACTGCATGGTCTCACGAGTCAGTGCTTCTCCAAGTTTCTTTGCACACAGATGACCTGGGCGTCCTGACAAGATGCAGGTATTGAAGCCGCCGTGGGACCCGAGATTCTGCATCTCTAATCAGTGCCTGAGAGATGCGATTCTGCTGACCCAGGAACCATATTTTGAGGAATAGAGCTTGTGAGATTCTTTCTGAGATTCTTAGTCTATGAAAGGTGCTAAGAAACCCCCCACTAATTTGCTGAGTTTTATTTGTCTAACAGTTACCTACCAAACTATGCAGGGTCGGAACAGCGAGGGGCGCTTTTGGAATAGAGTTTAGGAAACATTCCATGGAAAACCTCATGGCGCTAGCTGCGTCATGAATCCTGTTTCCTGTGTGTGAACGTGTGGCTTTGTGCCACGCAAGTGGGGAGGTGGCTGTTTGCACAGGTATCTACAAGATCGTTTCCCACCCTGCGTGGGGGCCTCTCAGAACCTTGTCGACTCCTGATCAAGAAGTACAGTCTGTTTCCTCCTTTCCACCTGAACCTGTGTGTGGGCGACTGTCTCCCCGGGTGGAACAGGCACAACCTCTCCCCGGGTGATGAGGTTCTCGAAGGCAGGCGTCCCCACCCTCCGGGATCTGCTGCCTGATGACCCGAGGTGGAGCTGCTGCATAATAGTAATAGAAATATGAAGTATACAATAAATGTAATGTGTTTGAATCATCCTGAAACCATACCTCCCACCTCACTCTGTGGAAAAGCTGTCTTCCATGAAACTGGTCCCTGGTGCCAAAAAGCTTGGGGACTGCTGCTCAGAGGTGATCCACTTCGCACCTGCTCTGTCTCTGAGCTGTCATCAGTCTCCAGGTGAGATAAGAGCAAAAGTGGGGAAGGGAGGAGGGACATGGAGGTAGGAGGGGGGCGAGGGAGAGGAAGGGGAGGTGGGGGGAGGGGAGGTGCCCGAGGAACCCAGCTGTTCCAGCACCCAGCGGTTTGAATCCCCAGCCCTGGCACTCAGCTTGAGTCCAGAGCTTTCGAGATGACCTCAGTCAGATCTCAGCTCCAGCCGCATGTGGGCTGCAAGCTATGAGAGACCGCCATTGAGAAGGGCCTAGCTGAGCCCAATTGGCCGCTAGATTTATAAGCCAAATAAATGATGTTTCTTGTCTTAAGTCACTGAGGTGAAGTGATTTTTATGCAGCAGTAGATGTGTGGAGGAGTCCAGATAATAGAGATCGGATTGAGACTTGCTTTTTTGGTATTCACTTAGGGCCAAAGAGGACTTCCCTGGTGGCTCAGATGGTAAAGTGGGTACAGTGTGGGAGACCCGGGTTCAATCCCTGGGTTGGGAAGATCTCCTGGAGAGGCAATGGCAACCCACTCCAGTATTCTTGCCTGGAAAATCCCATGGATGGAGGAGCCTGGTGAGCTACAGTCCATGGGGTCAAAGAAAGACTGGGTACGCTCTCTGCTTGAGCTGAGATAGAAAATGAGTTACTCTGAGCATTTTCCTGCGGCTGGAGTTCTCCTCCAAAGCCTGGGCAGCCTCTCTGCTCAACCCCTTCCAAGGATGAGCCCGTGTTCTGTGGTGCCAAACGACACATCGGATAAACAAGCAGACGCCCATTAAAATGAACGAGTGTCAAAACTTTTTCATGCTTATTTGTTATTAACGACAGAATGTGAAGGTGCAATTCGAATAGTTTGTTATTCCTTTACGTTTGTGGCAATATATTACAATTTATGCCTCGGCTTAGAAGTTGATTACAAGTTTTATGACACTGAGTGCCTGTTATCGGCAATCTTGATGTTTTCTTTTCTCCTGTAACATGTCACAGACAATTGATTTATATGCAGTCAATGATTTTTGTTTTATATCATTTCAATAAAAAAAATTAAAGAAGAAAGTGTGGAGTGGGGAACAAGAAGGGGATAATGAAGTTTACATTCGTCATATGGGAGAATTTAAAGTATATTAATAATATGTGTTCTCTCTGGCATCCATTCTCAGAGCACTTTGTATTCTTTGCAAGAGACAAAACAACAAGTCATCAGGGACTTTTTATAAACACAGGTGGTGCTTATTAAACTGAGAAATAAAAATTTTACACTCCTGATGGTTAGCCTAGAAAAGTTTTCATGAGCTCCTGCACTTTAGGAAAACGGTGCTTATTTTCTTTCCTACTTTCCCCCTCAATTCTGATGACTTTCATTCTCTATGAACAGTGTGAGTTAGTGGTGCAGAGATACCTAAAATATCTCTGACAGATTTTTGAGGCAAGGTATTAACAATCTATTTTACAACGATCATCGTAATAAAATACTGCACTCCACAAATTTTAACAGATATGGCCATGAACCTCAATGCAAATAAAGACTTCGTATGTGAAGAGAGAATTAAGGTTTACATCGACAAATAATTGATTAAAAAGAGAAAAATCCGACTTGCCTCTTCTATTTGTCATTGTCGCACATTGCTTGTGTGATTTTTTTTATTTTATTATATCAATACATATGGAGGGCAAACCCCAAAAACACAAAAACAAAATTGAGAGGATTCTGTGAAATATTGGGGACAAAGCACACGAAATTATTGTGCAACATTTTCATTTAAAGAAAGTCTTACATATTACAACTGAGAATACATATCTAAATGTGCAACGAGTATTTGTAGTAACATCTAAAAGCATAGGGATACATATCAAAAAAATTAAGATCCAACAAAAGTTAAGATTTCCCCAACAAGGGGGAAAACATTCATAGACAAAATGGAAACACGTCTCTAATTACACATGGTAGCAGCCACCACTCATGCTTATCCTTTGTTCTCGGTCCTTTTCAAGGTTCCCTTGCAACAGAAACACACGGTATCCACGAATGGGGTAGCTCCTTACCTTGAACTGCTGTGGCTTTATGTTTTTCTGCTTGAAGGATTTCTCCAGTGTTTTAGTTCACAGGCATGGCAGCCTGAGGATTTAACACCCCCAGGAGCGTCTGTGGATACATACCCTCAGTGGGACATTTCTAAGGCATGTTAAAAATATCTTCTCAGAGATGGAGCTCTACTGTCTCTAGTAGCTTTAAATCGCTAATGAATTAATCCTTAATTTTTTTTCCTTTCCCAGTATTGCTATCTTCACTTTCTCATGCATGCTTCCTAGAACCACATCTTAGATAACTTTTTTTTTTCAATGTGGACCATTTTTAAAGGCTTTATTGAATTTGTTACAATATTGCCTCTGTTTTGTGTTTTGGGCTTTGAGGCATGTGGGGTCTAAGCTCCCTGACTAGGGATTGAACCCACAGCCCCTGCATTGGAAGGTGAGGCCCTAACCACTGGACCACCAGGGCAGTCCCTCAGATAACTTTCCGTACCAAGTCCTTGCTGAGGTTTGCTTTCAGGAAAACCCAAACTACAACACACATTGACTTAAAGTAATATAAAGAAGACCAGTATGTCTCTAAACTTACCAGATGTGACTAACACACTCTGAATAAAATGTGTAGCATGATACATTTTCATTATTAAAAAAGAAGAAATATAAGAATTAAGTAACTCATTAAAAAAGTAAGAAAATATCTAACAACCATACCTAGGAAACACAGAGATAAGAAAATTATACAGATAAATATGCATGAAAAGTAAATTTATTAGACAGCAAATTCAAAATAAAATTAGTTATAAGTCCAAGAATTTGTCTTTTGGAAAAAACAAAATCCGATAAACACACGGAATATCTGATGAACAGTAACAACAAAACAAAAATGAGAACAGAAAAGTCATGTAAGGAAGGGGTTATTACATCAGCTACTGAGAAAAAATGATTTAAAGAAGAAGCTACGCATGTTTACGGTGAGAACTTGAAAACCGTGGCAAGATAATTTTTAAGGAGAATATGAGTGATCATCATTAACTCATGAAGTAGATAGCTAAAGAAAATCATGAAAGAAATTAAAAATATTTTCTGAGAATTACTTTAAAAATACCCTAGGGCTGGATTATTTTAAACAACATTTTTCCAGAATTTCAAATCCTTGCTCATTTATACACTATACAAGCCATTTGTAAGCATAGGTGAGGAGCTTTTTAATTTCTTTTATAAAAATAGTGTAAATTTGATTCCAAAATGTAAAAAAAGATAAAAAAGCGAAAAACCACTGAACAGTTTTTCTTCTGAATACGCTTCAGATAATGAGAAATATCTACAATCAAAAGGAAATACTTTACTAGATCGTAAAGAGATCGAGGCATTGCCACTAAAATTAAGAACAAAACATTCAGTTCAGTTCAGTTCAGTTGCTCAGTCGTGTCCGACTCTTTGCAACCCCATGAACCGCAGCACGCCAGGCCTCCCTGTCCATCCCCAACTCCCGAAGTGCACCCAAACCCATGTCCATCGAGTCGATGATGCCATCCAGCCATCTCATCCTCTGTCGTCCCCTTCTCCTCCTGCCCTCAATCTTTCCCAGCATCAGGGTCTTTTCTAATGAGTCAGCTCTTCGCATCAGGTGGCCAAAGTATTGGAGTTTCAGCTTCAACATCAGTCCTTCCAATGATGGGTGTATACTATTGCCACTATTCATTTGTGTTGTCCTGAAAGTTCTAGCTATTAAAAATAAGACAAAAAAGTATAAAAGAGGAAATCTGTTTGTTATTGAGGGAAAGAAAAGAACAAAACACTATTGTTTGTATATGGCATGGTTGTCTTTCTAGAAATTGCAAGAGATCCACTGAAAAACTTTTAACACTAACAAGGTTAATGGATTAATTAGGTAGATGGCTCTTGTAACAGAGACCCCAACTATCATAGATTAAATAAGATGGAAATTTCTTTTCACCTCTTACAACCGTCCAGGGCTTATTGGTCAAGAGTAGCAGAGCTGGGAATTCCCTGGTGGTCCAGTGGTTAGGGGGCTTCCCAAGTGGCGCTAGTGGTAAAGAACCCACCTGCCAATGCTCGAAACATAAGAGACACAGGTTCCATCCTTGGGTTGGGAAGATCCCCCGGAGGAGGGCACAGCAACCCGCTTCAGTATTCTTGCCAGGAGAATCCCATGGAGAGAGGAGCCTGGCGGGCTACAGTCCATGGAATCTCAGAGTCGGACACTACTAAAGAGACTGAGCAAAGATGCCCGTGGTAAGGACTCCGCTTCCCCGGCAAGGGGCTTGGATTTGATCCATGGCGGGGGACTAAGAGCTCACATGCCAGCAATGTGGCCAGAAAAGAAAAAAAAAAAAAGGAGTACAGAGCTGCCTGGCTCCTGTGATTGAGAGCCCGAGAGTCCTTCCGTCTTGTGCACATCAGCCCTCCAGAGCAGACACTGGCAAACGTTCTCTGAAGTGGGCCCGGAAGTGCTTCAGGTTTTGAGGGCCTGCGTAGTCTCTGTCAGGTTTTTCCCCTTCTTTCCTTCTCTTCCTCCCTCTCCCTCCTCCTACTCCTCTCATCTCTTTCTTTAAAATATTTATTTATTTTTTATCTATTTGGCTGTGTCAAGTCTTAGCTGTAGCTTGTTGGATCTAGTTCTGTGACCAGGGATCGAACCTGGGCCCCTTGCATTGGAATCATCGAGTCTTAGCCCCTGGACCACCAGGGAAGTCCCTTCTCTCTGTTTTTACAACAACTTAAAAGTTCAAAGCCATTCTTAACTCACGGACTAGGTGAAAATCAGGCCACAAGTCAGATTCGGTCCACAGGCCATAGTTTGCTACCTTCTGTTTTATAAATGATATTGTTTGCTTCTTCCTGGTTAAAGATGACTCATCGAGTTTGTGTTCCACGACGAAAATATGAAGCCTTTTTTCTGGAGATGACCTGGAAGGTGCATGTACACTGCATTCACGTGGCCAAACGTAGTCACCAGCATATGTACACTCCCTGGGAAGTTGGCAAATCTGAGTATTCGTATGACCAAGAAAAAGGGAAAAATATATTTGTGTGGGACAACTATAAATTTGACTTACTGGTTAGCATAAGAGGTAAAAAAATCCAATGCATTCCTGAGTATAAGGAATGCATTAGAAAATATATTAAAAAAATGATCTCTTACAGTAGCAAAATATCTTTAATTATCTAGAAAATTTTGAAATGCCAGAAATGTTTAGGATCTACCTAAGGAGAATTGAAATTCATGTATCATGCTAAATCGCTTTAGTCATATCTGCCTCTTTGCAAGCCTATGGACTATAGCCTACCAGGCGCCTCTGTTCCTGGGCTTCTCCAGGCAGGAATACTAGAGTGGGTCGCCACGCCCTCCTCCAGGGGATCTTTTTGGCCCAGGGATTGAACCTGAATCCCTTGCATCTCCTGCATTGCAGGCAGGCTCTTTACCACTAGTGCCACCTGGAAAGCCCCCCAAATTTATATATCACGCACGCTAAGTCTCTCCAGTTGTGTCTGATATTTTGTAACCCCATGGACTCTAGTCCACCAGGCTCATATGTCTGTTGGATTCTCCAGGCTGGAATACTGGAGTGGGTTGCCATTTTCTCTTCCAGGGGGTCTTCCTGACCCAGGGGTTGAAGCCACATCTCATTATGTCTCCTGCACTGGAAGGTTTGTTCTTTACCACTAGCATCACCTGGTAAATCCAGTTTATATATCAGCGAAAGTCAAATTTGACCAATTAAAGGAAAAATAAATACAATACTAAATTTGACTTTCTACAACTTGCCAAAAGTCACGCCTCTGCTTAATGTGGCCAATGCGGGTACCACTATTGGGGTATGGTATAGGTAAAGCATCTGTCTATAATGTGGGAGACATGGGTTCGAGCCCTGGGTTGGGAAGATCCCCTGGAGAAGGAAATGGCAATCCACTCCAGTACTATTGCCTGGAAAATCCCATGGACAGAGGAGCCTGGTAGGCTACAGCCTATGGGGTTGCAAAGAGTCACACATGACTGAGCGAATTTGTGAATTTGTGAGATAGTCCTCAATGAATAATTATTGAATCTGGGTTTGAAGAGATGAATGAGAATATGGGGCTCACATTATAGAGGCAGTAAATGGAAGATGGACACTATCCATCTTTGTGGAACAATCTTTACTGAAACAAAGGCTCAATGCATCCTTGAGGTCAGGGACTATGTCATTATTGTCACTAAAGCATCTAGCAGGTGCCTAACTCTTTATCAGCTGCTCAGTGAATATCAACTAACTGCATTCTTTAATAAGATCTTTGGTCTTCAAATGTCTTTGATAATCCTGGGTTTTCCTAGAGTTAAAAATTTAAGATGTGAAAGATACTCCACAGTGAAAAGGCTTGTAGCCACAAACTGGTGTTTGTCTGTTTTACAATCTTTCCTATTTAAATTGGGCTTAGAACTCATGAGTTTGTAAGGAAATGGTAAAAGCCTGAAATAAAGACGGTGAAACTCCAACTCACTCTGAATCAACAAACAAGGCTTGAATGTTTAGGAGTAGTAGCTGATTATTTTGCAGAATTCTGGTTCACGTGTTTTATTACAGGTATGCATTGATACTAGCTTCACACAGTTCAGGGAAATTTTAAATTTCAGCAAAAATGATAGATTTCAAAACAAATGTATACTTTTCTTGCAGTATTTTCTCTATGATGGCTTTCCATTGTAAATCAAATGTTTGAGTTATGACAATGAAGATAGCACTTTTGTTTTAAAGAGTTTTATAGGTTCACTAAAGTTAATTTATTTTAATCTTTGACAATTTTGGCTAGAAACTGCTTTATGATTATAGAGGTTACCAAGTAGAAATGTCCCAGAAAAATACAGCTTTCTCTGGTAGACAAAATGATTTGAAGGGCAAAAATAAAGCCACTGAAGGCAACAGATATTTAAAAATGATCTTTTATTGCAGAGATTTGTTTGCTAGTGTAGATGGCGACTCTACTGGGACTGGTTTCCAGTACTTGGTTGTGCCATTTTAGACTCTTATCTGTAACTGTGTATGGTTTACTCATCACTTGTAAATGGGGTGTCCATGTGAGGTCACCCTACTTTATCAACACTTGTAGAGATGAAAGCTTCAAGATGAGAAGAGCCACTTATGTTTCATAAAGTCAGCCATCTAGAATAGATCATGCCTATCCCTGAGTTAGAAAATCTTTTGCAAAATCTTGCTATAATAAAATCTATCTCATTTTACCAATTCACAGTGTTATTCTGAAAATGAACAAGTATAACTTTTTGTGCCCCATCCAACTGAATTATGTTTCTTTGGTAAAATAGCTTTCCTCTTTTACTGTTTGTACACATTTTTCTTTTTGACATCTGATAACATTTGCACATGGGAGTATAAATTTAAAAAAAAAAGAAGCAGAATACTAGTGGAGAGAGTGTGTGGCCAGGAAATAATTCCTGTACTTTCTACATGAGCTTCTAGAATCATCCCCAAAGAGTTGTTTGCGAGCCTACTTTTTTGAACCTAATGGAGACGGGAGATGAAAGGGTGAGGCTGCTGCTGCTGCGGCTAACGTGTGGCTTTGCCGAGGTCATGGCTTGGTTGACTCACTTCCAGGAGGATGCAGGTGAGAAGCAGAGGGAATAGGGTGCGAGCAGCCATTCAGCCCCTCACTCGCGAGCTAACTGGGAATGGTTTCTGAAGATCGCCCCTGCCTCCATCAAGGGCATTTCTGCCATTTAATGAGCACACAGGGGGGCAGGCATGGCTCAAGAACAAGGGTTCAGTTTGCAGTCAGCCACAAATCACATTTCATTTATCAGGCCCTACAGATGACAGGATATCATCGAATCCCTGGAGAGCCATATTCATTAAAAAGAAATCTTAAGTAATTACAACAATTAATTGACTTGAAACAGTTTCTGGTGGATAAGGTTTACATAATTCATTGGCCAGACAAAACAAGCCTGATCAAGCCCAGAAAAAGCTATTTCCAAGTCTTCCTCTATCTGACACTGTGTGGTCCTGGAAAGGGGGTGTATCTCTTGGAGCTCTCCCTCCCCCTCTTTTCTGGGGACAGGCAACAGTAGTTTGTAAAGTGAGAAATGAGAACCTGAAGGAATTTGACCGACTCAGTTTGGGGTCCTTGAGATGGCTCTGCAGGACTTTTTTTACTTAAAAAAAAATGTGTTCCGAAAACTGATGAATGAACATAAACGTGGGTTGGATCAATCATGAACTCTCTGAGTTTGTGGTTTTGAGGAGGCAGACATGGATCCAAGACAAGGCTTTCCAGAAACCTAAGAGACAATTTAGGACCAGGTCAAGGCTCCTTCCAAGAGCGCTAACGTCCCCAAAGTAACTTGAACAAACAACTGCTCTTGTCAAAGTAACACTCTGTCAATATTTTCAGTGATCAGTCACAAATTCTTTAGCTTGAAGTTTTTAAAATGTGGGGATAAATTTGGAGAAAGAGAGATCAAATAAGAGCTACAGCAAGCAATTTCTTTTGTGCACGGTAACATATAGTTTTCTAACCACCTGGCAACATGGGCAACATGGTACAATGATGGTGTCAGGCTTCTGCTGTATCAGCACTCATTTTTGGAGAAATGATTCAGAGGGTGCAGATAACAAGAAAATATCTTCTAATACAGTCCAAGGTTGTGGTTGGGGCATTAGGAGAGGGAATGCTGGTAACTCTCTGGAAAATAAGAAGAAAAAAAAGCACAGTGCTATAGAGGGTTTGAGATGGCTATATTTTATTGCATGGCTCCAGACAGAGTTGCTAAGGCTGGTATGACTCTCAGGGGCAGGCACTCAACTCCCAAGAGTCTCTGAAGTTTACTTCTCAATCAGGCCATAGGCTGGCTGCCTCCATATCCTCGTAGAAGCTTGTTGAGGTGAATCTCCCCTGGGGTGGGGAGGGGGCTTCCGCATGGCTGGAAGCTCCAGAATTTCTCAGCCGGGGAAAGAAAGAGGAGTCTCCTGACCTGTTCTCAAGAAGAATATCTTGGGACTTCCATGGTGGTCCAGGGGTTAAGACTTCACCTTTCAATGCAGGGGGCACAGGTTCAACCCCTGCTCAGGGAGCTAAGATTCCCACATGCCTAGGGTCCAAAAACCAAAACAAAAAACAGGAATAATATTGCAACAAATTCGATGAAGACTTTACAAATGGTCCACATTAAGAAAAAAAAAAAAGAGCATCTCTCCTGGGGGCTCCAGATCCAAACAGTGCTGGTTTGCCTTCTGTTGTCAGATGGGCCTTCTGGTCATCCCAGGGGAGGGATGAGCCAACAGACCTACCTTCTCTTACTAGCTTGGGGGAGAGAAACGCTGGACCTGGGTTAAGTTCCCCCTGTTGGTGGGGGGACTTAAGACACCCAATCCTTATGTTGTCCCTCTGGTCCTGGGGCTCCAAACCAGGTGACTTTTATATCATTCCCCTTTCAGAGTTCTCTTCTGCTTGCTTTTTGTGTTATTTATGGATTTACAGTTGTATTTCCTGGGGATGAGCAGGTAGGAATGGGTCT